>NC_087201.1:37744608-37764608 GCF_015104395.2 Macrobrachium nipponense | reverse complement strand
TATATATATATATATATATATATATCTATATATATATATGTATAATATGTATATATGTATATATGTATATATATATATATATATATATATATATATATATATATATATATATATATATATATATATATATATATATATATATATACTATATATATATATACATAGATAGATAGATAGATAGATAGATATATAGATAGATAGATAGATAAATAAATGAAGATAAATAACTAAAAATAAATAAATAATTATAAATTAATTAATTAATAAAAACGAATAAGTGAAAATAAATAAATAAAAATAAATAAATAAATCAAAGCAAAAAATAAATAGAAATAAATAAGTGAAAACATATAAGTAAAAAATAGATAAATATATAAATAAAGAAATAAAAAATAAATAAATAAAATTAAATAAAAAATAAAAATAATAAAGAATAAATAAATGAATAAATAAATGAATAAATAAAATGAAAAATAAATGAACAAAATAAATAAAGGAAAATAAATAATTGAATAAAAATAAAAAAAATAAAAAATAAATAATGAAAAAAATAAATAAATAAAATTAAGTAACTAGAAATAAATAAAAAATTAATAAATAAATAAAAATAAATAAAAAAATTAAAAAAATAAATATTCTTTATTAAAAGTAATGGCTACTTCAGCAGCGTTACACTTGTAGAGATTCTTCTCTATTTTACGAATAACAGCTTTTTCTGTGCTATTTACAGGCTAATAGAGCACCTATAAAGGTCATGATCAAATACAGTGTCAAAATAGGTGTATATATTTGAATTTTACAGAAAAACTATGATACCATAGTCATCAAAGTCATTAACGATTCTCTCTCTCTCTTTCTCTCTTTCTTTCTTTCTTAAAGCGAGCTTTCGTCTAGAGCTGCCAGACATCCTCGGGCTGGGAAGCTGAGGGTGGACTGATCTTGGTGTGATGTTGTTGTTGTTTAAGATTAAGCTGGCTATGTGCCAGCACGGGATCCTGCTCAAGAGCAGCCCGTAGGTCATTTGAATATTTTGCAGGTGGAAAGGTGAGTTAAGGATACGAGGTGAGCCTGTATTTGTGATCTCAATGGGATATGAAAGTGAAATTATATGATTTCAAAAGTGAAACGTAAGGTGAACAGGCAAGGTTACAAACCCTTTTAAACCCTAAAGTACCCATCAGTAGAAGATAAAGATCGATAGTAGCGAGTCCTGGCAAGTCAGAGATAGCCAGTAAGGAAATCGAAAAATTTATCGTCGTAGAAAAACGGAAAGAAAGGCGCTTAAATCTATGGAGTTAAAGTACCATATTTCATTATTCGATAATAGAAAAAAGCAACGATCCTTAGTGGTAGAGATCGATGATTGAAAAACGAAATATTATCAGTTTTAGAAATAGCAAAACAAAAGTAAGCAACAGCTTAAGCGGTAGTTAGAGTGACAGTTGAAATATTCGATCGTTAGACGTGAGGCGGCCGAAAGCGGAGAGGAAAGGAGGTTTGTTTAGTAGTAGAAAAAGCAGTTAATGCTAAAACAGCAATTACTGTAAAGAGGCGATGGCCATGGCGGAGTTCTGAAGCGATATTCTTCTGTGAGGAGATCGTCTGGGAGGCTGATCTGTAAGTCCTGGGCTTCGTGGAAGATCTGGGAAAACAGTTGATGATTATATCTATATCCATTATTGGAGAGAGCTTTATGAATGAATGCATTAAATCGGTCGTAGGTCAGCAGGAACTTTTTGATTTGGTATTCTCCTACGAGAATTTAGTCGTTTCCAACGTTGACGGTTTTAAGGTGTGGTTTGACCGTCTAGGTTTTGCTGTCTCTCTTTACTATGAACTCCTCTGTTTGCGTTCCTGCTTCAGCATGCAAAACGGGAGCTACAGCCGGTGTTTCAATCTGCATGTCTTCTTCAACTGTAGCCTCTTCTGTCCGGGTTCCTGCTTCGACACGAGCAGGAATCGACGTCGTCGGCGGTGCAGAGGTTGGGGGAATAACCTGAGGGGTTGGGGGAAAGACCTGAGGGGTTGGGGGAATATCCTAGGGGTTGGAGGAGGTAGAGGAGCGGGAATGTGGAGGTAGGGAGAAGTTGAGGGGGTGGGGATATGGTGCCGGGGTTGAGGAGGTTGGGAGGAAGGCTGAAAGGTTTGTGGTGCAGGAGGCAGATTCGTTCTTGGATCGAACCTGGGGTTGCTTGGAATTTGCCTGGGTGGTGATGACTGTCGAGGTCTTACAGGTGGAGGAGGGATGCCCTTCGTTTTCCAAATCCTTTGAAGTCCGACAGGACATCCCTTGAACCAAGCATGATATTGCTGGTTGCAGTTGGGGCATCGGGCAACTGTGTGGCCTTTGACCTTGTATCTCTTCTGTTTCGTGTTTCAAACTGCAAACTCCACAGATGTGTTCTGACTTGCACTTGTTTTTATGGTGGCCATACCTCTGACACATAAAGCATCTCAGAGGCTCTGGAACGAAGGCTTTGATCACGTAGGTGCCAAGAATCCCTCTTTGGCAGTGCATCTCTTGGCGGCCATGATGTTGGGCACCTCGAGGACTCGATCAATGGTGATGTATTTGGGGACTTTACAAATCAACCCCTTGCTGATTTTTAAAGCAGGATCGAGTAGCATGCGCAAGCTGTCGTTCTTCAAGAGTTCTGCCGATTTCTGGTCTCTGGGAGTAATTGTAAATTCTCCCCTTAAGTTCTGTCTGGCTGTGAGATTAGTTTCAGGATACTTCTTCTCGAGGGCCAGGACTGCAGCATATGAAGCCTGGCCTTCATTAACGACAGCTCTGAACTTGGGAGGTGCCGGGAAATCTGTGTAACTCGTCGTATTCGGTGCCAATGTCGAAGGGAGCTGGTTACTGTTGGTGTTACTGGGTGCCAAATATTTCTTCTGTTTTTTTTTTCTTTCTCACTGTTGGGAAGTCTTGCTCCTCTTCTAAAGGCATGTCCTCCCTGGGACTCAAAGAAAAGGTCTAATAATGATAACGAATTATTGCGCAAGGATAACGTACGTGACGCATGTGACGCTTGGTGTGGTGTCTGTCCTCCTTATATTTGGGGTTGACAGCAGGGGGTCTGCCCCATGCTGATCTCCTATTGGCTGGTGGCGGTGAGTTTTGTTTTCATTGGTGGCTTGAGCCAGGTCTTAAGCCACTTTCTCTGAGTCGATGGTTGCGATGCTGCGGGACGTCACGGCTAATTTGATTTCCATCAGCTGCAGGAGCACCTCATTCGGGGGCACTGCCTTCCGTGGAATTGTCGTGATCGGTGGTGTCATTGTTGGTGGCAGGTCTTCTCATATTCGTAGGGAGGAGAAATTCTTCCTGCGTCGTATTCAGTGTAGGTTTTATTTGCTGGATGAGAAGCGCCTCCAGCAGGTGCAACCGACGGGCATCAGGGGCCTTCCCGATGATCTTCGTGTTCTGTATGAGATGGCCTCTTGACGTTTGGTGTGGGCGTGATTCTTGATAGCCCCCTCTTGGGTGTGGCATGAGAGTCTCTTCGACAGGTGCATGGTAGTCATACCTACGTAGGCACCGCTGCATTCGCAGACTGGGCATGTATGCTAGTACACTACATGCGTCTGCTTCAGGGGTCTCATACCTGTGGAGAAGGGTTATTTTCCATAATAAGGTAGCACATCCTCTGATTCTGGTAATATATGATTAAGATGATATTCTTGGTGTCATCGGTCGGGGATACATTTTCAGAAATAATTTTCTTAATGGAGTCCTCTTCTTCAAGGTAAGGGGAACTCATGAAGGCTTTGTAGTACAGCTTGATATTATCCTGGGGCAGGGATGCCGGCTCTCACTACCATACCATTTCTCCAGGGCTGTGCGGACTTCCTTAGTGATTGATTTATTTGAATACCCGTTTTCACAAGTACTTGGGAGGCGCGGTCGAATTCCTGGTGAGTGTCCTGCCAGATCGAGCAGTGGGAGAGGGCTCTCCTGACAAAGGCCCTGACGGTGGTGCTTTTGAATCTGGCAGGACACTCGCTGTCACCATTGAGGCAAAGTCCTAGATGGGTCTTCTTTGTGTAGATGGAAGTGCGGAGACAGTCTTCCTTATTGCTTACAAGGACGTCGAGGAGGGGGAGCTGATCGTTGGAGCTGTGTTCAGCTGTGTAATTCAGCACACTGCACTGCTGAAATGCTTGACGGAGGGCTTCTACCTCATCCTCGGTGTCGACTTGCACAAAGATGTCGTCAATATAACATCCATATCTGCAGGGTTGCTACATCCTGGCAAAAACCCGTTCCTCCATGGTGCCCACATAAAAGTTAGCGAAGAGGACCCCCAGTGGGGAGCCCATCACGACGCCGTCCTTCTGGCGGAACATCTGGCCACAGTGGGGGGAGAAAGGGGCCTTCTTCATGCAGATCTCCAGCAGCGTACGGAGCGAGGCTTCAAGTATGTTGAGAGGAGCTGTTGACTGATTCCTGTAGACACGATCAAGGATTATATCTATGGTTTCGTCGACAGGCACGTTCGTAAATAGGGATTCCACGTCCAGTGAGGCGATAATCCCTGTGCCATGAGCGTCCTTGATGGCTTCTAAGAGTTCTGCCGAAGACTGCAGGCTATACCGACTCGGGATGTAAGGGGTCAAAATTTGTTTAAGGTGTACATAGGGGCGGGCATCTGGCTGATGATTGGCTGGAGGGGCTTCCTTGTTTGTGGGTTTTTACATTGCCATATAAATAACCCAGGCTGTAGTCTCCTTGTGTGGGCGGGAGGTGCACAGCATTTGTCATAGCATTCAATGCGCTGATGACTCTGTTAGCCTCCCTCTTGATGTCGTCTGTTGGGTTCCTCGTCAGACGCTCTGAACTTGCTCTCGTCAGACAAAATAGCATCCAGCTTCTCATGATATTCAGCAGTATCAATCAAGATGAAGGCTGCCATCTTGTCCGCGCATCACACCGTGATGTTCTCTTTTTCCTTCAGTTCCTTCGCTGCTTTCTTCGTCTCCTTGGTGAGGATGGTGCTGGAGTGCGAGCCCCTCTCTGTAAGGGCTTCAGCAAGTAGGAGGGGTTGAAGGGCGTCGGTAGTTCTCACGATGCTCCGGGCTTCAAGTTGCTGGATGGAGTCAAGGAGCAACTCGATTTCGAGTCTCTTGTCATGAGGCCTGGGTTTCGAAATGAAGTGGTAATTAAGACCCAGTTTCAGAATGGTGTCATCAGCACATTGAATGCTGCGACAAACGCTGTGCACCTCCTGCCCATACAAGGAGACTACAGCCTAGGTTATTTATATGGGAAAGTAAAAACCCACAAACAAGGAAACCCCCTCCGGCTTATCATCAGCCAGACACCCGCCCCTACGTACACCTTGGCTAAACGCCTTAAACAAGTTTTGACCCCTTATGTCCCGAGTCAGTACAGCCTGCAGTCTTTGGCAGAATTCTTAGAAACCATCAAGGACGCCATTGGCACAGGGATTATCCCCTCGCTGGATGTGGAGTCCCTATTTACGAACGTGCCGTCAACGAAATCATAGATATAATCCTTGATCGTGTCTACAGGAATCAGTCGACAGCTCCCCTCAATAAACCCAAAGCCTTGCTCCATACGCTGCTGGAGATCTGCACGGTGGCAGCGAGTGTCCCTCCAGATTCAAAAACACCACCTTCAGGGCCTTTGTCAGGAGAGCCCTCTCCCACTGCTCGATCTGGCAGGACACTCACCAGGAACTCAACCGCGCCTCCCCAGTACTTGTGAATAACGGGTATTCAAATAGATTAATCACTAAGGAAGCCCGCACAGCCATGGAGAAATGGTACGGTAGTGAGAGCCCGCAGCCCCGCCCCCAGGATAATATTAAGCTGTACTACAAAACCTTCATGAGTTCCCATTCCCTTGAAGAAGAGAACTCCTTTAAGAAAATTATTTCTGAAAATGTATCCCCGACCAATGACACCAAGGATATCAACTTAATCATATATTACCAGAATCGGAAGATGAGCAATCTATTATGAAAAATAACCCTTCTCCACAGGTACGAGACCCCCTGAAGCAGACACATGTAGTGTACCAGTATACATGGCCAGTCCGCAAATGTAGCGGCTCCTACATAGGTATGACTACCATGCGCCTGTCGAAGAGACTCTCATTCCACGCCCAAGAGGGGGCTATCAAGAATCACGCCCACACCAAACATCAAGAGGCCATCTCCTGGGATGTCATCATACAGAACACGAAGATCATCGGGAAGGCCCCTGATGCCCGCCGGTTGCACCTGCTGGAGGTGCTTCTCGTCCAGCAAATAAAACCTACACTGAACATAATGCAGGAAGAATTTCTCTTCCCTACGAGTATGAGAAGACCTGCCACCAACAATGACACCACCGATCAGAACTCCACGGAAGACAACGCCCCCGAATGAGGTGCTCTTGCAGCCGATGGAAATCAAATTAGCCGTGACATCCCGCAGCGTAGTGCAACGCCCATCAACGTTACTGCGCCGCTCAATAGGTCTAGACGGCTACAAGACCTGCAGCATTGCAACATTGACTCGGAGAAAGTGGCTTGAGACCTGGCTCAAGCCACCAATGAAAACGAAGACTCACCGCCACCAGCCAATAGGAGATCAGCATGGGGCAGACCCACTGCTGTCAACCCCAGATATAAGGAGGATGGACACCACACCAAGATCAGTCCACCCTCAGCTTCCCACCCCTAGGATTTCTGGCAGCTCCAGACAAAAGCTCGCTTTGAGAAAGAGAGAGAAGAGACTGAGAGAGAGAGAGAGAGAAAAAAAAATCGTTAATGACTTTGATGACTATGGTATCAGTTTTTCTGTAAAATTCAAATATATACACCTATTTTGACACTGTATTTGATCATGACCTCTATAGGCACTCTACTAGCCTGTTTAAGTAGTATGGAAAAAGCCGCTATTCGTAAAATAGAGAAGAACCTCAACAAGTGTAACGCTGCTGAAGTAGCCATTACTTTTAATAAAGTATGCTTGAGAGAGGGTCTGCTTAATAAGTACAAAAATAATTATACAAATAAATAAAAATAAATAAATAAATAAATATAAAGAAATAAATAAATTGACACATAAAAAATTCTAAAAATTAAATAAATAAATAATTCAAACTAAAGATAAATAAATCAATCATAATAGATAAGTAAATGAATAAATAAAGATAAATATATAAATAAATAAATATAAATAAATAAATAATAAAAATAAAAATAAAATTAAATAGAAGTAAATAAATAATAAAAAAAAAAAAATATAAAAAAAATTAAAATAAATCAATCAAAATAAATAAATAATAAAAATAAATAAATAAAGAAATAAAGAAATGTACATATATATATATATATATATATATATATATATATATATATATATATATATATATATATATTACTATATATATAATATATATATATGAATATATATATATATATATATATATATATATATATATATATAACATATATATATATATATACATATAATATATATATATATCTATATATATATATATATATACTATATATATATATATATATATTATAGTATATAATAATATATATATAATATATATAATATATATTATATATTGCTACTTTCAAAATGCATGTTTTTCTCCTCTTTTGAAATGTCATGTAAGATTTTGCAACATTTTTTTCAGATTCCTAATAGCTTAGAATAGGATGTTTAAAATGTGTTGTTCAGATTTGCATTACGTCTTGTAAAAGAATATATGTATAACGTAAACGGAGAGAGATTCTTTGTCTTTTCTAAACTACGAATGTTTAACTTTTATGTCGACACTGTAGATTAGAGAGTCTGCGAGATCCGTTTGCTTCCCTACTCTGTCAGCGCGTTTGATAGCGAGCTCGCTCGAATTTTGCGTTGTTATCAAAACATGCCAATCTTAATTATCGTTTACCCTCCGTTTCAATCGGGTACGTATCTGTTGAGCAGTCTTGTCTTGTACGTGTATGTATTTGCCGAGTACCACGTGCATGTTTCTCATTTCTTTATGAAGATTGCATCAGATTTCCAAGCTACTGGAAGCATTCGTGACAAGAACGTTTTGTATTATCTGCCCTCTCCCGTTTCCGCAAGGAAGAGATTTCATTCTATCTTAGGACCTCGGGGCAGTTAGATCTCCCTCTCTCTCTCTCTCTCTCTCTCTCTCTCTCTCTCTCTCTCTCTCTCCCTCCCTCGAAATCATTGAGATTATATTAACGTAATGTAAATTGGTCACTCGTAACGTTTTAGAATTTCATATTTGGTATTTCTTAGAGTTTATTTGGTGTTAAATAGTGTTTTTGTGGAATCTGAACAAACATTTCGTAATGGCGCCTGGTTTTTTGTGAGTGTGAATCAAGCCTGCAGCAAAGCAAAGAGAGAAAGTGGTATACCAAGGTAAAGTGTGTTATATTTTTATTAGTTGCAACTAATAACGGTTAGGTAACAACTAATAACTGATAACGGTTAACTAATAACTAAAAGTTAATGAGAAAAGTGTTTGGTTAACTAATAACTAATAACGGATAGGAATGGTGTTTAACTAATAACTAATAATTGGTTTGGTAAAAACTGTTGGTTATAGTGTTTTTGAGTGAAAAATATTTACACTTTTACACATTGCTGATTTTTGTGTGTGTTTGTGTCTGTTCCATTGTTTGTGCACTTATTCATTTTCTTATTGAAGTGTATCTTTTTATTTTATATTTTCATTTGCATTCACAATTTAATTGACTTAGTTATTTTCATTGCTTAATCATTGCACATTTAATTAAATTTAACACTTGTGAATTGATTTGCATTTACTTAGAGTTCTTTTCAAGTTTTGTTGTTGTTTAGTACTTGTGAATTGATTTCTGATTTCAATTATTACTTGTGAATTAATTTCAAATTTTCAATTATTGCCTAACACTTTTGAATTTTGATTGAATTAATTTTCTTGAATTTTGTGATAAATTAATTTTGATTTGATTTTACTTAATTTGATTCAAGAATTAATTAAACTTTACTTTGTTTTCAAGTAACAGTAATTTTCCCTGATATTGTGAATTTCACTTATAATTTTTGAATTTAATAATAAATTTTTGTATTTAAAATTTTTATAAGTGTTTTCTTTATCTTACACCAGTATAATTATATTTGATTATGACTATATTGATGATAGGTAGAAAATAGAGTGGTAATTGATTTGCTTTCCTTCAATTTATTTGAAGTGACTTAGAACTAGGGAAGTACTTAGACTTCTGAAATCAGGGAAATACTTAAGACTTTTAAAGTTGTTGATGGAATGATGCCCTTTGATTAATTTAATTACTTACAAGATTACCTCACACCTGTTTTGATGAACTTAGTCTGATTTTCTGCAATACTGGTGAGTGTTAAGGGATCACTGTTGCCTTTAGAGTATTCAGTCGTTTAAACGTGTTATGAGGGTTCAGGTGTCTGGCTTTTGGTGAGGTAATATTTGATGCATGGTAACCAGATACTTGGCACTTAGTACCTATTGTTTAATGGTGCCCAGAGACCCGGGAAAGCAGATTTCATTATCACTCTAGAATATACTGGTGGTGTTAGGGATATATTTTGTTAGGAGAGTGACCATATAGTTTTTGTTTTGCATTTATTGTATTGAATTGTAAGTTGATAACTTAGAGGAAAATGGCTCAGTTCAATGTTCAGGAATTTTTAGCAGCCCCTTCTATCCAAGTTTTGTCTGAAACCACTCTGTCTAGAGCACAGTGGAGCGCTTTAGCAGAGGCATGTGGTGGTCATGTGTCTACTAGTATGGTAAAGGCACAAATAAGATGTATTGCTATGGAATCATTGATAAACTCTGGTAGAATAATTGATGAAGATGAGTTAGAATTGGCTCAAGAGTTGTTGAATGTAGCACGTGCTGATCTCATAAATAAGCAAGCAGAAAAGAAAGAGAAAAGTGATGCAGAGTTAGAGCTTAGACGCATTGAAGCAGAAGAGAATTTGATTAAGCTAAAAATGCTTGCAGAAAGAGAGAGAATGCAAGCTGAAAGAGAAAGAATAGACAGGGAAAAACAAGAAAGAAGAGAAAGAGAAGAAGAAAAAGCAGCAGAAGAGGAAAGAGAAAGGATAAAAGAGGAAAGAGAAAGGATAAAAGAGGAAAGAGAAATTGCAAGACATGAAAGGGAAATGGAATTGATAAGAGCTAGATCCACATTACCTGTAACACCGTCTAACCTAAACCCAAGGTAATCAATGACCCTTATAATTTGATGTAGTGAGAGTACAGAAGTTAATCCCTAAGTTTACTGAAGAAGCTCCAGATGAGTTTTTTGATCACTTTGAGAAAGTGGCTTCAGGTATGGGATGGCCAGAGGATAAATGGTCAGTTTTGATACAAAGTGTCTTAATTGGTAAAGGGAGAAGTGCTTATCTAGCCTTAACAGCTGATCAGTGTAAAGACTACAAGGTACTTAAACACAGTGTGCTACAAGTTTACCAGATGACCCCAGAGTACTTCAATGAGAGATTCAGAAATTTGAGAAAAGATGAGAAGGGAACATTCTTAGATTATGCTTACAAAGTGAGAAGGTGTTTCAAACGTTGGGTAGAAGCTGCTAAAGTTAAAACTTTTGATGAGTTAGAAGAGTTACTTGTTCTTGAACAGTATCTTAAGGGAATTCCTGAACATATAAGAGCCTATTTAAGAGAGAGAGAAGTGAAGAAACTTGACAAAGCTGCTACCCTTAGTGAAGATTATAATATAATCAGTAGTAAGCGTAATTACAATGTCAAGTACCAGAGTCAACAACGCCCAGGTTTTAAGTCTTATCCAAATAACAGGAAGAAATTTAATGGGAAACCTTCAAGTGATAATATCAAGAGTACACAAGGTAATACAGCTCAGCAAACTAATGTGAAATCCTCATCCAGTTTTTCAAGTCAGTTACAGAAACCTAATGTTGTCTGTTTCAAGTGTGGAAGAGTAGGACACTACAGTCAAGAGTGTTACCGGAATCAACAGCAGTCAAAGCCAGTTGGTCAAGTTGTGAAACAAACTATGAAGAGCAGTGTGGGAAAGAATCAGACTCCAGAGAAGAATGAAACTAAACAAGCTGACTGTTTAGCAACCAGTGGAAATATTACCTCAAGCAGTGAGTGGCTTAGCAGTGTGGAGGCTTTTAAGCCATATATCTATGAGGGTATGCTGTCAACTCAAGAAGGAAGTATGCAGGTACCAGTCAAGATATTACGTGATACAGGGTAGTAACCATATTGTGGTTTAGTACGTGGTTCTCACCCTCAGTTGGAGAAGAGTCTCACAGGAGATTCAGTTATTTTGAAGGGTATAGGAGGAGAGGAAGTAACTCCTATATGCCGCTTACACCTGTCATGTGAATTGGTGACAGGGAATGTTGATTTTGCTGTAAAGGACTCACTGGCTGTAGAAGGTATACATATTCTGTTGGGGAATGAAGTTGGTGGTGTGCCATTTATTCCTTGTCCTGTAGTGACAGACAAACCATTGAGGATTAGTCCTACAGTAGAGTTTTTTTTTTTTTGGAGAAGAATAACCCCCACCTGTTTCCTATTGTGTGGAACTACCAGAAGTATGAAGAGGACTATGACTGAAAGTGAAGAAACTGAGGATTTACACACCCAAGAAGGATCAAGTGAAGGATCTTTGTGCTTAGAAGAATTGTTCCAGGGAAGTGAAGTTTCCCATAGTGCTGACCAAGAAGAGATTTCCCAAGAAGATGAAGAAGACGACGACTACGAAGAAGAAGAACCTGATGTTCCTGAAGAGACTCCGAGTAGTCAAAGTGTTACTGAAGACAGTAGTGAAACTACAGTAGCTGAGTTAGCAGATATTGAGAATTCAACCCTTGAAGTTGTCAGTGACAAGAGAGAAGCTGATGGACTTGCAGAAGAAGGATGCATCGTTAACTGATTTTTGTTTCTTCAGAGTTGTTGATCGAGAAGAGATGCAACAAACTCCTACCTGTTACTATCTGAAGGAAGGTTTACTGATGAGGAAGTATAGACCTACAGATATACCAGGAGATGCTGAATGGGGCGAATATCATCAAATTTTGATTCCATATCCATTGAGAAAGCAAGTGGTTGCAGTGGCTCATGAGTCTGGACATATGGGAATCAGGAAGACTGTGGAGAAGATCATGAAACATTTTTTCTGGGCCTGGACTTCACAAGATTTGTTCGCAGGTTTTGTCATGAGTGTCATACCTGCCAGATAGCTGGAAAACCGAATGAAACCATGAAGAAAGCCCCCCTACAACCTATAGAAGTTAGAGGAGAAGCCTTTAGCAAAGTGATTATAGACATGGTTGGACCATTGCCGAAGACAAAGAAAGGAAATGAGTATTTGTTGACATTAATGTGTCCTGTGACAAGGTATCCAGAAGCAATCCCTGTTAGAAACATATCTGCCAAGATAGTTGCTGAAAAACTTGTGGAGTTTTTCTCAAAGTTTGGAATACCAGAAATAGTACAAAGTGACAGAGGAACAAACTTTACTTCAAAGTTATTCCAGGATGTGATGAATTTGTTAGGAGTGAAACAACAGTTATCCACTGCCTATCATCCAGAAACTCAAGGTGCCTTGGAAAGGTTCCACCAAACATTGAAAAGTATGCTGACAAAGTATTGTTCTGAGTCAGGAAGAGAATGGGATGTTGGTTTAAATTACCATTAATGTTGTTTGAAATTAGGAATGCTTACCAAGAAAGTATGGGATGTTCACCTAATGAGATGATTTTTGGAAGAGAAGTGAGAGGACCGTTGAAGATTCTTGCAGAAAATTGGGAAGAAAATCAAGAGGAAAGCCAAGGAGAGTATGTGAAGAACTTAAGGAAAAGGTTGAAAGAGATCAGAAAATTCCTCTTTAGAAAACCTGAAAAAATGAGTCAAGAGAAAAAGAAAAGGAGATTTGATGCTAAGACTAAGCTAAGAAGTTTTAGTGTTGGTCAACAAGTGTTAGTGTTCTTACCTGTCAAGAGATTTCCCCTCACTAATAAATTTCCAAGGTCCTTACAAGATAATTCAGAAGTTAAGTGATAGAACTTATGTGATTGAAACACCAGAAAGAAGAAGAAAACAAAGGAAGATACATGTGAACCTCTTGAAACCTTATTTCTCAGAAACTAAAACTGAAACTGTGTCAGTAACCCAAACAACTTTATCTACAGAAGACGATGATGGCTACGAATTGGGAGCTGCAAGCAAGATGAATAATTCTTCAATTTTGGAAAATTTGGAGGATAAACTGAAACATCTGAGTGTTGAACAAGGTGAAGACTTAAGTGACGTAATTAGAAGTTTTCCAGAAATTTTTTCAGATGTGCCTAGACGTACTGATCTGACCAAGCATGAAATCAAGATTCAAGAAGATGGAAAACCTTTCAAGCAAAGAGCCTATCGCTTATCACCGTATCATCGAGATGTTTTGAAGAAGGAAGTTGAGTATTTGCTGCAACATGGATTACCAGAACCCAGTTCAAGTCACTTCAGTTCTCCATGTGTGTTAGTGAAGAAAGAAACCAGATGGTTCATTTAGGGATGTGTACTCTGATTATAGGAAGCTGAAATTCTATCAGTGTGGCTGATAATTATCCTTTGCCTCTTATAGATCAGTTACTTGATAATATTGGGCAAGCCAAGTTTGTTTCCAAGATAGACTTGTTGAAAGGATATTATCAAATTCCCTTAGATGAGAATGTGAAGTTGCTGTCAGCTTTTATTACTCCTTTTGGACTATATCAGTATACTGTTCTGCCGTTTGGTCTGATGAATGCACCCGCAACATTTCAACGAGTGATGGATCAACTGCTAGGATCAATAGAAGGAGTAGGTGTATACCTAGATGACATCGTGATTTACTCTACAACGTGGGAAGAACATCTGAAGATTTTGAGGAAAGTTTTCAAGAAACTTCAAGAAGCAGGATTAACAGTCAACTTAGAGAAGAGTGAGTTTGGAAAGGCAACTGTGCAGTATCTTGGGTTTGAAGTTGGGAAAGGCCTTCTTGCTCCAGTAAATGCTAATGTAGAAGGTATCCGTAAGGCTACCCCACCTACTACCAGGAAACAGCTACAGAGATTTTTGGGGATGGCTGGATTCTATCGTCGATTCTGCCCGAATTTCTCAGCCGTAGTAGCTCCCTTGACAGACTTGACTAGTCCCAAAGCTAAGTTTATTTGGACTCCAGAGTGTCAAGAATCCTTTGAGAAGGTAAAAGCCATTTTAACTTCAAGACCAGTACTTCAAGCTCCAGACTTCGACAAGAAATTTGTGATACAAGTTGATGCGTCAGACTGTGGTGTTGGAACTGTTCCACTTCAAGAAGATGAAAGTAATATCTACCATCCTGTGTGCTTCATGTCTACAAAACTGAAAAAACATCAGAAAGTATATTCGACAATCGAGAAGGAAACTTTAGCCTTAATCACTGCATTGAAAAAATTTGAAGTGTATGTGAATAGACCTAGGAATGAAGAAATTTTGATATTGTCTGATCACAATCCACTATCATTTATCCAGAAAATGAAAAATCATAATCAAAGACTGACCAGGTGGTCTTTGTGTCTGCAACAGTATAACTTAAGAGTGCAGCACATTAGTGGCAAAAACAATGTAGTTGCTGATTATTTATCTCGTTGCGAATCATTGGATTCAACACCGTGATAAAAAATCTTCTGGGGGGAGGTATATTATATATTGCTACTTTCAAAATGGATGTTTTCCCCTCTTTGAAATGTCATGTAAGATTTTGCAACATTTTTTCAGATTCCTAGATAGCTTAGAATAGGATGTTTTAAAATGTGTGTTCAGATTTCGCATTACGTCTTGTAAAAGAATATATGTATAACGTAAAGAGAGAGATTCTTTGTCTTTTCTAAACTACGAATGTTTAATTTTTATGTCGACACTGTAGATTAGAGAGTCTGCGAGATCCGTTTGCTTCCCTACTCTGTCAGCGCGTTTGATAGCGAGCTCGCTCGAATTTTGCGTTGTTATCAAAACATGCCAATCTTAATTATCGTTTACCCTCCATTTCAATCGGTACGTATCTGTTGAGCAGTCTTGTCTTGTACGTGTATGTATTTGCCGAGTACCACGTGCGTGTTACTCATTTCTTTATGAAGATTGCATCAGATTTCCAAGCTACTGGAAGCATTCGTGACAAGAACGTTTTGTATTATCTGCCCTCTCCCGTTTCCGCAAGGAAGAGATTTCATTCTACCTTAGGACCTCGGGGCAGTTAGATCTCCCTCTCTCTCTCTCTCTCCCTCGAAATCATTGAGATTATATTAACGTAACGTAAATTGGTCACTCGTAACGTTTTAGAATTTCATATTTGGTATTTCTTAGAGTTTATTTGGTGTTAAATAGTGTTTTTGTGTGGAATCTGAACAACATTTCGTAAACGGCGCCTGGTTTTTTGTGAGTGTGAATCAAGCCTGCAGCAAAGCAAGAAAGAAAGTGGTATACCAAGGTAAAGGTGTTATAGTTTTTATATTTTTATTAGTTGCAACTAAATAACGGTTAGGAACAACTAATAAAAACTGATAACGGTTAACTAATAACTAAAAGTTAATGAGAAAAGTGTTTGGTTAACTAATAACTAATAACGGATAGGAATGGTGTTTAACTAATAACTAATAATTGGTTTGGTAAAAACTGTTGGTTATAGTGTTTTTGAGTGAAAAATATTTACACTTTTACACATTGCTGATTTTTGTGTGTGTTTGTGTCTGTTCCATTGTTTGTGCACTTATTCATGTTCTTATTGAAGTGTATCTTTTTATTTTATATTTTCATTTGCATTCACAATTTAATTGACTTAGTTATTTTCATTGCTTAATCATTGCACATTTAATTAAATTTAACACTTGTGAATTGATTTGCATTTACTTAGAGTTCTTTTCAAGTTTTGTTGTTGTTTAGTACTTGTGAATTGATTTCTGATTTCAATTATTACTTGTGAATTAATTTCAAATTTTCAATTATTGCCTAACACTTTTGAATTTTCTTTTGAATTTTGATTGAATTAATTTCTTGAATTTTTTGTGATAAATTAATTTTGATTTGATTTTACTTAATTTGATTCAAGAATTAATTAAATTTTACTTTGTTTTCGAGTAACAGTAATTTCCCTGATATTGTGAATTTCACTTATAATTTTTGAATTTAATTATAAATTTTGTATTTAAAATTTTTATAATTGTTTTCTTTATCTTACACCAGTATAATTATATTTGATTATGACTATATTGATGATAGGTAGAAAATAGAGTGGTAATTGATTTGCTTTCCTTCAATTTATTTGAAGTGACTTAGACTAGGGAAGTACTTAGACTTCTGAAATCAGGGAAATACTTAAGACTTTTAAAGTTGTTGATGGAGTGATGTTTCCCTTGATAATTAATTACTTACAAGATTACCTCACACTGTTTTTGATGAACTTAGTCTGATTTTCTGCAATACTGGTGAGTGTTAAGGGATCACTGTTTGCCTTACCTTACCTTACCTTACCTTACCTTACATCTTGTTCGGGTTGCCCCAGTCCCTCAGTGTGAGGCACCTCTAGTGTCTACCAGAGAGTTGCTAGTACATCTTCCGGTATATTTTGCTCTTCCAATCTTGGATGGTCTGGGATGCGTTTTAGATATTTGTCGAGCTTCATTCTTAAACACATCTACGCTCACTCCTGATATATTCCTCAGATGAGCTGGCAACGCATTGAATAGACGCTGCATTATCGATGCTGGTGCGTAGTGGATTAATGTCCTGTGTGCTTCCTTATTTTTCCTGGTATAGTTTGGGCACTATTAATCTACCTCTGCTTTCTCTTTCTGATATTTTTAGTTCCATGATATTTTCTGCTATTCCTTCTATCTGTTTCCATGCCTGAATTATCATGTAGCGTTCTCTTCTCCTTTCTAGACTATATAATTTTAAGAATTGTAGTCTTCCCAGTAGTCTAGGTCCTTAACTTCTTCTATTCTAGCTGTAAAGGACCTTTGTACACTCTCTATTTGTGCAATATCCTTTTGATAGTGTGGGTACCATATCATATTGCAATATTCAAGTGGACTACGAACATATGTTTTATACAGCATAATCATGTGTTTCAGCTTTTCTTGTTTTGAAGTGCCGTAACAACATTCCCATTTTTGCTTTACATTTTGCCAACAGAGTTGCTATTTGATCATTGCATAACATGTTCCTATTCATCATCACACAAGGTCTTTAACTGGCTTCCTTTTTATTTGTGATGGTCTCATTATTAGGTCCCTTATATGCATATAGCTTTCTTTCTCTGTCTCCATAATTTATTGATTCAAATTTATCAGAGTTAAATACCATCCTATTTACCTCTGCCCAATCATATACTTTGTTAAGGTCTCTTTGTAGAGCGTTCCTATCTTCATCACAAGTAATTTCTCTACTTATTCTTGTGTCATCTGCGAAACTACTCACTACCGAATCTTTAACATTATTGTCTATGTCTTCAATCATAATAACAAACAGTATTGCAGCTAACACCGTACCTTGCGGCACACCGGATATACCTTTGGCTTCATCCGATTTCTCGTCGTTTGCAATAACTATCTGTTTTCTGTGTGTAAAAAAATTTCTTTTAACCATCTTCCTACTTTTATCCACGATATTGTGTTTTCTAATTTTCTTTCGCTAATATATTATGGTCTACTTTATCAAAAGCTTTTGCAAAGTCTAAATAAACCACATCTGTTTCATTTCCGCTTTTCATATTTTTGAATATGTTTTCACGGTGGACTAACAGTTGGGTTTGTGTAACTTTTTCCGGGTACGAAAACCATGTTGTCCTTTATTAAACAAATTATTTTTTATTAAATGTTTCATAATATTTTTCTTCATTACCCTTTCATACACTTTCATAATATGTGATGTTAGACTCACAGGCCTATAATTACTTGCCTCTAGTCTTGATCCACTTTGAAAGTAGGGGTAATATATGCTAATTTGTGCTCATCATATATCTTGCCTGTATCTACACTTTGTCTTAATAATATTGCAAGTGGCTTTGCGATAGAATGAACTACTTTCTTTAACAAAATAGCAGGAATTCCATCAGGCCCTGCAGCAGCTCCATTTTTAATTTCATTAATAGCCTGCACAATATCAGCTTCATTAATATCTATGTCAGCTAAATATTCACTATTTTCATCCCTTACTTCTATATCATTATCTTCATTATCTATTCTAGGGTGAATTCTCTCTTATATCGTTCTGCCAGTATGTTGCAAATTTCCTTTTTTTCATTCGTTAATCTCCCTTCAATTCTCAGAGGGCCTATCTATTCTTCTTTTATTCATCTTCTTCGCATATGAGTATAATAGTTTGGGGTTTTGCTTGATATTTAATAGGGTTTTTTCTTCCAAGTCCCGTTTTTCATTTCTTTTGATTGTATAATCTTTTGTTCTGCATTTTCTATCTTACTTTTTAGTTCTATAACTTTCCATGCATTTTTTTCTTTTGCAAGACCTTTTTTCCACTTTCTGATTTTCTGGAACAAGATCCTTCTGTCTCTTGGTATGCATGAATGATGTTTACTTTTCTTCTTCGGTATATATTTTTCCACTATTATCTCCAATATTTTATATAATATCTCCGTATTACCTTATGTCATCACTTACGAAAATGTTATCCCAATCTTTGTTTAATTCTTCATTAATTTCTGACCATTTTATATTTTTACTGTAGAAGTTGTATTTTCCATATCCTTCCCACTTTTTCATTTCTTGCTTATCTCTATTTTCACTTGCTTTGGAATGAACTGTTAATTCTATGACATTATGGTCTGAAATACTCGCATTATAAACTATTATTTCTTTAACATAATTCATCTCGTTCACAAATACTAGGTCTAAAGTATTTTCCTTTCTTGTTGGCAGGTGATTTATTTGTTGAATGTTGTATTCTAGTAGCATATCTATAGCTTTTCAAAATTGCCTCTTATCTTCTGCACTACTATTACTCTCTTTTTTATATGTATAAGTACAACCACAATCTCCTATTCGTTCTTTCCATTCTACGAAAGAAAGTGAAGTCACCAGATAGGAGATAGTCCAAGTCATTGTGATTTCTACATATATCATCCAATTTTTCATATTATGCAAACTCTTTAGTATTAGGAGGTCTATATATTACTATGTTCATCAATTTTTCAGATTCAAATTCTACCGCTATTAGTTCACATTCTGAGTTACTATATTTCTCATATATTTTTCCTTGTTTTTTTGTCTTTCCCATATATTGCGGTTCCCCCTTGATTCCTATTTTTTCTATCTGATCTATAAGTTTGGAACCCTTTTATTGATCATCATTCCCAGTCTCTTGGGAATACCAGGTTTCACTTATATTCATTATATCTATTTTCTTTTCATTTTGGGTTAGTTCTTCTAAGTACTCTATTTTTCTTTTTGAGTTACTCGTAACTAAACCCTGCGCATTCTCACTATGATGGTTTGCGTGTTTTCTCCTTCATTTAATACTGATAGTAATAAGGATTTTCCCAATGTCTCTTCCTGTTCTGGTATGTTGTTCTTTTTTTTCATTTCCAGAAATTCTGACATTAAAAAATCCAACTTTTCCATAATATTTGATCTTCCTTCATCATAATTATTAATTTTGTGTCTGAATCTGCAATTTTCTCCGTTTCTGCAATATCCTCTTGCATAATATATACAGTTATTATCTCTTGAGTAGAATTTCGGAGCTGATGCTTTGAATTTTTTTGCTGACACCTCTGGCATATCTCATTGGTGGTTTGCTTTTCTCTTTTACCTGATATTCTTGATTTCTCTCTTTATTTGTTTCTTTCTTATTTTGGATTTTATTACTTGGTTGGTTATTTATTTGATTATGATTCATGGCTACAGGGTGCATATATTTGCATTTTTTGTCGAACTTACATCCTTTTCCTTCTTTTAGGTTTTTACATATTTTTGG
>NC_087201.1:37717108-37739608 GCF_015104395.2 Macrobrachium nipponense | reverse complement strand
ATTGGTAATGATCTTGCAGGGTCCTCTGTACTTAAACCGAAATTGATTGTAACAACACCTGCGGTAGTAATCAAAGATGAGCTCTCCAACAATCCAGATAAAATAGCCCAGGTAATCACTAGAACATCTAGTAAAACGCCCATCACTAATACTCCTCCCAAGGTAAAGAATGACAGAATAACAGAAGCTCTGGATTTAGTTGATAAAAATAAGGACCAGTTTGCTGTAAATCCAACAGAAGGATTCAAGTTTGAAAACACTCTGGGATAAAGTAGTGGATCCTATTGACAACCCTAAAACTCCGTACTTTTATGTGGAGAAAATATTTTGTTTCGTCATTGCAAGTCTCCCAAAGCTTCAACATCTAATTCGTGGCATGACTGTTTTCAGGTTGTTTTTTCAGAGCCCTTAAGCAAACCCTTGCTTGACCTTGCTCATTCTACAGAATCTCATCTTGGAGTGAATAAAACCTACAAGAGGTTG
This sequence comes from Macrobrachium nipponense, assembly GCF_015104395.2. NCBI lineage: Eukaryota > Metazoa > Arthropoda > Malacostraca > Decapoda > Palaemonidae > Macrobrachium > Macrobrachium nipponense. The sequence goes on along the minus strand of NC_087201.1, from coordinate 37,739,125 downwards.
TTTGAGGATTTTTATTGGCCAGATCACTGGTAAGCCTAATGAGAAAATACCTCCAGCACCGCTTCAAAGCATTCCAGTACCTAAGCCACCATTTGATAAGGTAATTATTAATTGTGTTGGGCCCTTGCCAAAGACTCGCAAGGGTAATGAATACATTTTGACTGTCCTTTGTCCAACCACTAGGTATCCCTTAGCCTTTCCCATTAAAAATATCTGTGCTAAAACCATAGTTGGATAATGGTTGAAAACTTTCACCTTATTGGGTTTCCCAAGAGAACTACAGTGCGATCAAGGTACCAATTTTACTAGCAATCTTTTCAAGCAAGCTATGTATCAATTGATTATCCATAATGTTTACTCTTCTGCTTATCACCCCCCGACTAATGGTGTTTTGTGAAGAATGCACCAGACTATAATAAGTTTGTTATGGAAGTATATCAGTGAAACATCACAGCACCGGGATGAGGACCTCGATCTTCTCATGCATGTACTTAGATGTACACCTCATGATTCCACAGGGGTATCCCCATTTGAGCTCATGTTCGGTCGAAAACCAAGAACTATATTAAGTTCGGTACAAGAGAATAATTTGCAGAGGAAGCCAGAAGAAACTACAAATATTTACCAGTATTTAAAAGATCTGAAAAGGAAATTTACTTACATTTATGATATTGCTGCTACTATGTTAGTTTCTTCCCAGCAGAAGATGCAACACATATACAGTAAGAAGGCAAAAGTGAGAGTTCAAAACTGACGATCAAGTTTTAGTGTATCATCCTGTTCCTGGAGCTCCCTTACGAGAAAAATATGCTGGACCTTACAAGATCCTTTGCAGGATCTCTAAAGTAAACTACACAATCAGCACTCCAGACAGAAAACGACCAACTCAATTAGTTCATGTAAACTTCTTTAAACCCTATATCACTCCAGTCAAAACGGTAAGTCCTAATATTGCTTTAGTGACAACCAAAGCTAATACCGAGGCAACATAGGTACCTAACCTAATATTCGATGACGAATCTTCTCATGGTGATGAAACCAATCTCGTTTTTTCATTTAAGGATTTTTCTAATAGTGAAATTTTAAAATCTTTAGATGCTTATCTTTCTCACCTAAATGTACCTCAAAAACAGGCCTTGACAAAAGTCTTACTAGAGTTTCCAGACATTAGTACTGATATTCCTAAATGTAGCTCTACTGTCCCCCATGACATATTGCTTGAACCAAATACCACTCCAATCCGTCATCCTTTCTATAGAGCCACAGTAGTTATAGTAGAAACATTGAAAAGGGGAGTTCAATATTTATTAGACAATAATTTAGCAGAACCCAGTGCATCGCCATGAGCTTCATCATGTATATTGGTCCCCAAATCTAATGGGCAATTCAGACTTTGCACTGAATATAGGAAGTTAAATAAGGTGACTGTTAAAAATTATTATCCACTACCTAGGGTTGTTTAATTTTGTTTATTTATTTTTATTCATTTATTTCCATTTATTTATTTATTTATATTTATATATTCATTTTTTTATTTTTTTATTTACTTATTCTGATTTATTTATTTGTTTATTTATTGATTGATTTATTTTATTCATTTATTTACTTTTATTTTGATTGTTATTTTTATTTATAAATTTTATTTATTATTTATTTTCTAATTTTTTTATTTATTATTCATTTTTATTTATTTTTATTTCATTTTATTCATTTATTTCATTATTTATTTATTTATTTATTTTTATTTGTTTGTTTTTATTTATTTATATTTATTTATTATTATTATTTATGTTTTATTTATATGTTTATAAATTTTTATTTATTTATTTATTTATCTATCTCAATTTATTTATTTGTTTATTATTTTGATTTATTCTGTTTATTTATTATTTTACTTATTTTTGAGTTTATTTATTAAATTTATTTCTTTATTTATTTTTATTTATTTATTCATCTCTATTTATTGTATTTATTTTAATTGATTTATTTTATTTTTTATTTTATTTTTTTAATTTAATCAATTTATTTATTTAATTTTGTATTTTATTTATTTATTTTTAATTAACTTATTTTTATCTATTTATTTTTATTTATTTATTTTCACTAGTTTGTTTTTATTCAAGTTGTATTTTTTTGTATTTTAATTTTTATTTAAAATTTAAATTTCATTAGTTTTCAATCAAGTATATATTTTACTGCTTTTGATTGGATTTAATTTTATAATTTTTTTTTATTTATTTTATTTGTTTTGATTGATTAATTTATTTTTCTTTTATTTTTTTTATTTTTTAATTTAATTTATCTTTATTTATTTCGTTTATTCTTTCTTTTCTTTTTATTTCATTTTCATTTTATTTTTATTTATTATTTTATTTATTTGTTATTTTTTAACCTTAATTTTTATTTTATTTATATTTTTAATTTAAATTTTTTATTTTTATTTGATTTATTTATTTAATTAATTTTTTTTTTATTTTTTTTTATTTATTTACTTTACTTTTATTTATTTCTTTATTATTTTATTTTTTGTATTTATTTCTATTTATTTATTTCCTATTTATTATTTATTTATTTGATTTATTATTTCTATTTGTTATTTTTTATTTTATTTATGTTATTTTCATTTTTAATTTTCATTTTCTTTATATCTTCAAGTTTTACTTATTTATTTTCTATTATTTATCTATTTTATTTGTTTTGATTGATTATTTAGTTTGTTTATTTATTTTTATAATTATCTTTATTTTTTTTAATTTATTTATCTTTCTTTATTTTTATTTATTCATTTATTTTATTTATTTATTATTTATTTTATGTATTTGACTTATTTTTAAATTTATTTATATTTATTAATTTTATTTTATTTATTTATATTTATTATTTTTTTTTTTATATTTATTTACTTTCTTATTTTTATTTTGTTTTCTTTATTTATTTTTTATTTTATTTATTTCTATTTATTTATTTCCTATTTTTATTTTATTTATTTATTTATTATTTCCTTATTTTGTTTTAATTTATTTATTTATTTTTTATTTTTTGCATTTTGAATTTCTATATTTCTTCATTTAACTTTATTTTTTTTATTTTATTATTTTAGCTTAATTTATTTTTTTTTGTGGTATTTGATTTTATTTATTTGTAATTATTTACTCTTATTTATTTCTTTAATTATTTTATTTTTTATTATTTCTATTTTATTTATTCTATTTATTATTATTTATTTATTTATTATTTCTATTTATTATTTTATTTAGTTATTTATTTATTTTGCATTTTTATTCTATAATCTTCATTTACTTATTTATTTATTATTTTCTATTTATTTGTTTTTGATTGATTTATTTTATTTTTTATTAATTTACTTTCATTTATTTATTTTCAATTGCTATTTTTATTTATTGTTTTTCATTTATTCATTTATTTTTATAAATTAGTTAATTTATTTATCTTTATTTATTCATTTATTTATTTCATTTACTTATTTATTTATTTCTACTTATTTAGTTTATTTATTTTTATTTATTTATTCATCTTTATTTATTTTATTATTTATTTATTTTTTTTTATTTATTTATTTATTTATTTTTATTTATTTTTAATACTTATTTTTTTTATTTATTTATTTTTATTTATTTATTTTCACTAGTTTGTTTTATTCAATTGTTTTTTAATTATTTTTATTTATAAATTTCATTAGTTTTAATAATATATATTTACTGATTTTGATTGATTTATTTATATTTTGTTATTTATTTATTTTTTTGATTGATTAATTTATTTTATTTATTTATTTTTATTTATTTATCTTTATTTATTTCATTATTCTTTATTTTCATTTATTCATTTATTCATTTATTTATTTTCTCTTATTTATTTATTTATTTATTATTATTTTTCTATTTATTTGTTTCTATTTATTTATTTCTATTTACTATTATTTGTTTATTTATTAATTATTTATTATTATTATTTATTATTTATTTTCATTTTTAATTTTATTTCTTCATTTACTTATTTATTTTATTATTTATCTATTTATTTGTTTTGAATGATTGATTTATTTTTATTAATTTACTTTCATTTATTTATTTTCAATTGCTATTTTTATTTACTTAATTTTATTTTTTCATTTATTGTTTTTCATTTATTCATTTATTTTATAAATTAATAATTTATTTATCTTTATTTATTCATTTACTTATTTTCATTTACTTATTTATTTATTTCTATTTATTCATTTTTTTTATTATTTATTTATCTTTATTTATTTTTATTTATTTTTTAATTTTATTATTTTTATTGATATTTTTATTTTTGTTTATTTATTTATTTCTATATTTTTATGTATTTATTAAATTTTTATTTATGCATTTATTTTTTTTATATATTCATTCATTTATTTCTATTTATATTTTTTTTATTCAACTTTATTTTTCTATTTACTTTTATTTATTTATATATATGATTTTATTTATTTTTTAAATTATTTAATTTTGTTTATTTATTTTTATTTATTTATTTATTTAATATATATATATTTATTTAAATACTAATTTTTGATTTATTTCTATTTATTGATTTACATTTACATTTATATATTTATTTACTTTTATTTATATTTTTAATTTCATTTATTCATTTACTTATTTTGATTGACTGATTTTTTATTTATTTATTTATTTATTTGTTTTCATTGATTTATATTTATTTATTTATTTATTTATTTTATTTATTTATTCATTTTTATTTGTTTATTTATCTATTTATGTTTATTTATAATATTAATTTATTTATCTTTATTTATTCATTTATTTATTTATTTTGATTTATTTATTTTTATTTTTCTACTTATTTTTGTTTATTTATTCATAATGATTGAGTTATGTCTTTTTATTTATTCATTAATATTTAATTAATTATGTATTTATTCTTATTTATTTATATATTTATTTTTTATTTATTTATTTATTTTTATTTATTAATTTATTTTTATTTGTTTATTTATTTATTATATTTATTTACTTATTTGTTTATTTATTTCTAGATATTTATTTATTTTCAATTTTTTTAATTAATTTATTTTTTATTTAAATTTATTTGATTTATTTCATTTTACTTATATATATATATTTATTTATTTATTATTTATTGTTATTTCATTTTTATTTCCAATTTATTTATTTATTTATTTATTTATTTTTTTATTATTTATTTATTTATTTATTTTTATTTCTTTATTTGATATTTTTTATTTATTTATCTATTTATGTTTATTTATACTTTAATTTTAAATTTTAATTTATTTATTTATTTATTTATTTGATTGATTGATTGATTGATTTTTTTTACTTATTTTTTGTTTTTTATTTTTTTTATTCATTTATATATTTATAGTTATTTATTTATTTGTTTTCATTTATTTTTCTATTTTGATTGATTGATTTATTATATTTTTTTCTGTTATTTATTTCTATTTATTCATTCTTATTTATTTATTTTCATTTATTTTTATCTATATATATTTATTTATTTTTGTTTATTTTTATTTAATTATTTTTATTTATTTTTTCTTTAATTATTTTTATTGAAGTATTAAATTTTTTTTATTTTTTTCTTTTATAGTTTATTTTTTATTTTTATACTTATTTTGATTGATTGATTGATTTTTATTTCTTTATTTATTTATTTGTTTTGATTGATTTATTCATTTCTATTTATTTATTTTTATTATTTATTTCAAGCTATCTATTTTCATTTATTATTTATATTTATATATAACACACACGCGCACGCGCACACACACATACACACACACACACACACACACACACATATATATATATATATATATATATATACTATATATATATATATATATATTAAAATATATAGAGAGTATATATTATAGTATATATATAGATATATATATATATATATATATATATATATATATATAATATATATATATATATATATATATATATATATATATAGATATGTATATATATATATATATATATATATCACATTTCTTTATTCTTTATTTATTTATTCTTATTTTCTTATTTTTTAGATTTATTCTATTTCATTTATATTCTTATTTGTTTATTTATTAATTCAATATTTTTATTTATTTATTTATTTATTTTGAATGATTTATTTTTAATTATTTTTTTATTTATTTACTTCTATTTAATTTTTATTTTTTTATTTATTCTTTTCCTAATTTTTATTTATTCATCTTTATTAATTTATTTATCTATTCATATATAGTTATTTATTTACTTATCTTTAATTACATTTTTATTTATTGTGATTAATCTAGTTTTTTTTTTATTTATTTTTTTTCTTATTTTTATTATATCATCAATTTATGTATGTTTTTGGTTTATATATTATTTTATTTATTATTTATTTATCTTTATTTATTTATTTATTTACTTTTATTTATTTTTATTTTTATTTATTTATTTTTTATTTCTATTTATTTATTCTTATTTATTTATTTTTATTTTTATTTTTCTTTTATTTTTATTTTTTATTTATTTATTTAATTTATTTATTTTTATTTTTATTTTATTTACTTTATTCATTTACTTATCTATTATGATTGATTTATTTATCTTTAGTTTGAATTATTTATTTATTTAATTTTTATAATTTTTTATGTATCAATTTATTTATTTCTTTATATTTATTTATTTATTTATTTTTATTTATTTGTATATTTATTTTTATACTTATTAAGCAGACGCTCTCTCAAGCATACTTTATTAAAAGTAATGGCTACTTCAGCAGCGTTACACTTGTAGAGGTTCTTCTCTATTTTACGAATAGCGGCTTTTTCCATGCTACTTAAACAGGCTAGTAGAGTGCCTATAGAGGTCATGATCAAATACAGTGTCAAAATAGGTGTATATATTTGAATTTTACAGAAAAACTGATACCATAGTCATCAAAGTCGTTAACGATTTTTTTTCTCTCTCTCTCTCCTCACTCTCTTCTCTCTCTTTCTTAAAGCGAGCTTTTGTCTGGAGCTGCCAGTAATCCTAGGGGTGGGAAGCTGAGGGTGGACTGATCTTGGTGTGGTGTCCATCCTCCTTATATCTGGGGTTGACAGCAGTGGGTCTGCCCCATGCTGATCTCCTATTGGCTGGTGGCGGTGAGTCATCGTTTTCATTGGTGGCTTGAGCCAGGTCTCAAGCCACTTTCTCCGAGTAGTCAATGTTGCAATGCTGCAGGTCTTGCAGCCGTCTAGGCCTCCTGAGTGGCGCAGTAACGTTGATGGGCGTTGCACTACGCTGCGGGATGTCACGGCTAATTTGAATTCCATCGGCTGAACTTGGGAGGTGCCGGGAAATCTGCGAAAACTCGTCGTATTCGATGCCAATGTCGAGGGGAGCTGGTTACTGTTGGTGGTACTGGGTGCCAAATACTTCTTCTGTTTTTTTTCTTTCTCACTGTTGGGAAGTCTTGCTCCTCTTCTAAAGGCATGTCCTCCCTGGGAATATCAGGTAAGAGGGGTCTCTTTGAAGCCATACGTGACTCAAAGCAAAGGTCTAATAATGATAACGAATTATTGCGCAAGGATAACGTACGTGACGCGTGTGACGCTTGGTGTGGTGTCTGTCCTCCTTATATTTGGGGTTGACAGAAGGGGGTCTGCCCCATGCTGATCTCCTATTGGCTGGTGGCGGTGAGTTTTGTTTTCATTGGTGGCTTGAGCCAGGCTTGAGTCGATGGTTGCAATGCTGTGGGACGTCACGGCTAATTTGATTTCCATCAGCTGCAGGAGCACCTCATTCGGGGGCACTGCCTTCCGTGGAATTGTCGTGATCGGTGGTGTCATTGTTGGTGGCAGGTCTTCTCATATTCGTAGGGAGGAGAAATTCTTCCTGCGTCGTATTCAGTGTAGGTTTTATTTGCTGGATTAGAAGCGCCTCCAGCAGGCGCAACCGACGGGCATCAGGGGCCTTCCCGATGATCTTCGTGTTCTGTATGATGACATCCCAGGAGATGGCCTCTTGATGTTTGGTGCGGGCGTGATTCTTGATAGCCCCCTCTTGGGTGTGGCATGAGAGTCTCTTCGACAGGCGCATGGTAGTCATACCTACGTAGGAGCCGCTACATTTGCAGACTGGCCATGTATACTGGTACACTACATGTGTCTGCTTCAGGGGGTCTCGTACCTGTGGAGAAGGGTTATTTTTCATAATAGGTTGCGCATCTTCCGATTCTGGTAATATATATATGATTAAGCTGATATCCTTGGTGTCATTGGTCGGGGATACATTTTCAGAAATAATTTTCTTAATGGAGTCCTCTTCTTCAAGGGAATGGGAACTCATGAAGGCTTTGTAGTACAGCTTAATATTATCCTGGGGGCGGGGCTGCGGGCTCTCTCTACCATACCATTTCTCCAGGGCTCTGCGGGCTTCCTTAGTGATTATTCTATTTGAATACCCGTTATTCACAAGTACTTGGGAGGCGTGGTCGAGTTCCTGGTGAGTGTCCTGCCAGATCGAGCAGTGGGAGAGGGCTCTCCTGACAAAGGCCCTGACAGTGGTGCTTTTGAATCTGGCGGGACACTCGCTGCCCCAGTGCAGATCTCCAGCAGCGTATGGAGCAAGGCTTTGGGTTTATTGAGGGGAGCTGTCGACTGATTCCTGTAGACACGATCAAGGATTATATCTATGATTTCGTTGACGGCACGTTCGTAAATAGGGACTCCACATCCAGCGAGGGGATAATCCCTGTGCCAGTGGCGTCCTTGATGGCTTCTAAGAATTCTGCCAAAGACTGCAGGCTGTACCGACTCGGGACATAAGGGGTCAAAACTTGTTTAAGGCGTTTAGCCAAGGTGTACGTAGGGGCGGGTGTCTGGCTGATGATCAGCCGGAGGGGGTTTCCTTGTTTGTGGGTTTTTACTTTCCCATATAAATAACCTAGGCTATAGTCCCCTTGTATGGGCAGGAGGTGAGCAGCGTTTGTCGCAGCATTCAATGCGCTGATGACACCATTCTGAAACTGGGTCTTAATCACCACTTCATTTTGAGACCCAGGCATCATGACAAGACACTCGAAATCGAGTTGCTCCTAGACTCCATCCAGCAACTTGAAGCCCGGAGCATCGTGAGAACTACCGACGCCCTTCAACCCCTCCTACTTGCTGAAGCCCTTACAGAGAGGGGCTCGCACTCCAGCACCATCCTCACCAAGGAGATGAAGAAAGCAGCGAAGGAACTGAAGGAAAAAGAGAACATCACGGTGTGATGCGCGGACAAGATGGCAGCCTTCGTCTTGGTTGATACTGCTAAATATCATGAGAAGCTGGATGCTATTTTGTCTGACGAGAGCAAGTTTGGAGCGTCTGACGAGGAACCCGACAGACGACATCAAGAGGGAGGCTAACAGAGTCATCAGCGCATTGAATGCTACGACAAATGCTGTGCTCCTCCCGCCCATACAAGGGGACTACAGCCTGGGTTATTTATATGGCAATGTAAAAACCCACAAACAAGGAAGCCCCTCCGGCCAATCATCAGCCAGATGCCTGCCCCTATGTACACCTTAAACAAATTTTGACCCCTTACATCCCGAGTCGGTATAGCCTGCAGTCTTCGGCAGAACTCTTAGAAGCCATCAAGGACACCCATGGCACAGGGATTATCGCCTCACTGGACGTGGAATCCCTATTTACGAACGTGCCTGTCGACGAAACCACAGATATAATCCTTGATCGTGTCTACAGGAATCAGTCAACAGCTCCTCTCAACATACTTGAAGCCTCGCTCCATACGCTGCTAGAGGTCTGCATGAAGAAGGCCCCTTTCTCCCCCAACTATGGCCAGATGTTCCGCCAGAAGGACGGCGTAGTGATGGGCTCCCCACTGGGGGTCCTCTTTGCTAACTTTTATATGGGCACCATGGAGGAACGGGTTTTTGCCAGGATGTAGCAAGCCCGCAGATATGGACGTTATATTGACGACATCTTTGTGCAAGTCGACGCCGAGGATGAGGTAGAAGCCCTCCGTCAAGCATTTCAGCAGTGCAGTGTGCTGAATTACACAGCTGAACACAGCTCTGACGATTAGCTCCCCCTCCTCGACGTCCTTGTAAGCAAGACGGAAGACTGTCTCCGTACTTCCGTCTACACAAAGAAGACCCATCTAGGACTTTGCCTCAATGGTGACAGCGAGTGTCCCGCCAGATTCAAAAGCACCACCGTCAGGGCCTTTGTCAGGAGAGCCCTCTCCCACTGCTCGATCTGGCAGGACACTCACCAGGAATTCGACCGTACCTCCCAAGTACTTGTGAATAACGGGTATTCAAATAAATCAATCACTAAGGAAGTCCGCAAAGCCCTGGAGAAATGGTATGGTAGTGAGAGCCCGCAGCCCCGCCCCAGGATAATATCAAGCTGTACTACAAAGCCTTCATGAGTTCCCCTTACCTTGAAGAAGAGGACTCCATTAAGAAAATTATTTCTGAAAATGTATCCCCGACAGATGACACCAAGAATATCATCTTAATCATATATTACCAGAATCAGAGGATGCGCTACCTTATTATGGAAAATAACCCTTCTCCACAGGTAGGAGACCCCTGAAGCAGACGCATGTAGTGTACCAGCATACATGCCTAGTCTGCGAATGTAGCGGTGCCTACGTAGGTATGACTACCATGCGCCTGTCGAAGAGACTCTCATGCCACGCCCAAGAGGGGGCTATCAAGAATCACGCCTGCACCAAACGTCAAGAGGCCATCTCATACAGAACACGAAGATCATCGGGAAGGCCCCTGATGCCCGTCGGTTGCGCCTGCTGGAGGCGCTTCTAATCCAGCAAATAAAACCTACACTGAATACGACGCAGGAAGAATTTCTCCTCCCTACGAATATGAGAAGACCTGCCACCAACAATGACACCACCGATCACAACAATTCCACGGAAGGCAGTGCCCCCGAATGAGGTGCTCCTGCAGCTGATGGAAATCAAATTAGCCGTGACGTCCCACAGCATTGCAACCATCGACTCAAGCCTGGCTCAAGCCACCAATGAAAACAAAACTCACCGCCACCAGCCAATAGGAGATCAGCATGGGGCAGACCCCCTTCTGTCAACCCCAAATATAAGGAGGACAGACACCACACCAAGCGTCACACGCGTCACGTACATTATCCTTGCGCAATAATTCGTTATCATTATTAGACCTTTGCTTTGAGTCACGTATGGCTTCAAAGAGACCCCTCTTACCTGATATTCCCAGGGAGGACATGCCTTTAGAAGAGGAGCAAGACTTCCCAACAGTGAGAAAGAAAAAAAAACAGAAGAAGTATTTGGCACCCAGTACCACCAACAGTAACCAGCTCCCCTCGACATTGGCATCGAATACGACGAGTTTCGCAGATTTCCCGGCACCTCCCAAGTTCAGAGCTGTCGTTAATGAAGGCCAGGCTTCATATGCTGCAGTCCTGGCCCTCGAGAAGAAGTATCCTGAAACTAATCTCACAGCCAGACCGAACTTAAGGGGAGAATTTACAATTACTCCCAGAGACCAGAAATCGGCAGAACTCTTGAAGAACGACAGCTTGTGCATGCTACTCGATCCTGCTTTAAAAATCAGCAAGGGGTTGATTTGTAAAGTCCCCAAATACATCACCATTGATCGAGTCCTCGAGGTGCCCAACATCATGGCCACCAAGAGATGCACTACCAAAGAGGGATTCTTGGCACCTACGTGATCAAAGCCTTCGTTCCAGAGCCTCTGAGATGCTTTATGTGTCAGAGGTATGGCCACCATAAAAACAAGTGCAAGTCAGAACACATCTGTGGAGTTTGCAGTTTGAAACACGAAACAGAAGAGATACAAGGTCAAAGGCCACACAGTTGCCCGATGCCCCAACTGCAACCAGCAATATCATGCTTGGTTCAAGGGATGTCCTGTCGGACTTCAAAGGATTTGGAAAACGAAGGGCATCCCTCCTCCACCTGTAAGACCTCGACAGTCATCACCACCCAGGCAAATTCCAAGCAACCCCAGGTTCGATCCAAGAACGAATCTGCCTCCTGCACCACAAACCTTTCAGCCTTCCTCCCAACCTCCTCAACCCCGGCACCATATCCCCACCCCCTCAACTTCTCCCTACCTCCACATTCCCGCTCCTCTACCTCCTCCAACCCCAAGGATATTCCCCCAACCCCTCAGGTCTTTCCCCCAACCCCTCAGGTTATTCCCCCAACCTCTGCACCGCCGACGACGTCGATTCCTGCTCGTGTCGAAGCAGGAACCCGGACAGAAGAGGCTACAGTTGAAGAAGACATGCAGATTGAAACACCGGCTGTAGCTCCCGTTTTGCATGCTGAAGCAGGAACGCAAACAGAGGAGTTCATAGTAAAGAGAGACAGCAAAACCTAGACGGTCAAACCACACCTTAAAACCGTCAACGTTGGAAACGACTAAATTCTCGTAGGAGAATACCAAATCAAAAAGTTCCTGCTGACCTACGACCGATTTAATGCATTCATTCATAAAGCTCTCTCCAATAATGGATATAGATATAATCATCAACTGTTTTCCCAGATCTTCCACGAAGCCCAGGACTTACCGATCAGCCTCCCAGACGATCTCCTCACAGAAGAATATCGCTTCAGAACTCCGCCATGGCCATCGCCTCTTTACAGTAATTGCTGTTTTAGCATTAACTGCTTTTTCTACTACTAAACAAACCTCCTTTCCTCTCCGCTTTCGGCCGCCTCACGTCTAACGATCGAATATTTCAACTGTCACTCTAACTACCGCTTAAGCTGTTGCTTACTTTTGTTTTGCTATTTCTAAAACTGATAATATTTCGTTTTTCAATCATCGATCTCTACCACTAAGGATCGTTGCTTTTTTCTATTATCGAATAATGAAATATGGTACTTTAACTCCATAGATTTAAGCGCCTTTTTTCCGTTTTTCTACGACGATAAATTTTTCTATTACCTTACTGGCTATCTCTGACTTGCCAGGACTCGCTACTCGATCTTTATCTTCTACTGATGGGTACTTTAGGGTTTAAAAGGGTTTGTAACCTTGCCTGTTCACCTTTCGTTTCACTTTTGAATTCATATAATTTCACTTTCATATCCCATTGAGATCACAAATACAGGCTCACCTCGTATCCTTAACTCACCTTTCCACCTGCAAAATATTCAAATGACCTACGGGCTGCTCTTGAGCAGGATCCCGTGCTGGCACATAGCCAGCTTAATCTTAAACAACAACAACATCACACCAAGATCAGTCCACCCTCAGCTTCCCAGCCCGAGGATGTCTGGCAGCTCTAGACGAAAGCTCGCTTTAAAAAGAAAGAGAGAGAGAGAGAGAGAGAGAGAGAGAGAGAGAGAGAGAGAGAGAGAGAGAGAGAGAGAAAATCGTTAATGACTTTGATGACTATGGTATCATAGTTTTTCTGTAAAATTCAAATATATACACCTATTTTGACACTGTATTTGATCATGACCTTTATAGGTGCTCTATTAGCCTGTAAATAGCACAGAAAAAGCCGTTATTCGTAAAATAGAGAAGAATCTCTACAAGTGTAACGCTGCTGAAGTAGCCATTACTTTTAATAAAGAATATTTATTTTGATTTGTTTATTTATTTATTTTGATTTATTTATTATTTATTTTATTTTTATTTATTTATTTTTATTTATTTATTATTATTTATTCTATTTATTTCTTATTTCTTATCTATATTTATTTATTTATTTATTCATTTATTTTTATTTATATATTAATTTTTTTTATTTAATTTTTAGTTACTTAATTTTATTTATTTATTTATTTCATTATTTAGTTTTTATTTATTTAATTATTTATTTTCCTTTATTTATTTTTATTAATTTATTTTACATTTTATTTATTCATTTATTTATTCATTTAATATTTTTTATTAATTTTATTTATTTGATTTTATTTCTTTATTTGTATATTTATCTATTTTTACTTATTTACTTATTTCACTTATTTTTCTATTTATTTTTTGCTTTGATTTATTTATTATTTTTATTTATTTATTTTCACTTATTCATTTTTTTATTAATTAATTAATTTATTTATATTTATTTATTTATTTTTAGTTATTTATCTTCATCTATCTATCTATCTATCTATCTATCTATCTATCTATCTATCTATCTATATATATATATATATATATATATATATACTTATTTATTTAGATTTGTTTATTTATTCCTTTATTTATTTTTATTTTTTATTTATCTTTATTTATTTATTTATTTATTTATTTTTATTTTTATTTATTTATTTATTTATATATATTTATTATTTATTTTTATTAATTCAGTTATGTTTTATCTTTATTTATTTATTAATTTATTTGTATATATATTTTTTTATTTTGATATATATTTACTTATTTTTATTTATTAATTGTGATTTATTTATTTATTTATTTTCATTTGTTCATTTATTTTTATTTATTTACGTATTTATTTTAAATTTATTCATTTTTTATTTATATTTTTACTTATTATTTATTTTATCATTATTTATTTATTTATTTATTTTATCGTTCATTTTTATCTATTTTATTTTATTTACTTTTATGCAGTTTTAATTAATTTTTTAGTTATTTACTTATATTTATTATTTATTTATTTACTGTTATTGAATTATTTATTTTCACTTATTTTATTTTCATCATTTACTTATTTATTTTTATTTATTCATTTATTTATTGTTATTTATTTATTTTAATTTATTCATTTTTATATATTTATTTATTTACTTTTATTCATTTCATATATTTATTAATTAATCAATTAATTTATTTATTTTTTATTTACATTTATATTTATTCATTTATTTTTAGTTATTTTGTTGTTTTTCATTTTTATTTATTATTTTTATTTTTTTTTGCTTTTATTTTTTTATTTATTTATTTTTTATTCAAATATTTTTATTGATTTAATTTTTACTTGATTATTTATTTATTTATATTTATTTTCTTTACTTTTTTTATTTTTTTTATTCATTTTTATTTCTTTCTTTACTTATTTGTTTCGAATCCTTTATTTGGTTGTATTTAATTATCTTTATTTATTTTATTTTTATTCATTATTTTTTTATTTAATTTTAGTTATTTATTTTAATTTATTTATTTTTATTCATTTATCTTTTGATTTAATTTTAGTTATTTATTTTAATTTATTTATCTATCTATCATATATATATTAATATATATATATATATATATATATATATATATATATATATATATTATGTAGATTATATATATATATATATTATATATATATATATATATATATATATATATGATATATATATGTGTAGATATATATATATATATATATATATATATATATATATATATATATATATATATATATATGATTATAATCACTTTAGCACGTGATTCATTTATCACACATATCCACAGGTGAAAAATAAGAGACAGGGTGTAGGTCCTGACCGGTTTCGGCTTTATTTTCAAGCCATTGACAAAGGACTGATACATAGTATTAGAATTCACGAGTATATATACTACAAAGACAGTACTGACGAACATACACACAACCGCTTGAGACTGCAGATCCACCCACAGACAGGTGTCAAGTTTTCTAATAATTCCGATAAAAACTCCAATAAATCATCAATAGGCACTTTTGTGAATAGAGATACCACATCAAAGCTCACAAGTCTCGACTCACTATTAACTTTTACACTATTTAGTTTATCTATCAGGTCCACATTATTCTTAATATTGGCATTAGAGATGTTACCTACCAATGGGTTAAGGATATCCACTAGATATTTTGCTAATTTATAAAAATCTGTTAAAAGGCAACGAAAGCCTTATAAAAAAGGTGTGTGTGACCTCCCCATCGCTACCGTATATGTATGGTACGATAAAAACCCATAAAGCAAACTTCCCTGCCAGACCAATTATCAGCTCAGTGGGTTCCGCATCTTATAAATTAGCAAAATATCTAGTGGATATCCTTAACCCATTGGTAGGTAACATCTCTAATGCCAATATTAAGAATAATGTGGACCTGATAGATAAACTAAATAGTGTAAAAGTTAATAGTGAGTCGAGACTTGTGAGCTTTGATGTGGTATCTCTATTCACAAAAGTGCCTATTGATGATTTATTGGAGTTTTTATCGGAATTATTAGAAAACAAACAACTGGATATTCCATTTTCTAAAAGCACCTTAATTGAACTAATAAAATTATGTGTTAAAGACTGTAAATTTGAATTCAATGGAAAATTCTACTCACAAAATTTTGGTATGGCTATGGGAAACCCTCTGTCCCCAGTGCTAAGTAATTTATATATGGAAATTTTTGAAAAGAAAATTTTAAATAATATAATTCCACGAAATGTACCTTGGTTTAGATATGTTGACGACATAATTTGTGTATGGCCAGGGAATGAGGATGTAAATAACTTTTTTGCCAGGTTAAATCAATTAGTACCATCTATTAAATTTACTATGGAAATAGAAAAAGATGAATGCCTACCCTTTTTGGATGTCCTCATACGGAGAAATAGTGGTAGGGTTTAAGATATAGTGGTTTACAGAAAACCTACTAATATTTCTTCCTATGTACATTTCTATTCTGGACAAAACAATAAGGTAAAAAGATCAGTGTTTGCTTCCATGTTTTTAAGAGCACTACGGGTATGTAGCCCAGAATATATAGATGAGGAGATAGATAAGATTCGGAATACAGGCAAGAAACTGAAATATCCAGATAATGTACTAAACAATGCATTAAAAGCGGCAAAAAAGACCCTGTATCAAAATCAAAAAGAACCTTACAACAACAAAAATTTGCTTGTACTACCTTATAATAGTAATATGAAAGATATCCCACATCTCCTGAAGAATTTTGGTGTTAATGTAGTTTTTAAAAACAATAAAACAATGAAACAGGTACTTATTAAGAACCCCCCCGTCCCCCGACAATGCTAAAGGATGTGTATATAAAATCCCGTGTAAGTCTTGTGACAACTTTTACATTGGTCAAACGGGGAAAGCACTGGAAAAAAGAATAGAACAACATAAACAATGTGTGAGATATGCACAGGGAAATAGTGGTATATTTGTACATGTTAGTGAGAACAATCAATGCTTATTAACTGGGAAGGGGCAAAAAAGCTGGTGTGTTCTAATAATGCATTGGAAAGGAATATCATTGAATCTAGTTTTATAAAAGAAAGCTACAACAATAATATGAACATCAGTCAAGGAATGTATAAACTTGATCCTTTAATATCAAAAGAAATTTGTAAACTGTTTAAATTTTAAGGTTGGCTGTAGAGACATATGAAAAAATAGGATTATTATATTTGTAAAACACAGTAAAGGGCAGTAGTGGTAATGAGATGTTCAACCCCGCCTCCCTGACACCTGTCAGGTGTGGACTTGTACCTAAGCGGTAGTATCCCTTGAGAATTTATTGTAAATTTTAGCCTAATGATTTTTGGAAGCCACTCCTACCTTGACACCTGCCTGTGGGTGGATCTGCAGTCTCAAACGGTTGTGTGTATGTTCGTCAGTACTGTCTTTTGTAGTATATATACTCGTGAATTCTAAATACTATGTATCAGTCCTTTGTCAATGGCTTGAAAATAAAGCCGAAACCGGTCAGGACCTACACCCTGTCTCTTATTTTTTCAACCTGTGGATAGTGTGATATATATATATATATATATATATATATATATATATATATATATATATATTCATTTATCTTTTGATTTAATTTTAGTTATTTATTTTAATTTATTTATCTACTATATATATATATATATATATATATATATATATATCCTATATCTATATCATATATCTATATATATATATATATATATATATATATATATATATATATATATATATATATATATATATATATATATATATATATATATATACATATATATATATATATATATATATATATATATATAATATATGTAGATATATATATATATATATATATATATATGTTATATATATATATATATATATATATATATATGATATATATATATATATATATATATATATATATATATATATATGTATATTTATAGTATATAGTATATATATATATATATATACTATATATATGTACTATATATATATATATATATATTATATATATATATGTATGTATGTATGTATTATATATACATATGTATATAGTATATACATATATATAGGTATATATATATATATATATATAGTATATATATATATATATATATATATATATATATATGAATAACTTGATCACGAAGTATATAAAACGTGATGCTATGTATAAATAAAGGTTTTTTTGCCACGAAGGAAAAAAACCTTTATTTATTATATATATATATATATATATATATATATATATATATATATATATATATATATATATATATGTGTGTGTGTGTGTGTGTGTGTGTGTGTGTGTGTGTGTGTGTGTGTGTATGTGTGTGTGTGACATGGCAATAGTAAACACATTCTTTAAGAAGAAAAGGGAACACCTAATAACATAGGAGTGGGGGAAGATTTTTCCAGATAGACTACTTCCTGTATAAAAGGATCAATCTGGTGGAGGTCAAGAACTGCAAAGTTATTCCAGGCGACCATGTAGCCCCCCAACACAAGACTGCTATGTATGGATTTGAAGTTAAAAAGGGAAAGAAAACCCAAAGCTAAAGGGACAAGGAAAATTAAATTGTACAGATTAGAGAAGGAAAGGGATAAGAAGAGAGAGTTTAAGAGGAGGGTTTTGGAGGATATTGATATAGGGATTGAAGATGTTCAAGAATGGTGGGCAAGAAATGCAGCAGTAATAAGAAGGCATGGAAAGGAGCTGCTAGGAGAGACATCTGTTATCATATGGGAAGAAAACGAGAGTTGGTGGTGGGATGAAGACATTGAGAAAGTAGTAAAAGATAAGAAGGAGGCAAAGAAAAGATGGGAAGAGTCACAGTCAGTGGAAGACAGAGATAGGTTCAGAGAGGAAAACAAGGTGGTGAAAAAGGTGGTAGCCCAAGCTAAAGCAAAGTCGTATGATGATGTGTATAATGAGCTGGGGACAAAGGAAGGATTAAAGAAGATGATCAAGCTATCAAAGGCTAGAAATAAGAGCACCAAAGATATTACACATATCAAACAAATAAAGGATCAAGATGGTGTAGTACTTAGAAAGGAGGAAGACATTGTGAAGAGATGGAAAGAATATTTCGAACAGTTGTTAAATGAAGAAAATAATAGACTAATAAGAGAGGATGGGCAAGTGAACATTGGCATGGTAATGAGGTTTTCTAGGCAAGAGGTACTAAATGCACTGAAGAAGATGAAGAATGGGAAGGCAACCGGACCAGACATGATTCCGGTGAAGGCATGGAAAGCATTAGGAGATGAAGGAGTGGATATATTGTACGATCTTATGATAAAGATCCTTGAACAGGAAAAGATACCAAATGAGTGGCGTGGGAGTATATTGATCCCAATTTTTAAAGGGAAAGGCGATGTCCAACAGTGTGGTAATTATAGCGGCATTAAATTATGATGTCCCACACTTTGAAGATACTGGAAAGGATGATAGATGCTAGACTGAGAGAAGAAGTACAAATAGGTAAAGAGCAGCTGGGATTTATGAAGGGAAGGGGAACAACAGATGGTATATTTTGTCTGAGGCAAATGATGGAGAAATTCGGGGAAAGACAAAAGGGACCTACATATGGTATTCATTGACCTTGAAAAGGCTTATGACCGAGTCCCGAGACAAGAGTATGGAGGAGTCTGAGGGAGAAGATGGAGCCAGAGAAGTATGTGCGATTGATACAAGAGATGTACCGGAATGTATTTACCAGGGTGAGGAGCAGGTTGTTGGGGAGACAGAAGGTTTTGAGGTGAGAGTAGGATTACACCAGGGGTCGGCTCTGAGCCCATTTATCTTTAACATAGGATGGATGTTATAATAGAGGAAGTAGGGGAGACAGTACCATGGAACATATTGTATGCGGATGATATTGTTCTGTGTGCAGAGAGCAGGGAAGATCTGGAAGTGAAATTGGAAAGATGGAGACAAGTACTGGAGGACAGAGGAATGAGAATAAGTAGATCTAAGACAGAATATATGTGTTACCACCACACTGAGGGGGATGATAGAGAAAGTATTCAGCTTGGTGGTGAGCAAATAAGGAGAGTTGATAAGTTTAAGTATTAGGGATCTTTTTGTTAACGCTAGAGGAAGTATGGAAGAAGAAGTAAACATCGGGTACAGTCAGGCTGGAACAACTGGAGAGCGGCCTCTGGAGTTCTTTGTGACAAAAGAGTGCCTCTTAGGTTAAAAGGAAAATTTCACAAGACGGTGGTAAGAACAGCCTATGCTGTATGGTACGGAAACAGCAAGCATGAGAAAAAACAGAGCAGAAGAAGATGGATGTGGCAGAAATGAGAATGCTTAGGTGGATGTCTGGGGGGACAAGAGAGGATAGGATCAGAAATGACTACATAAGGGGTCAACTAAGGTGGTGGAAGTATCAAAGAAAGTGCAGGAGGGGAGGCTGAGATGGTATGGACACCTGTTGAGGAGAGATGAGGACCCATGCTGGGAGACATACTATGGGGTTGAGGTGCAAGGAAGAAGAAGAAGAGGGAGACCAAGAAAGAGATGGAAGGACGTGTGAGAGGAGACTTACATGAGAAGGGAATTGATGAGGCAGAAGCGCAGGATAGAAATAGATGGAAACGGCTCATCCGAAACTGGCGACCCATATAAAAACAAAATGGGAACAAAGAAGCTGGGAATAAGAAGATATATATATATATATATATATATATATATATATATATATATATATGTAGGTGTGTGTGTGTGTGTGTGTGTGTGTGTCTGTGTGTGTTTTATATATTTATTTATATGTATTATGTAAAATATGTATATAATGCATATATATATGGTTATATATATATATATTATATATATATATATATATATATATATACACATATATATAATAATAATATATATATATATATATATATAATATATATATATATTATATATGTATATATAATATGTATAATACATATAAAATTAGATAATCAAATAAAAAATTAATAAACAAAATAAAAAAATAAATGAAAGAAAAATAATAAAATAAAAATAAATAGATAGATAAAGAATATAATTAAATCAATCAATCAAAATAAATGATAAAATAATCAAATAAAATAAGTAAATATATGAAAATAAGCATAAAAAATAATGAAATAAAGGAAGATAAATAAATCAATCAAATTCAATAAATAAAAAAATGAATAAAAATAATTAAATGAAAATCATCATATTAAAATAAAGAAATCGAAAAATAGATAAAAAATAACAAAATAAATATAAACATATAAATGAATAAAAAAATAGTTAATAATAAATAAATAAACAACAAATAAATAAAATAAATAAATAAAAAATTATAAATAAACTAAATATTGATTAATTAAGAAATTAATGAAAACAAATAAAAATAATTTAATAGCAAATCAAAATGAATAAATAAATAAAAAATCTAAAAAATAAAAAAAAACAAATAAAAAATCAAAATAAATAAAAAAATTGAATAAATAGATAATTAAATAAATAAATAAGTAAATAAATAAATAAATAAATAAAATCAAATAATTAACATAAAAGTGAATAAATAAATTCAAAATAAATTATTAGATAAATAATTTAATAGGAATAAATAAATAAATATAAAAATATATTAATAAACAAAAATAAATAAATAAAAACGCATAAATAAATATATATAAATAAAAAATAAAATATAAATAAATAAGTAGATAAATAATAGATAATTAAGTAAATATATTAATCACGATAAAAAACAAAAAAATAAATCTAAATCAAAATAAAGAAAATAATCAAAATAAATAAATAAATAAAAACAGAAAAC
>NC_087201.1:37675994-37716608 GCF_015104395.2 Macrobrachium nipponense | reverse complement strand
AAATATCTTAACGCCACTGTAACACGTTCTATAAATTTTCCAGCTCTCAACCAAAGATCAAGGAGTGATATGCCTAAGAAGAGGCCCAGGCTACCCCCAATATTCTCAAAGAGTTTACTGAGAGGATACCTTTGTCTTCTATAGAATCTGGTTAACGATGACGATGAAAGCTTCAAGATAACAGTATCAGAAACATCATCATGCACTACACTTTCCTTCTCCAGTTTCCACCTACGTTCAGTTTTTTTTGTTTTTCGGTTTACATGAATACCTTAAGCTATCATTATGCTCAACTTTGAAGAAGTTAAGAAACGATAATGAAGCCTGCTCATGAGTTACACACAAACGTTTTAAAGGGAGAGCTAAAAAACGGCTATGCACCAGGTCTTGACACTGATCTTTGTCCTTTGCATTCCTGGCATAGGTTTGTGACAAGATGTCCTTGGTTATTATAATCTATATCCTGTGAGGAATCACTGACCACCTCAAATGGGACTAACTCATATGGATAATTACTTTCTTTAATCTCCGTTCCTAACCCTGTCTTGTGAAGATCAAATGAATGGTAAGTTGATGGAATTATTTTAACCATTATTTGCAAATATTTGTAAATTTTGGCAAATTCACACCATAATGAGCTAACGCTGCATATTTTCTGAAATGAGGAACTCAAAGTAACATTGTCTGCATCACACATCCTTTTAACTCGCGTACAAGACAGTTTAAAACTCAGTTTGACACTGAGCTGCAAACCTTTCAAACTATTAACTGGTGAATCAAATCTCAGGCAAGGTCCAATTGGCGTGAAATATCGATAGTTAAAGCTAGAGCTAAAATGTTCGTCAATGAGTTCTCCATCAATCCGCACTTCCTTAACAATTTCCTGAAACCGCCACATAGCTACATCCAACAATTGCCTTCCGGATAAGTTTTCATCGATGCCGACCAAGTTGTCGACGTTGTACTCAAGTTCCTCTGCAGTCTTCACAGATATATTCAACCCTAATTCGACAAGGCGAAAAGGATCGATGAACGGATAGGGACACAAAACGAGCGGAGGAAACTCAGCTGGAGGTTGATCGACTCTTGAAACCTCAACCACCATTTGTTGGAGCTGATATTCACAAACGTTGCAGTACACGTTGTACAAGAAGACTAGTAATGATGATACAGTGACTAAGATCTTGGCATGTTTGAATCGATGTTTCTGAAATACCGCTGCCTGGGGGCTCCTTGCCACACCTGGGAGATTTGGTATAGAGTCCATCGGACGATCTTCCTGGAACAGTTGTCTGGAAAGTGAGTGTCGATTTATAGGGAATGGTTTTTCTGGACGGTGAAAGTCGATCTATCTTATAGCGAAGTTTATTTCAAAAAGCATATAATAAGACAAGATGTATTTCATTTCGGTAAATTACCGTCAGGGAGACGATGAAAAGAGCCAATGTTCTTCTTCCAACAACGATCGAAACCCACAAAATCTAATGCCATTGTTACGAAGAAACTCGCTGCATAAACCGTGCAGACCAATTCTCCTTTATAATCAGCGTTTAGTTTCAGCGCCTTCCCCCCCATAAACTTCATATTTGTTGAGGCTATTTGCATGCATCATTTTGGCCTAGTTTATCAATGTTAGTCTCTGTCTGTCTTTCTGTTTCTCTCTCTCTCTCTCTCTCTCTCTCTCTCCACTCTTGGCTAGTTCATAAGGACATCTCTTAGTGATTGGTGTGTACTTTGGTGGGCGTGAATTAGCTTATTACTTATTGTAGATTAAATCGATATACTCTCTCTCTCTCTCATAAAAAATTGTAATTTCAATTAAAAATATTCATTACCTTTCTGAGTAGGTGCTAGATTGTATATCTTTGTTAACATGAGTCATGCCTGTCAATCATGCAGGAGCGTAACTGGTTCCAAAAAGTTGTGGAGGGTGGGGGGGGGCGGGGGGGGGGGTGAGAATGGGGTGACTGGTGAGGGAAGCGAGCCTGTTCAGCTGGGGGTGCGGGGGTTGCTGTGAGGCCCCCAGAAACTTTGTTAAATTTTAGCTATTTTTAGGGGCACATGTAAGGGCTTACAAGGGCAGGTAAACTAAATAACAAGGGTGGTTTAACTGTAAACATCTGAAATCAATTATGTGTCCTACGTATGAATGCCATGAAATATTTGGTGGACACGCTTACCCAAGCACATATAGAATTTGTGAATAACTGTGCGTTATTGATTTTTCTTTTTTAATATATATATATATATTATATATATATATATCATATATATATATATATAGATATATATATAATTAATATATATATATTATAAATAATAATAATCTATTATATTATCTATATATATATATATACACTCACACACTCACACACACACACAGATATATATATATATATATATATTATATCTATATATATATATATATATATATATATATTTATATATATGTGTGTGTGTGTGTAAAATCACGAACACAATTTTCTCATACATGAACAAAGCACCTTAAGTTTTGTGCCTTATCTGTTAAAAAAAATATGATACAAAGGGATGGTAGGATTTCATTGTCATAGTTAAATGAATAATAAATGAATATTTAGAACACTTTATAATATACGAAATGTTCTTTCAAACTTATATAAATTTTCTTGAGAGGTTCAAAGAAAACTTTTCAGGACACTGTTTTTAAAGGGTAATAATGAAATTTTCCTTGCTCTGTCTTCGTAGGAGCGTGATATTTAACCATAATATTTATCATTTTGGGGGAGACAGAGTATACTGTGTCCCGTCTAACTCAAATTATTTTGGGGGACACGTCCCCCCCCGTTCCCCCAGTGAGTTAGCCCCTGCAATCAAGACAGAATAAATGAAAAAAAGTTCAATGAGCCAAAAAAAGTAATTAATAAGCAAGAGTAAAATTAGGTGGCAACAAGAGGACAGCAAAATCAAACGAAACACATAACAATGAAATGAACAAAGAAATGTTTAATTGGAAATCTGGTCTGGTGAATTCTTTAAAAAATTGTATAAGAAGTAGCAAAGACAGCATACTATTGCACTCCGACGTCAAAGATATGATTCCAATTCCATGAAGTCCCCCTGAGGGATAAAATTAGATTTAATTAACCTCACCCCCCCACAACTCTTGTACGTTAAGTCATTCACGGAACGCAAGAGCCACCTTGACTCATCTCGAGGAAAGCTCACCAGTAACTCACCTAAGGTCAAAAGGAGATAACGATAGATAGACGTAAGAGTTGCAAGGACTCCTTAATCAGTCAAGGTCTTGGAAAACAAGTCTTGCAACGTATGCTCTTATCAATGAAATATATTTCAGCCATCTCGCAATCTTATCAGAACGGATGATAATTCTTTCGTTAATTTGCGCCTAATCAGAGGAAGCCCCTCAGCCTCCAAATGGGTCCAAGTCAAGCTACAACCTACGTGACTTCCACTAAGATCACGAGGTAAATTTATGTATGTTAGTTATATATATATATATATATATATATATATATATATATATATATATATATATATATATATATATATATATACAAAGGAAACGCATGAGGCATGAATAGAACCCTGGCAGCCTATTATAAGGAGTTACAGGGATTACGGTGTCTCAAAGACATTACTCCTTCCGAGGAGACACTGTGTGCTCACTTATCTCTGGGAGCAGGTTTTACTGTGCATTCATGTCACATACCTTGTATGTGATGAAGTTCCTGCAATGGGATGTGTTGTATCTTTTCAATTCTAGTTTCTATCCATTATTTCTTGTCTGGTTTTCATTTAACGTAGATAGGTTACTGTCTACTTTTGTTATGCCTTTCAGTATTTTGAATGTTTCTTTGTTCTCACACTCGTCATGTTTTAATCCATGTATTTTCAGACTCTTTAGTCGTCTTTGGTAACCTATTTTCCTCATGTATGAAATCAACTTTGTGGCTCTTGCTTGTACCCTTTCAAATCTGTTTATGACCTTTCTTAGTGTTGGTGACCAAAACTGTACTGCATATTCCTTGTTTCTGTATTTGAACTGCCTCTTTATGTATCCCACTAGTTTCTGTGCCTTCTTTTCAGCTTTTAATACAAAGTTTACTGGATTTTAAGTCCTTGGTAATAATGACTCTAAGGTCTTCTTCTTGTTCTACACTATTTATGTCATTCCCAAGCAGCATGTTGTTGGCATGAGGGTTGTTTGTTCCTATTTGTAACATTTTACGCTTGTCTAAGTTGAAAGGCAGTTGCCATCCTTTTGACAACGCTTTTTTTAAAAAATAATTTCTTAAACTTTCCACTGTATCTAGGTCTGCTGTATTTGCACCCAGTTTGATGTCATCTGCAAATTTGGCTATCCTGTTAGTTAAGCCGACATCATTGTCATTAATGTAGATAAAAAAGAGGAGAGGGCCAAGGACAGAACCCTGAGGAAGTCCACTTGTCACATCTGCACATTCTGATTCTTCACCATTTATTGTGACTGTTTTCTATAAGTTAGCCAGTCTTCGACTGAGTCTCCTATTTCTCCCACAATTCCTAAAGCTCTAACTTTTGTCATTAGTTTCTTGTGTGGAACTTTGCCAAAGGCCTTTTGGAATTTTGGAAATCTGAGTAGAGTATATCTATTGCTCTATTACTGTCCCTCTCCTGATGCTGCTTCTGCCTTGCCTCTCCATGTCAAGGTAACCGCTGCCCCAGGGGGAGTCTGGTTACGCCCTCAGAAGAAGGACTTCCTGCAATGTTGCAATAACCATTGCGGAGATCCAACAGAATATCAGCCAGAAGGATTGATAGAGGAGAGGAAATCACCTAGTTGGAGTTGACTACCCTCTTTCTTCATCACCTGGCCCATTAACGAGCTAACGACCAGTGTCAATGATCTTTAACGACTCTTGTTTTTAAATTTACCTCTGTACATATAACTAATTGTTCATTTGGACTGAAGATGAACCCAGGGAAGGGTTCAAAAGCTTTTTGTAAAGTCTTAAAATTATACACGGACTCTTAACACTGTATTATTGTGGACCCTTTAGAACACTATTGTAAATACCAAGAATGTTATGAAAAACTCCAATAGGTTTGATAAGGAGGAGTTGTTTTGTCTGAAACCATATTAACTGTTTAATAGCAAGTTGTGTTTCTATCAATATGATCCACAATTTGATATGCAATTTCCCGGATCTTCTCTTCCATCCTTTTGATGCCTTTTGGAAGAATCCTATCCGGGCAAGAGATTTGAATTTGTTGAGATTGTATATTTTGATTTTAATGCCCTCTTCTGTAAAATATTATTTTGTCCAATAGCTCTGCCCCTACATATTTAATAGCAGGTTCCAATATTGTTCTCTCACAAAAAATATCATATATCACTAAGTGGCTAAGGACCTGCTCGGTGGAAATCTACGCCGATGACCCTTACAATCTGCCTCCAAAGGGGCCTGCTGACCTATGCCTATCTGCGGTGTACCACATGGCAGAAAATGCCTTCCAAACAGCAAAATCCCTCTCAGAAATAATTGGAGAAAACTCAGAAAAAATCGAGGAGGCAAATGATAAATTATCAAGAATCTGGGACGTGATCAAAGGACTACAGAATCTCTGGACAGTCTTAAAACTGTAGAAACAAATAATCTCGCATGGGTCAGGGATGCAATCACGGGTCAGGGATTCGATCAAAGGAGTGCAGTAATTGATAGACAATCGCACAGATAGCCACAAAACTCCTTTGAATGCGGCATCCAGTTTTTCCTTGCCTCCCAGCGAAACGGAAGTGGCCTCATCACCTATAGACCGTGCTGAGGGGACTGTCAGTCTCCCAACTTCTTCTCACTCCCCAGTGCCTCCGGTGGAAAATAGATCTCCGGTGATGATTACCAGCCCTCGTGATTCTCCCCACCCTATCTCTCCTCCCCAACCCCCCATCGTGTATGCAGATGAGAGTGATCATGAGGGGTCTGGCGGCTGGCAGATAGAAACAAGCAGAAAGAAGAGAAGAACCTCTTGTTTGGCTGCTGGACCGGAGCCTAACATTCATATTTCACCTCGCCTGACACGTGAGAAGAGATGTCACGTAGTAATTCACAATCTGCGCTCATTGGTGGTGCTAGACGCCATATTGGAGAGAGTCAAGTTTCTCACCAGCTCTGACCCACTCATCTCTCACGAACTCCCATGTAAAAATAAACATAAAGTGGCTTACAGGATTACCTACCTATTTCAACACCTCGACATTCTTATTAGTTTCAAGATATAACCTAATTAGTTTCAAGATATAACCTAATCTGGGACTAACCACCCCAAGGGGAACTTACTGACACCCCAACCAGGGTCATTTCCACTGCAAGTGCCAGCCAACCACCCACGGGGAGTGACTGCCCACTCTACCTGGCTAAACCATCATCCACCCAAATGAACAGCGCATTAATCTCCCATCTTCGTGAGTAGCCATGGATAGATTAAACACAATCTCTTGGAATATTTTTGGCCTCAAGCAGAACACTCCTCTCCTGAACATGTTCTGCAAAAACTTCAAAGGCATCATTGCATTGCAAGAAACGCTCCTCTGGCCGCATGATCTTGTCATCTGCGATTCAGACATGAAGACTTCAGAACCTTCTCGACTTCATCGATGCAAGTTACAGATCAAACCATAGCCGGTCCCCCGAAAGGGGGCCTTTCTTTCCTGTGGCACAAATCGTTAGACAATATGATAAAGATGATGACCTACAGGAGTGCCAGATTGCTGGGGCTTCAAGTGACAGTAGGGAACTCTAAAATCCTAATAATTAATGTTTACATGCCATGGGAAAATAACAATAATTTTGATTATTACTGCATGATCCTAGGGGAGTTACACAGTATTATTCACGATTCTCCTGCTGATCATATTTGTATAATCGGGGACCTTAATTCTCACCCCAAAAAACAATTTTATAATGAACTTCCTCGCTTCTGTCAAAATCATGCTCTCCAAATTAGCGATGTAATGCTCCTCCCTCCTTCCTCTCATTCATATGTCTAATGTCTTATCGCTTGGCGATAGACTTTTTGTTCTTCCCTTACGGCTGTTATCCGTAAGTAATGTTTGGTTCCTCTCATCTCCCTTGGATATCTTAGTAGAGAGGTTCTTTCTTGTCTAGAGGAGATGATTCAAACAGGCTAGTTGAACAAGTTAACAACTTTATTCTGTAACTCCATACTAGGAGATGCAGCTCGGTCGGACGACCGATATGTTTGATAGTTGGCGTGGAACTGCCATTCTAAAGCATCGCGTCGATAGCGGAACATTAGCTATCTCAGCAATTCATATAAAAACACATACGTAGTCTGCCGGCTCGGAAGTTACAAGTTTCCGGCGTAGGTTAACAGGTCAACCGCTTCCCATGGAAGTTGTTGTGCAAAGTTATCATAAACATAAAAAATGTTGACAAAGCTTAGAGCTAGATCAGGCTACTGCAGACAGCGCATAGCGTAATCTAGGTCTGCTTTGGTCACGTAGAACCCTCCTAATGCCATGACCCCAGGTCACTGGTTTATATATAATGTAATTCTTACATTAGGCTCGGTCTGCTACCTATTCAAGCCTTGAATAACAAAAAAAAAATTACTTTAAACATTGTTCATAGGAGCGTGCTCGTAACATACTAAGTGATTAAATGCATAAAAAGGTTCTGTTACATACCCTTGTTGACATATTCATAAACAAAGATAAATGCATGGAAAATATAGATCCATGTTTGGTAATAATAAGGATTATGTACCCAAAAATAATAAAATGGTAAAAATCAAAACATGTATACATGATTAATATGATAACATGTAACCTGATTAAGAATAATGGTTACTAAATAATGATTATAGCATGATCATGGATAATTGTTAAAGAGTACTTGTCACTCTTTATAATAGATAAATATAATTGTATAATAGTATAACAATGTAATTCTGCAGAAATTCAATATATAGGGCTGATATTTTATTAGGTGCCCGAAAAATACCTTTAGGAATATATTAATGTATAATATTGGGCTATAATGATTTATTAGGTGCCCTGGAGATACTTTAACTGTTCAAATGCAAAGGCGTGAGTCTTTCTTGTCCTACATTTTTGCCAGCATACGGACCGCTTTTCACACACAACACAATTCCAGACAATTCCCTAGGCACGAACTGAAGTGGCCAGGTTCAGGCGGCCCTAAACGCAAACGACTTGAGTTTAACGGGTACGTCATCCAGACGGGCCAGTACGTTCCCTTGGAGATCCTTCTGTTTACGCCTCAGCCTACGCCAAGCAAAGATGTTGACGGCGATAACCAATATGGCCGTCACGCTGAACACGGCTAGCAGAATGTAGTAGCGAAGATGTTCTCCACCTGCATAAGTCGATGACGCGTGGGTCATCTCAGCCAGTTGCGTCAGACGATGAGCTACTCGCGCGTTGTATGGGAGAGGTAGTGATGGGATGATTGTGGTAGCCCACGTGTAGTTCGCGAAATACGCCTTCTCACGTATTATCGTGTTGACCCCTCTAACGGTATAGTTTGTAGATGTCCCCGTACAAACCATCGGCTGCTACGAAGATAGGGGCATGGGCGGTGGATGTGTCCGGACACACGACGTCGAATCCGGCCTTATCATAACGGATCCAGGAACCATTATTCATCCTGTAATTGAATTTATTACCGTAAAAGGGATAAAGTTTCCCCAGACAACCTTCGCTTGTATGAGAGAGAGAGCCATTTAGCACTATGTCTAACTCACATGAATCCATTGATATAGGATAGAATTCAAAAGAGTCAGCTGTACAAATTTTATTATTCATGGCTTCTGAACAGTGAGTGAGTTTATCTAAGTCTTTAATGACTGTAAATGATTTCTTATCAGAAGAAATCAGTACATGCCCCGTTAAATTGGATATTACTGGATTTGATTTTATTCGTCATAAAAGTAGGAAACGGTGCTATTTTGTATGATTGCCAAGCATCGGAAGAATCAAAAGGAATTGTGATCATAATTCTATAATTTTCTACGCTGACTGATATTAGGCTATAATAGAATTCTACTTTATGGGCATCCAATAAAGGAATATACCCTAGCTTCTCCCGTCCGTTTTCCAAAGTTAACGTCAGATCTTTAATAGGCATGAGGTGAGGAGATAACACACCCTTTGTTGCTAACGTAATTGCTTCTACGTAATCTTTTGACTTTTCAATAAAATGTGATATTTTCACACGGATATGATCTATTTTCGAACTATAGTAAGCTAAAGTAGCCAGCAAATGTTGAACTTCCATGACCTGATCGATATTATTGAATGGTCATTAACGATATTCATTATTTGATTGATCGAAGATAACTGGCTGCGAAGTTCTGATAAGGCCAGTTCCGTTTTGTGTTGCAAAAACTCAATTCTTTTATTTTGATTATTTATCTTGAGGCGATTTGAGATTCCTAAGCCTAGATTCGCAACTGATCCTAAGATGTTTAGTCCAGCTAGAATAAGCGGGTTGCGGCGTTCAAGAGTATTGTGCCGCACAGACCACATCAGCAGGTCACGAGCGAGTTCTTCTGCCTCGGCGGTTTTATTTTGTATGTCATAAGACAACATTTCCGCGACGCTTAGCGTTTGAGCTAGTGAAATCTCTGAGTTAGCATGAAAATTACGTTCATGCATTTCCTTAAGGGAATACCAAACCTCATCAGGTCATTCTTTAAGTTAAGGACGTCATCTTCAGGTAAGAAAATAGCATGCATATCTACTTCGATAACAATATTACTTGACACGATGAATACATCATCGATTCTCTCGATAATCGAGCCATGATTAAATTCTATGTCTTTAGTCCTAGCGCTCTTTCCATACAACAAAGATGTCTGAATACACAATATCACTCCTAACAATAACAGATTCATTTTTGAAAACCTGCAATGAGTAAAACAGATGTAATAACTCGCGTAAAAGAATAGGTTTACATACAATATGATTAATAGATATATATATAATAAATTTATTATACAAGTTTCATAAATACAACCATTTTTTCCCTCACTCCATCTACCTTTCTTTAGATTCTGATATGTGCCAATGGGACTATTCTCTCATCAGTGGGTTTGGATACATTTTGAACCCTAACTCTATTGGCCGTTAAATTTTCTAAAATGTTAAACGGGCCTTCAAACTTAGGTGTCAGTTTATAATTTAAACCTTTACGCACGTATACTTGTATGTATACCTGATCGCCCACGGCATATGTTCTAGTTGGCTTAGCTATTTTATCATGATTTAATTCATTATTCCCAATGCCTGAGAGCCTTATTCCGGACTTTTCTATAGGGAAATTTGAAAAGAGTAAATGATGAGTCCTTAAATCCATTATATTACGTGGACTACCAGAATCAAAGAACAAAGTGAATGACTTATGGTCCAAATTTACTGCATGTAAGGTTGGTCGCAACTCGTTTTGACTAATAATTGCATGAATTTGTTGCAAATCTACGGGAACCTGCACAGATTTTTTTGATTCGGCCGTGTGTTTCATAGGAAAATCAATTGTCTCACAATGATCTGATAATGATTAAACTGATTATTTGATACAAAAGATGTTGATATTGATGACCCAACATCGCCCTCTCCCCCCTTGGAGTGAACTACGTGGTATTTGTTTTGTTTACCACACCCTGAAAATTCGCTTGCCCTTGCGAGTTCTGGCTAGACGGCCCAGGAACAGAGGTACCTGAAGCACGATTTGTTTGTTTCTTCTTCTTATAGTACTGAGGACCCTTCTTTTTATTTGCACTAGCAACTGGTTGCGTGTTTGTAGCGTTTGGCTGTTGATTCCTCGAGTAGCAACGGTTATATGAATGAGTTGAACTATTGTGATTGAACAAAAACGCGTCCGACAGTCTGAAATCATGTGACCTGGTCGTTTACAGTTATAACAAACCATCCCTGCAACTTGATTATTATTATGTACCACATTTACTTGTTGTGGCTTGTTTCTCATTTTTTGCAAAAACTTGAATGAGCGAAGGATCTAGGTCGGTACATTTAGACATGTGTTTTTTTGATTTGTTTATACACATCTAATTCCGTACTGTCGGGCTGCAATTTTTTATCAAAACACCGTACTAACGCTTCAGGCAACATTACAGTGATAGACGTAAGGTAGATCAAACGGATAAAATCTTTCACTTTGATTTTAGCACCCGCAACCCACCCGGAGTTACTTAAACTATCCTGATATTCATTTAGCCGGTCGGCAATTAGCGCCGCCCGCTCGACAACATTGAGCTGAGTCATGGAGGCTTGGTTAAGGATATTTCTCAATGCCAATACTACATCTAAAGCCTCTTCACCCCCATACACGGCACGTAACCTAATTTTGAACTCGTCCCATGTAAGCGCTTCTTGGAAAGAAACCCCCCTTAGATACGCACTTGCGTCGCCTTTCGCAAAGTCAACGAAGCTCTTGGCCTCCTGTAATTGTACTGCTGGGTCTGTGATGCTTTTTGCATTTAAATGAGCGTCTACAGATGAGATCCATGCCTCAACATTTTGAGGCAGGAACCCATTGACCCGACCTTGAAAAGGGACTATCGCTGACCTCGCGCTAACGAGAGTCACCAACGTTGGGGTGCCGAGCCGGAGTGGTTGCCATTCGGCTTTCACTTTTTTCTTATCACTTCTATTCCTTGCAATCCTATCAAAATATCTATAAGAGTACACTCGACCACTACGTAAACGCATAAGCAATGTACTGTATAAGTGTGTTATAATAATAGGAAAATCCCCCAAAAGATACAAAAATACAGATAATATGATAAAATATTATACGGAGAATTCCTGCAAGAAATGGTTAATGACAACTAGAAAAGAAAAAAAAATTAATCTGCGGGCGAGAACCTCATAGTTGAAGATAGGTTCTGTAATGAAGGAAGATTAATATGGCGAACAACTCACCCCCAGAATACTGGACGATCGACTCTTGATGAACAACACTTCACTGAGGAAAAGACCTGAATAGATAAAAATGGTACTTAGCTCCAGATTATATTGCGAAGGATTGTTGACATGGGATGACGTCACAGTTCCTGTCCACGTCTCGCGTCGGAAGTCGTGATGACGTCACGGCCTTCTCTCGGTGCACGATGCGCGGTGAAGTCCAAGATTGATGACGTCACAGCCTCCGTCCTTGCTAGATCGGGTTGATGTTCCCTGTGTTTGTTTTTCTTCTTTCCGTCGATGTTCGATGCCGCCCTCGTCCGGTGTAGATTCTCGAAGATAAGTGATAACAGTTGCTCAAACGTCAGTGTTAAATGCTTGTATTCCTCTCGATGAAGGACATAGTTGCGTCTTCATAAACTGTTGCGTTGATTGAAGATCCCGTTTCCTCTGTTTCGTTTGATGTTGAAGGTGGAAGTTAGTTCTTGTAGACCTTCGGTCGGCTGATATGGGTCTTGTTAATTATGTTCTTCGTTTATTCGCTGCCACCACTTCTAATGTGTTGGAAAGATTACTAAGTCATCCATGTAGGCATGTAGGATATCTCCCAACAAGTCTCCAAACACGACGTTTATCATACGAGTAAAAGTGATAGGAGCACAACGTAAACCAAAAGGCATACGCAAAAATTCATAATGTCCCCTGGCTGTGCTGAAGGCAGTGTATGGGATACTTTCTTGTTCCATCGGAATCTGATGAAATCCTTTTAGTAAGTCTAGGCTTGTGAAATATTATTCTGGCCTAGTAAAGATAGGATATCATCGGTACATGGTACTGGGAATCTGTCAGGGATTGTTTCTTCGTTTAAACGACGAAAATCTACGCCCTTTTTTATAAGATCGGTTAGGGGAGCGGCTATGATTGAGTAATTGCGGATAAAGCGGCGATAGTATCCGCTGCACCCTAAAAATTGCTGTATTCCCTTGACGTTAATAGGTATCGGAAAAGTTACGGATAGCCGACACCTTATCGTGGACGACTTTAAGACCTTCACTAGAAACCGTGAAACCTAGATAGACTAGTTCTGTTTTAAAAAATTCACACTTACTTATCTTTACCCTTAAATTATGCTGCCTTAACCTTTGTAACACTAACTCCAATTTACGTAAATGTTCTTCTAATACCCTAAAATCTGTTTTAGATAATAAAGAGACAGACAGAGTTGTCACTTACATTACGGAACCAATCACCTGTCTCATGAACCAAGAAATAATACAGGCAACCCAACAGAACTCTCGCTCACGCCGTAATATCAGCTTGCACGCAAACTCTCGAGCCTAACGTAACTTCAAATATATTAGTGCGTGTAAAAAGAACCTTGCCAGGATCTGAAACATTAATCCTTTCCGAAACTCTGAAAACACACGGATTATCCGTCACACAAGCCGTTTATACAGTCGGCTCACAACAGCAATGTAATATCGAAGTCTGTAATCATTTGAATACCACTTTAGTAATCCACAAAAATCAACATATCTTGGATGCCGAAGTTTATAAACATCGCATTCTTACCGTAGCTGAGATAAATCACGCTCAATCAGCAGACATTGAACAGAGGCGTCGTAAACTATGTGCAACTGGCAACATGATTGCAAGGAGGTTTGCCTTCTGTCACCGAGACGTGAAACTGCTGCTCTTCCGCTCGTACAGGTGCAGTATCTATGGGTGTTCCCTCTGGATGAACTATTCCCGAAAGACATGAGACGTATCACTGCTGTGCACAATGACATTCTGAGATGCTTCACAAACACTCCCCGCTACCACTCCGCCACAAAGATGTTCATAGAGAACCACCTGGACAATTTAAAAATCATTGTAAGGGGAACATGTCCAGTCTGAGTGAGAAACAGCAGCAATTCGCTCATACAAAGCATCCTAAGGAGTGAAGCAAGAAGAATAAATTGTGGGAAAGATGGGATAGTGAGGCCTTTGTCCCCTACAGGACTTAATCTCTGTAGTGGCAAGATGTCATCTGCAGATTCTGTCATTATTATTATATTTATTGCTGATATTTTACTTTTTCGTTATTACTGTGAATACTATCAAGTTAAAGTTTTTTTTTTTTACATTCAATTTTCGTATTTAGCTCTCTGGACCTGACTACTGTAACCACCTAAGGTCTCTAGTTGAAATTTAAGTTATATAATCTGTGCACTAACAGTTATAACTCTCAATGAATTTCTTTTTTTTTCTCACCAATATTATTACTGTTATTACCAGTATTATGATTACTATCTTTTATACTACCTCAGCTATTTTGTGGATAAGGGCCGATTATTCTTTTTTTTCATGTTGTCTCATGTACCTGGATTGTGTATGTTACTGTCTGTATTTTGTATATTCCATGTATATGGCCCTGTGCTGAAATAAAGGATTATCATTATTATTATGATTATTATTATTATAATTGTGAGAACACTAGTAAAAAACTTCTTCAATAATTCTGGTCACTTTTGCCTAGATTTGCACCTTCTGTTGATGGGACGATTTCTAGTATGTTGTTTCCTCTAGTGGGTTTGTCAACTCATTGGTGGAGGAATTCATTGTTTACAAAATCTAAAAGTCTCTTTCATTACACGTTTGATGCGGAGATCATCGTGTCCCAGTGTACTGCTGCATTGAAATCTCCCATTTTGCAGAATTTATTGTTTATTTCTTGTCCTAGTAGTGCATACAGCTCCTCATCGAACATTTGTGGTGGTGGGGAGGTCTGTTTATTGGTATTAGAGTGAGTTATCTTCTTCCCTAGACTGTTTATGTTGATACCAATCCACTTCTTGCAAGGTTGTAATTTTACACTATTGGGCTGAAGTGGTCCCTGACATATAACATAACACCTCCACCTTTTTTTTATTGAGTCCATCATTTTTGAACAATTTATATCCAGCTATCTGGTACTCTCCTACGAAGTGTTTTGTTGCCTCTTGTATCCATGTTTCTGTCATACCTATTAGTCTAATTCTTCACTTGTTACCAATGCTTTGAAGAGATCTACTTTGTTCCGAATAGATTGTGCATTAAACTGTGTCATTTTGAGGGACTTTTCTATCTTCTCATTTGTCCTTGCTGCCTTTGTTAGTTTCCCTTGCTATGACTGTTTCCTGCAGTGCTATCATTAACCAGATTCTGGGTGCTTTCCATCTTCTTCCCTAGAATGTCCAGTTCACTCCCAACTGAGCACCACAATTTGCAAAGCAAATGATTTTTTTGCCAGGAGTGAACAGCAGCATCCCTTAAACTACTAAACACCCAACAGCCATGAAGAGCCAGAATTTTATAACCCGAATGCTTCTCCTCCACCCATGAAAATCCATAAGGAATAGCCACAATGGCCACACCGGCAGGCCCCATGAGTAGGAAGTTCCACAATCAATGGCACAGAAGCTGGTCTGGGGTTTTCAGTTGGCTAGGATTCCAACACGGCACAAAAGCTCCGTGACCTCAGAGCAGTTCACCCTTCACTCACGGGGTAGTGGTTGCAGGGGTGGTCATTCATTACACAAAGGAGTGAGCTTAACACGGCACAGTAGCAACACTCCATCTATATTCCAGGTTGCCCCAGGATTCCTCCAATCCTGGTCTGTGGAAATCTGCAAGCATCTGCCCTGCATTATTTAAAGAGGTTCCAAAGTCTCTGTTCTGACGCACGAGGTAGCTGTCAGATCCTTACAGTAATCTTGTCTAAGTTATATATATATGTTTTTTTTTTTTCTATTTTTAAGTTTTTTTTTTTTTTGTGATGTACCAGGAGGAAAACCTCACACTCACAAAATGAAATAAATCAGAGAGAGAGAGAGAGAGTGGAATGGCAAGGTGGTAGAGAGATGGTTTGAATTGAAGTAAAGTAGAAGGTTTAAAAAAGGTTGCAGCACAGGGATGAAGGGACGCTGCAAAAACCCTTAAGTATTGCCTATTGTGCAATACTCCCCCTACCCTTCCTGCCCCTGGGCATCTCTTCCTCTTCCTTCATCTCTACAGAGAGAGAGAGAGAGAGAGACGAGAGAGAGAGAGAGAGAGAGAGAGAGAAGGAAGGACAGAGAGGGAGGATGGGACCTGCCTTCGTGCCCTGGGCATCTTTTCTCTTCCTTCTCTCAAGAGAGAGAGAGAGAGAGAGAGAGAGAGACGAGAGAGAGAGAGAGAGAGAGAGAGAGAGGGAGGAGGGAGAGAGTGTTCCAATGAGCAACAAATGTGTTTGTTGTATCGGCAACAATAACCCAAACAAGCAGAAGTGTTTATCGTGGAAGCTGCAATAAAAAAAAAATGCATTTGCTGCTCTGCGATAAAGCTAACCCTTGACCTGCCAGCGGAAGCCAGACACTTCCGGCGACGTCATTGATTACACCCAGCAGAGGAGGTGTTGAAATCAATTACCACCCAAAAGGGTGGTATAATTGACACATAGTCATTAGTTACCAACCAATGAGGAAGTACCAGAAGGAAGCATCAGAAAGGACCGCCTATTTTAAGGTGGAGACATTTCTTTGGAGAAATGTCGACAGAAGAAGCAGAGAAGCAGAGAAGTAGAAGAGCATCCAGAGGGTGCGGTTGTGTGCCTTACCAGCCGTGGGTAAGAAAGGTTTTATACATTGACATGTCGTCATATATTGCTACACCTCGCTTCAAGTAGACGATAGCAGAGCCGTACAACCCTCAATACGTTTATATACGTAGCGCGCTAACACTCCCTGAGCCATTTAGTCCATGTATATATATTGGGAGCAGATGTTTTGACCGTGGCGTTTAGTACGTATATATATCATTAATTTTTCCTGCCTTTCTTTCAAGGTTAATCCTCAATGATATATTTTCTCTACGTCCAAGGAAGTGTTGACCATATCCAAACAAAACCATTTCCTTCGAAATTTTCTTGATTTCCTATATATAATGCAGGAATTCGCCAATCACTCAGCGACAGCACTATGTAGTGAGACAACATTCTGATGGACTGGTTCGTTCACTTGCACGGAATTTTTGTCTTTCGATCCAGGGGTAAAATGGCTATAATCCTGTCTAACCCAACTTTGTATCGTTCGTGAGTTACTTTCTTGTCTGTTTTTCTTTTCCAGCTCTAGTGCAAATGAAAAACGATAAGTACGTAATTGCAGTTTATTGACATTATTCTGACTGAAATATAAAAAATATACTGGAATGTTATAGATCAAAAGGTTAGACATAGAAGACGCAAATTTTCATACAAGTACCATTATTCTAGACGAAATTATTATTGCACAAGAGACATTGTTGAAAATTCATCCGACAGTGAGAATGATGAAAACGAAAACAGAGGGCTAACAAGGTAAAGACAGTAAAGTAAGGTATATGTATAATGATAGTGAACGCTGTTGCGAAAAAATTAGTGCACAGTTTTTTCACACTAAAGAACTCCACTTTGAGGCTGTAACTTCCCTCCTATTTTCCCCCAGTAGCGGCAGAAATGCGATGGTTCTAAATTTCGCAAATGTTATTGAATCGATTTATTATTTCACTTAATTTTTCTGCATCACAAACAGTTATTTGGTATTGTTGTGCCTTTTTATTTAGTAGTTTATCGAGTTAGTCGCTTGGCGGAAAAGTTAAAATCGAACTATAGAAAATGACTAGTTGGCAGTGCTATAAAAGCTTTTACCCACTCCACCTTGCGGTGGTGGAGTGGGTAAAAGCTTCACTGACGCTCCTGGATTTGTATGGTGTCCTAGGTTCGCGCCTGGGCGCCGACAATTCTATTATCGCCTAATAAAAATTCCCCTTCGGTTAAGCATATATGAAAATATACTAATTCCGAGGTAGAGTGAATTAGATATTAAAGGACATTTGTAGCTCGATGTATGTATATGGATCACGGTAATGTGATATGACTTATATATATATATATATATATATATATATATATATATATATATATATATATATATATATACATGTGTGTGTGTGTGTGTGTATTTATATGCTATACGGTATAAGAGTGAGAAATACTGTAGAAAGAGAGAAAAGAGAGAGAGAGAGAGAGGGCATATATTTTGCAAAAGTAAACTTTTACAGATTTTGATTGCCTCGTCTTCACAGCATTTATTAACTTATTTTAGTTCTAAAAGAGCAGCCATTTTTACCCTAACATCAGCTGATCTTACTAAGGGTGAGGCCACACCAAACGCGGCGAGCGTGGAGGTTGGAGGGAAGAGGTTCCCGCGGCAGTTTGAATCATAGGTATCTTATGCGGGTGGCCAGACAGACTAGCGGGACGGCTCGACCCTCTGCAGTTGCTGCCAGGCGATGTAACATGTTTTAAAATACCGCGGCGGTTCAGCCTTCAGGCGTCTTCAACCGAAACAACCCCATTTTCTATATGATTAGGGAGGGACTATGTTACTTGAATGGTTACTTCCCTTTATTGATTATATTGATAACTATGTTGTGAAGTTAGTTCCCGTATTAAGGAACTTTAATTTGTAACCTAGAAATTGTTTAAAGCATATTATCATTGTTAAGTAACTGATATTAGCATAGAAACTTTTAAGTTTTAAGCGACTACATTTATTATCTATTCAGTAAAATATCGAGTTAATTATTCCATATCTGTAATGCATGCTTAAATTAGCAGTTATTTCAGCACCTCTCATTTGTGTACTTTCAGAATGCGTTCAATGAGTTCTTATATAGTCTAAATACTTTCCCAGGGGATGAGTTCATCACTGAATTTAAAGTGAATATAAGAAAAGGACCACACTACGTAAATAGACCCTCCGACTTGACATGGTCACTAACGTGCAGATGAACTGGCAATCAGTTGCCGAAGTGTTACCTGTTCAGCGGTAGTGGCTACATAAGAATCATTTAATTGGGGAGGTGTTTCGGAAGAGAGCTTTGTGGGATCCCTGTGATCCATTCCATAAAATTACTTTTTTTCAAGAAATGGAAGAGGAGTAGAACGAGTGGCCCTCAGATGTAGCCATCGGTGTCATGCATTCGACCCCCAAAAACTTAAAGGTGCCAACTATTATGCACTCAGCCACTCAAATAATCCTTGTCCAGCTGCATAGACTTGATAACTATACGAATCCTCAGTGCAGCAGTATCACTTATTTATGAAATATTCGTGGTACTTTGTACTTTCTTTATTAATGTTAACAATGAAGCAAAACTGATTTTTCCTTGTGTTACTTTCTTTTATGTAGTTTCGATTAAACTATTTTGTTTTAAATACCAGTAAATCGTTTTATTTCAACATAATTCAGACAATAATCAATTATACGTCTTATATAATTTGCAATTAATTCTCGCTCTTTTGTTTTTCTAAGTATCTTTAAGGAAGTAACCCTATATGCTGTTAGTTTTGCAATAATGAAAAGTTAAAATCCACATTTTCTTTTCACTTCCCCTAAAGTAATAACTATATGGGAAGTAAAAAAAAAAATATATATATGGATTTTAACCTTTTATTATCACAAAATTCACT
This sequence comes from Macrobrachium nipponense, assembly GCF_015104395.2. NCBI lineage: Eukaryota > Metazoa > Arthropoda > Malacostraca > Decapoda > Palaemonidae > Macrobrachium > Macrobrachium nipponense. Next base: position 37,697,145 of record NC_087201.1, on the reverse strand, counting down.
GCCAAGCAAAGAACCAAAAGACCGTTGGGTTATACGTACTCTATCGTCAAGTTTGACACTTACGATTTCTATTAAAGGCAATTTCCTATCCAAACGTTACTTTGCAAAGAAGTATATCTTTGACTGCTGAGAGTGACGCGCGGGAGGTAAGGAAGGGAGGGTGGCGTTTCTGGTGTGGCCATGTGTAGTTTGACGCTGCTCTCCCGCCCAAGACGTGCCTGCAACCTCGACGCTCCCCGCGCCCGGTGTGGCCTTACCCTAAGTTAGGCGGGAAACACAAACTCAGGCCAGAATAGGTATGTCCGGCGCCAGCCGTTAGTTGCGGGAAGGGGGAATAAAGACTCCTGTCAGCTTTAGGGACGTATCCCAAAAGGAAGTGTGTAGCTAGCTAGGTACTCTTTAGGCCTACCCTTAAGATCTTTTATCCTGTGAACTTCTTGCTGGCAATATGCTCTGTTTTCCCAGGATGACCGGCAGAAAGGGGGGATAAGCTGACCCCAACACCCAAGCTTCGCACGGTCGCACCTGCATTCGTCCTCAGTCCGCTCCCGTCCGTGACCTAGGACAGATGTCCCAGCCAGCCTCCAAATAAGGCCTACCAAAGGGAGCTAACTGGCGCCCCAGACCTCGGACAAAGCCGACGCCAATTCTACAAAGGTCCAATTACATAAGGCATCCAGGTACGTCTTGAGGGACAGTCATATTGCCAGTTCTTTCCCTCCGAGTCAAGTTACTACTCCACATTTTCAAATTCGAACTCCTAATTCTCAAATGACATCCCTATGTTCCTTTCCTTGCCTCGTGGCCACATGCCACCTTTTATGATCTTCCCAGACAGACAAAGTCTTCATTGAATATCTCATTTAAACACTAGAGTTCCTTCTCCAGTGTGTTAGATAAAAATGGAATAACTGTAACTTGTGCAAGAAATCTTTATTTTATTCTGTCTAATCTGGGAACTCGTACAGATCTACCCATGAGTCATGTGTCCAAGTCTCCCCGCTCGCAAGTGCTTCCTTACGCAAGATAACTATGAGTAATTTTGGAAATCAGCATTGAAGTACATTTGATCTTAGCCAGCTCTCCCCTTGTGAGAGATAAGAGTGGTCCACGTGCGGACAAATTGCATTCACTTTTCCAAGGCCATTCAACGGCCTCTTGTAAATAAATGTAATGTAAAGTAATTAGCTGGTTTCCATGGCGAACTTTTCTAGAGTAAAAATAACCCAAATCAATCCTTTTAAGGTAAGTTATTCTGTATTTTTCCCTCTAATATTTTCCTTTACGTATTTGGGTCTCAAGTCCACAACCACACATGAAAAAATATTGATGTGAAATAAATGGAAACTACACATTTAACTAGCTAACGTTTCCCCACCACCCCAGAGGTATTTAGCATGGCGCATTTTTTGTTTTTATACTGCAGTTCCCCTATAGGCCTAGTCTGCAGTGATTATATATAAGTGTGTGATGGGCCTGACCTCTAAAAAAAACATGTATACATACACACACATATATATACTAAAACCATGCAATAAAATAACAATTATGTGCTTACTTTGCTAAAGTCTGCAGTTTTCTCTTCTTTTCTTGAGACACTTGTGTTTTTTTTGTGTGCGTGGATAGTCATTTTCCTTCTGACAATAGTTATTTAAGAGAGAATTAGTTGATACCCAGAAAATCATCTTTTCTATTTTCTCTAATGGATGACCATTCTCATACTCTTCCAAATGGAAATGATATACGAAAGAAAATGATCATCATACTGCTCTATTTCTGGAACAAGTTGCTTAGATGTAAAAACACGCCCGATCGTTGACATACTGGGTAAAATTAACCATTTTCTATCCCTAAAGAATCTGTAACCTCGAGGTGAAATATTGCATAGCAAAGATGAAGAAACCAAAAGATCTGTGTAATACTGAATGCTCTTTTGAGTCATCAAGTTTAGTTGCTCAAAGATAAATTTCAAAGTCATTGAATGCTTGAATGGTTGGTCAATTATAGTGATTAGAAAAGTTAAAATTAATTGAATAATAGTAACTGGGTTTATGGAAGAGCTACTTTGTCTGTCATACTTTCTCATTTCTTGAAACATGACTTTGATGGTATTTGTATCTTGCACATGAGAAGGAATGATATAGTCGTGCAACTCACGTGAGGGCACATTATCGATATACGCCTGGACAGATTTATCAGGATAAATTAGTACAGACATCTTCATATTAGGAGAAGGTGAAGGCGATATGTGACTGATCAAGAGATACTCGTAAGGTTCTTTATGAATTATGTCCCAGTACTTATCCAGCATAAGTTTCCTCGAAAGTTCTTGCAAATCCCTAAATCTAATTTGCGTTTCGTATGCCATAGCATCTGATATACTACTTTCAATTGCTATTTTGACTGCTGTTTCTTCTATTCTTTGTTTTTTAAAATCGGGTGACTCTCTTCGATATTCAGTTAGGTTCAAATATTGAGGATAGTTTGGAAACACTGTGGGAACAGCATTTTCTTTAATATATGGATGCTTTAATTTTGCAGTTACTTTCTTTTCAGTTTTTTCATCCACAATAGAAGTTTCCCTCACAATATCATCAGGTTGAAAATGCTGTTCACAAACCTGCAAGTACAATGATATGCGACTGTCAGGAAACGTATCAGCTGTTTCATGGAAAAAAATAAATTTTGATTTCTAAGACCATCTATTTTACCGAAGGAAACCGTCATATTTCCAAAAAACGGTTGCATCAGTTTTCCACCATTCTAGAAAAAAACTGAAATAAAGTTTTATGTTAGCCTATTACCCATATACTGCAATTAATTGTATTTGTATAGCTACATATTTTTACAATTCAAGTACATATTGCTAATAAAATTAATATAATCTGACAAGAAATATCATTGGATATATATACTTGGGTTGTCTGTGTAATAAGGTTCCCAAGGAACTGCAGTCGCGAGGAACGCTGATACGCGGGATCCGGCGACACTGGCACATAGCTTGGTTCCCCCTCTCGCAGTCCCGCCCGCCAGGTGCGAATCACGCTGATTCGTTTTTTGTGTGCAAAAAACACTGCACTAGAAGACATTCATTCCCAACTGGGAGAAAAGTGTATGAGCGTACAACACGTGCGCAAATGGTGCAGAGAATTCAATGACGGACGTACAGACGTCCATAACGCATTTCAGAACCGGAGAGGAGCTGAAAGAAGAGGTTTTAAGCTACCTTCGCGGAGCGGCAGGAGAGTTCTACGATTCAGGCATAAAGAAGATGGTGCACCGCATGCAAAAATGCATTGATCTCAATGGCGATTATGTAGAAAAATAGGAAAAAGTCTAAGCTTTCCAAAAATGTATTATTCAATGCCAATAATCATGTTTTTCATTGTTAAAAATTTTTGGGAACCTTCTTTTACGGACAACCTTCATACATACATTTATATACATACACACCCACATATATACATATATATTAAATGTTTTAAATATGTCTACCATACAACTAGTAAAAGTGCTGTCCATCTCTTCCCTTTTCAATTTGATATACATACATAATACTATAATAATAGAATAGATAATAAATATATATATCTTATACATATATATATAATATATCTATTATCAATATTATATATAATAATATAAATATAATATATATATATAAATATAAGTAATAATATAAATATAATATATAATATATATATATATTATATATATATAGATATATATGAATATACATATATATATAATATAATATATATATTAATATATATATATATACTATATAATATAATATATATATATATATATATATATATAGTATAATATATAAATATATATATATAGATATATATATATTATATATATATATATATATCATACTATAATGGGCATAATGTCTGTCTGTCTGTCTGTCTGTCTGTCTGTCTGTCATTCAATCACAGCCAAACGGCTGGTCAGATGGGCATGAAACTTGGCAGGGTTATGGTGGGGACCCCTAAGATGGTTTGTAATGGGGTTTCATCCAATCAACCCCCTCCTTTTTAGGGGGTGGGGGTGAGAAGGGATTCCCTGAAACAGAGCTTTTTCTGGCCGTGAAACGAGGCTGGTTATTCCCGTAGACTTAGTTATTTTACAATTTTTCATACGGAGAAAGTCGCGAATATTTCAGCCTGGACACAATAGAAGATGAAAATTATCATCATTATCCGCAACATTATTTGAATAACTTAAATCCATCGGGACTGCCAGTGCACAAAATAATGTTGAAGAAGTACTGCCCGGTAATGTTGCTTCGGAATTTCGATCCTGCCAATGGACATTGCAACGGAACGAGGTACACCGTTATGGAGCTAAACTACCACGTCATCGAAGCAGTGATAGCAACGGACCCTCACACCGGCAAACGTCTGTTCATCCCCCGGATTCCTCTGATGCCTTCAGACAACCAGTTTCCGTTCCAGTTACGGCACAGGCAGTTTCCCATCAACCTGGCCTTCTCATTCACTGCAAACAAGTCGCAGGGCCAGACTTTGGATCGTGTTGGTGTGTTTCTGCCGTCACCCATGTTCACGCATGGCCAACTGTATGTGGCGATGAGCAGAGCAACTGACTCTGCCAACTTGAAATTAAGTTGTGGACAAACTGATAATATTGTGTACAAAGAGGTTCTGTAGTAGGTATGTATAAAAATCGCCCTTATTTCAATATTGCTGAACAAATAGTACATATAAATTTTTCACTTCTGCACCCGTATTTTATCACCCATCGTAGATGGGTCAGTTTGCTAGTACATGAAATAGACAGATACACGGACAGGCAGAGAGAGAGAGAGAGAGAGAGAGAGAGAGAGAGAGAGAGAGAGAGATACTTAACAAATTATCAGCATACCTGATGATTCTCCGTAGGACGAAAATGTTCTCTCTTGATGTTTCTTAGCCATTTATCTTCCACTTGTTCATTTTCAGGAAACCTGAAAATATTAACTTTTGGTCTGTTGTCATAATTTCCCTTGCAAATTTAGGTACGCAGTTCGTAAGGCCTCTTCTTCCAGGAGCAAGCATGTGTGGTATTGTTCACAAAAATTCTATTAGCCTTCTTCTTCTTTAAATCTTATTTTTCAAATTTAGTAATTGTTCTTTCACATAAACTCATATAGAGCCACTTAAAATGCACCAGCACTTGAACGTATTCTCCTAAATTTCACTTTAGAATTTGACTCCAAGCAGCGTGACCTCACTCGATCAGTAGCCCATAAGGACTACTAAACTCAGCCAAGGTCAGCCTACATACGAAACGTATAAGGGATGTAAATGGCCGGGTGAAATGGCCTTGTACTCTCGGTGGCCATGCTACATGTCCATGTTCATTTTGGTTTTACTGTGATATGGATAACTGATGAATACAGAAGTTTGTAAGGTAGCAACGTAGTTGATATGGAATGAAATGATCGGTTGTTGTTTAGCTCCCACCGGAAGGGGGCGGGTCGAATTTGATGCGCTTGGTATTGGTATTAGGGTCTGGAATTATAACTAGTCCTTTTGAAAGATTCCAGTACATTCTTTCACTGATGATGGTCAGTTCGGAATTCTCTTGTCGGCGGTCAAAAGTCACGGGGAAAGTATGAAGAAGAAATTAATCCTGTGGGAATTATATCCATTTCCCGATTTTAAAAATATAAATGAGAACCAATGGGAATGATTTAGGAAAAGCCACATGCACTGAACACAAAGTAAAATTATAATCATTCAGCGGAGTCTATGATTTATTTATTTCACCTACAATAAATGTCAATAAAATCTAAATAATTACTACCTTTGATTTGACGTAGTATACTAAACAAACTGTGCTAGATTTATATCCGATTACAGCCTTTATTCCGCTTCTATGTCTACGGTCTTTGCTGTTATTGAAAACTGCATACAAACGGGGTGAAATGTGTTACTTTAAATTTTTTAATTATTATTACGATACAGATTTTGATTTTCATTAGAAAATCACGTTTAGAAATTACTACTTCGAAAAATACCCGTATTCAGGATTAGTTATATATATATATATAGTATATATATATATATATATATATATATATATATGTATATATTATATATATATATATATATAGATATATATATATATATATATATATATATATATATATATATATATATCTATATATATGACTTAGAAATTCCATACAGTTTACTTTTATTTAATTTTTTTTCTGTGTACAAAACGGACATGCATCGTGCATGATGTAGAATTCTTAACGAACCTAGCTTTAGCCCTAAAACTGTATTATACGGGCTACAAAATGCGATATCTTCTGGAAACATCTTTATTACATACCATTATGGCTTGTCAAAGAAAAATCTGATGATTAGTAAGAACAATAATTCGAATGGCCAATTGTTGTATCCTATTATTTATAAATTCTAGAGAGTCGAAAGACGAAAGAGTTTTATGTATAACGAATACACTTCCTTACACGAAACAATGCATGTGTCTGTTCTAAGAGACTGTTATTTTCCAATGGCGCCACGCTGATAATCCTATAGCCAAGGGATAAATAATAATAATAATAATAATAATAAATATAATAATAATAATAATAATAATAATAATAATTATTATTATTATTATTATTATTATTATTATTATTATTATTATTATTATTATTATTATTATTATCATCATCGTGGCTGGAAAGAGCAGACATATAAATACGTGACTGTGGTTAATGGGAACGGCCGTATGTATGTTAATACATTTATATGAGTTAAATATATATGGAATAAGATACAGAAACTGAAAATAAACTAATGTAGGCACCCGGCACTCTAAAGATAGCCCGCCTGGAGGGTAGTTGCCACGTTGTGTTTTTCACTTTTTGCTGACAGTCAGTAGCGTGAATGTTTGCTGCCCGCACTCTTACCTGACAACTGGGGGCACCAAACCTGCTTCTCATAAAAAAAGGTTATTGGGTTAAGAGATTTACTACAAGAATCCAGAGTATCTACAATAAATAAAAAGACACAAAGCAAAGATTAAAAAGCATCCCACTGGTGGTTTAATAAAAGACGAAGAGTAAAGTTCATGACACTGGTGACATCTGGAAATCATCCGAGCAAAGACATAACAAGCAAAATGCGAGGCATACAAGAAATTGGAAACAAAGGTGAGTCATAACAGACGGCGAGGCACATCCACAAAAATATTCCTGCTTACAGACGTCAGCATTTACAGAAGCTGAAAAGATAAACAGCTGGTGGTGGAAATAAAATTTACAAACATTATTGCTTAGAAAACCTGGCGGCTAAGAAACAATATTCCCAGAAGATTGAACAACAAATTCGAGCCATGAATGTAACGAAGTGAAAGAAAACATCGTTGTTATGAAGGTCAACGTGAGGATGGCAGGCATAGTAGCGGTGTCAGAGAATTCCTGTGTTGGTCGCGGAAGGAAAAAAAGTGAAGAATTCAAGAGAAACAGCGAAAACAAACCACAATTAAAAACCGAACAACAAAACTTTAAATAAGTAAGTGGTGTTGGAAAGTTTTTTCATTCTATCTCTGTAAGAAGGCATAAAAACTTGTATTATTTCTCTCTCAAAAACTCTATTTTTTATTTTGTGATAGTTGTTAAATAGATAGTAGATATATTTACTACTATGCAAAAATCTTTTGATGAATTATTGAATACTGCTAGGAATAGCCCATACCATTTACGACCGACACCAGACAGGCGTAGCCGAATTCCGGTGCTGAATTCACGAATATCATTAACTCAAGGAAGTATTAATACTTATAACACAAACATTAATAATAATAATAATAATAATAATAATAATAATAATAATAATAATAATAATAATAATAACCCATTTCAATTTAGAACAATGACGCAAGCAGCGATCATTACGCACGCTAAACATTTCTGTGGAAGAGAAGATAGTTCAAACCCTGACAAAAATAGACTAGAATCATACTCTGTGAACCAGTGGTTAGCTGATGCAGACAGTCGCATATCTACAAGGGGACTAACACATGAAAGAGCTCAAATTAACGAAGTTAGATTCAGCAAAATAACCACATTCGCTGAATTTAAAGGAGTTTGTTTACTGATCTGGGAACCAGTAAGTCACTGTGATGTATTATATAATATTAACAAATTTCCTACACACCATTATGATGGAGAGTCAATAGCAAATCTTCATAAAGATGTCGAAGAATTTATTGATACACAAAGTAGTGGAAGATTTACAGAAAACTAGTATCACCATAGGAAAGAAAGATGTTTTCGGTGGTTTCGAAGATTATTTACTTAGCTAAAGGCATGTCTTGAATCAGTTGTCCTTTGGAAGCATGTATAATGCCCTTGGAGAAAGGGAAAAGAAGGCTTTCAAGATGGTTAAAATTGATCCAAAGAATGATAGCTTTACAGCATTAATATCGATGAGACAAGAAATCCAAAAGAAAGAGATAGACTTTTCTAAGGAATTTGTAGGGATAACAGAAGCTCAAAATGAAAGGAAAGATAGAAATATAAATGATTCATATAAAAGAAGTAACAAGTATAACGATAATTCCAGACAATTAAGGAATGGACAAAAATTCCTTACAAGGGAAATATGCACAAAATAACGGGAAAAAAATGAAATCCAACCCAGAAAGGAAGACAGAATTATCAAGGAATGATCCACCCATAAGATATGATAATGGTCAATGTTCAAACACGAATAATTCAAAGTCAGTGAATAGTTGAGCTCAAGGAGCTAGACCAAAAATAACACGTGAAAACTACGGGTATACCAGTCATTCCACTGACGAATGCAGAAAGCCTAGATTCTGTGCAGTTTGCAAAAAGGTCGGGCATTTAATTATAAACTGTTGGTTCAATACTAAGGAAACCAATAGGGAGATTGTCAATAATAATAACAGTCACCCAAATACAAATAAGTCTTGAAGTCAATGACAATTAACCCCTTTGCAGAGAAAGGAAAATAAATCCCTTCAGAGTGATGAAGGAGAAAAAGGGCAAACATTTACAATAGGAAATGAAGGTTCATACGCATTTTCTTATTTACATAACAAAGAAGTAGTATTTTCCAGGTCAGAAGAAGAAATAAGAAGAAATGATCTGCCTATTGTAAAGATTCCAATAAATGGAAAGACATGTACTGTACTCATTGATTCAGGTAGAACTGTAAATATGATTGATAAGATAACTTTGACCAGATATTTAGGCATTGCAGAAACTCCGATTCAGGGTCAAAGAAGAGTAATAAAGGAATAGCGGAAAAACCGACTGAAGGTCTGGGAAATGTGAAACTAGAAATAGATATTTTGTCATACAAATTTATTGAAAGTTTTCTTGTTTTAGATGACAAGTTTTTTCCCGCAAAGTATTGTTCTCATTTGCTTTAATGAGGAGAAGGGGAATAACATTAGATAGTGATGAAAGAAAGATTAGCCTGAAACAGGATAATCAAAAGAGCGTATGTTTTACGCTTGACGAAGAAAAGTCTCACCTAAATCTGATCAATTTGTCTAAGACAGTTTCGACACGCGAGGCAGACGTACGGGAGGATCATATAAGTAACAATAATAAACAAGATAAGGTGGAAAGAGATAAAAAAAGAGGAATTCCTACAATTAGAGAATACAGAATTATTGAGATGTGCATATACAGATGATATATAATCAGGTATAAATAATTACTCAGATATAAATAATTATGATGACTAAAACACTGAATTTATTGAAAATCAAGGCGCTTATAAATATATTAATGTAGTAATGAGTTATGAAAGTGAAGGGAAAGTACTAAATGAAGTATTACTCTTAAATAAAATAAATAAATCAGATATAAATAGTATAATAGAAGTAACAGAAGAAACCACTGGAGATACAGAACTTTGTTATTTTTCAGACACAGAAGAAGAAATATGTTGTGTTAGCACAGCTGATGATAATAAAGTAAAATTTATGCTTAATAGAGGAGTAACTTTGTATCCAATGGGAGCCCCTGCAGTTTATGGGGCCCAGCCTACCTTCGACTGCTTTTCTAGTCAAAACCCACCGATAGATGGCCGTGAGCTCCGACTAGAAAGCGGAAGAATACAAGCAAGATGGCGGCTAGACGAAAACAAAAAATATTGTTTTCTCGGCCCTATTTTGGAAATTCGTGATTAGGTTCTGCGTGGTGGAACGGTGCTGCGGGCCTTATCCACATTTTTAATGATTCTTGGCAAACTCGTTTATTCTGGCAAGAAAAATTGGCATCGACTGGTCGTGCAGGTCGAGGTCGAACTACTTACCTGTGCGGAGCGATCAGGTTTTGTTTTGGTTGTTACACGGCAGGGCCCCTGAAAGTGCAAACTATCCCCAAAATGTTTAACAAAAATTAATTTGCGATCAAAAGAGGATGTTGAAGATAAAGATATTCTATTATTGAATGAAGAATTGCCAGACTTTGTCAGAATGGATAATTCACTTGTCCACATGGATGGAAGTACCTGCGAAGTCTATGTCCAAAACTATTTAGATAACAGACTAACACTATACGTGGGCACTGTCTTTTGCATAGGAATTCTTATTAAGAGTCCTATACAAGAATCCTTTACTTACAGTAGAAGAAAAGGCATTTTTCTCTATAAATGGCCAAAACTCTCAAACCAGGAAGTGAATAAAATAGATTTTCCAGGAAATAGAAACAAGTTAATTCAGGTGCTAGAAAAATTCAGAAATGTAACAGCTTTAGAAGGAAATAAACTAGGAAGAACAAATGTCCTACAACATAGAATTTTGCTAGATGATGGAGCCAAGCCATTTTTTATTCCCAATTACAGATTACCAATAAGCCAGAGACCCATAGTTGACAATTTGATAGAGGAAATGAAAAGAAATGGAGTATTGATTCCTTCTAAATCTCCATATATCTCTCCATTGTTACTTGTTCCAAAGAAAGATGGCAGTTGGAGACTTGTAATAGATTACAGGTAGTTGAATTCCAACACAATATCATATCGAATGCCGTTGCCGGTAATTCAAGATATGTTAACTCAATTAGGAGGGGCCCAAATATTTTCGCCCTTAGATTTGCTTAGTGTATATTGGCAAGTACCTCTAGATGAAGAATCCAAACAATTCACAGCCTTCAGCACACATAAAGAACATTTACAATTTGAAGTAATGCCATTTGGACTCACATCAGCCCCATTAACATTTGTCAGACTAATGTTACAAATTCTAGGAGATATAAAAAATGTTGCAGTATATTTGGACGATTTTATCTTTTTTTGGCAAAGACTTAGAAAGCCATCTCAACACATTAGAAATGGTCCTAGAGAGATTAAGAATTGCAGGACTGAAAATAGAAATAAAGAAATGTCAATTCTTGATGAAATCATTAGAATACTTGGGTCATGTAATTAGTGAAGACGGACTGTGCATGCAGGCCGGTAAAATAAAGGCAATAATTGATTATCCAGCTCCCATTAACTTGAAAGCATTAAGAAGGTTCCTAGGTATGATAGGTTATTATAGGTCTTTTATAAAAGGTTTTGCTACTATGGCCAAACCTTTGACAGAACTAACTAAACACCAAAATGACCAGGAAACCTGTTTTATTCTACCCAGATTTTTCCAAAGACTTTTATTTATTTATAAAAATAAACAAATAAAAATAAATGAATGAAAATTAATAAATAAAAATAAACATAAAAAAATTAATAAAAGAATAGTAAATAAATAGAAAAAATAAATAAACCAAAATTTAAAAAAATAAGTAAATAAAAATAAAGAATAAATAAAGATAAATAAATAAATAAAAAAATAAACAAAAAAATATAAAAAAATAAAAAGTTTGATAAATAATAATAAATAAATAAATAAAAAATATAAATAATAATAAATGAATAGAAAATAAAAAAATAAAAATAAAAATATATATATAAAAAAAAATATATATAAATAATTATAAATTAAAAAATAAAAGTAAATAAATATAAATAAATAATTAAAATTCAATAAATAGGAATAAATAAATGAAAATAAATAAATAAAAATCAATGAATAAATAAAAATGAAAAAGTAAATAAATAAAAACAAATAAACCAATTAACATAAATAAATAAATAAATAGAAATAAATGAATAAAAATAATTAAATAAAAATGAATAAATAAAATCTTTGATAGCTTTGCCCTCTTTTTGATGGTTGATTTTTATTTGAAAAATTATTTAAATTTAAAATATAATACAAAAATATTGTGCAAAAATTAAAATACTTTTTAATTTTTAAAAATAAAAATCTGTCATCAAAAGAGTGCAAAACTTCCAAAAATATTGAATTCATATATAATACTTATATAATGTTGTTTGAAATTCCTTTTAAACCGATTTTTGAGTGATTTTTAAAACAAAAAGCAGTCATCAAAAAGATGAGAAAACTTAAAAAAATTTATGTACTAAAATTTAAATATATTAAAATGATTTTTTAAACAAGAATCTGTCATTATTTTTCATTTTCGTTTTATTTTTAGGTGATTTTTATGATGATTTTTTTTAAAACAAGAAAACAACCAACAACCATTGGATAACTCTCAAAAGTTTTGTGCAATAATTAATGTATTGTTCCAGTTTTAGGAGATTTTCCAAATGATTTTGGAAAAGATCATTTGGAAAAAACTCCCAAAATATCATTTTTCTTTGTAATATCCATTGTCCAATATTTATGCAATTGTTAAAGTGACCTTTGAAACAGAAATAAGGCCTCAAAACAAGAGCAAATCTATCATGAATATTGCATCTAAATAGAAATATTTTTTTTAGCTTCTTTCTGTATGATTTTTGTCTTTTTTGGGCGATTTTCCTAATAAATATCTCAACAAAAACCAGCCAACAAATTCAGTAAAAAAAAAACTGTCAAAAATGTTGTAAAAATATTGAAATATTTGTTTAAACTTTTTGTTACATTCTTTTTAGGCGATGATTTTAATTTAATTTTTATAAAAGAAATCAGTTGTAAAAACTCCCAAAATTATTGTATTGAAATTAAATTATTTATTGAATTTATTTTTGTTTTAAATTCAGTGTCCTATTTTAGCCAATTTTTGAAATGTTTTCTTAAACAAAAACTAGTAATAAAAAAGGGAGCCAATAAGCCCAAATATATTGCATGTGAAATGAAATATTTTTAAAGCTATTTTCTGTTTCATTTTTTGAACTATTTTTAGAGGATTTTTATGATGATTAATTGAAACAAAAAACAATTACCAAAGTAATGCGCTAGAATTTAAATATATTTAAGGACTTTTCATGTTACATTCATTGATTATTTTTAAACTATTTTCTAAATGATTTTTGAAATAAAAATCAGTTACCAAAAAAGAGGGCAAAACTCCCAAAAATATTGTATAGAAATAAATTAAAAAGATTTTTAAACAAAAATCTTTCATCAAAAAGATGAAATAAAACTTTAAGATTTTGAACTAAAATTGAAATAGTGTTTTAAACTTTTTATATGACATTTAATTTCATATTTTTATGCGATTTTTAAAAGACGTTTGAGACAGAAAATCACTCATCAGATAGAGATCAAAATCTCTGTGTTTAAATTGGAATATTTTAAAAGGTTTTTTTCTTTCATTTTCCTTTTTTAGTTGCTTTTTAATTACTTTTAGCACAAACAACCTAAACAAAAGAGGGAAAAGCTCTCAAAAATTGATATGTTTTAAGATTTTTATGTTACATTCATTGCTCCATTTTTGGCCAATTTTTAAATAATTTTTCAAATAAAAATTAGTCATCAAAAACAGGGTAAAAATTTTGTATTCAAATGAGATTCTTTTTAACTGCTTTTAAATCATTTCTAAATCGCATAGATTATGACAATTAATGTACCATATAAATGTTAAACAAATATATCTTAATTTAAATAAACTATTTATGGTAAAATATTGTATGTAAATTGAAATATTTTCAAAACTTTTTTAGGTTTCTCTTTTGTCCTTTTCGAATTTGAATACACTATTTATGGCAAAATTTTATATCTAAATTGAAATCATTTTAAAGCTTTTTTATTTTGTCCTTTTTTAAAATTTAAATACACGATTTATGGTAAAATATTGTATCAAAATTGAAATATCTTTAAAACTTTGTTGGGTTTCTCTTTTAAGTAATTTTTGTAATAATTTTTGAAACAAAAATCCGCCAAAAAAAGAGGAAAAACTAAAAAAATAACTGTGCAAAAATTGAAATGATTCTTAAACTTTCACTGTCCTGTTATTAGGCGATTTTGTAAATGATTTTCGAAATGAAAATTAGTCACAGCAAAGATGGTAAAACTCCCAGAATATTGTATCTAAATTGAATTTTAAATTCATTGTGGTATTTTTAGCCAGTATTTATTTATTTATTTATTTAATTTACTTTTATTTATTTTTTATCGTTATTTATTTATTAATTTTTATTTATTAATTTATTCTTATTTTTTATTTAATTATTTATTTTTATTTATTCTATTTATTTATTTTTATTTATTTATTTATTTATTTTTATTTTTCAATTTTTCTTCTTAATTATTTATTCATTTTTATTTATTTATTTATTTATTTATTTATTTATTTATTTATTTATTTATTTATTTATTTATTTATTTATTTACTCATTTATTTATTTATTTATTCATTTATTTATCTATTTATTTATTTGTTTATTTTTATTTATTTCTTTATATATATTTATTATTGATTGAGTTAATTATTTATTTATTTAGTTTTTGTTTATTTATCTTTATTCTTGTTTTTATTTATTTTAATATATTTATTTTTATTTATTTTAATTCTTTTTATTTCTTATTTATTTATTTATTTCTTTTTATTTATTTATTTTTTTCTAGTTATTTTTTGTTTTTTTGATTTATTTATTTATTTATTTATTTTATTTTTAATATATTTAAAATTTTTATTTATTTCTTATTCATTTATTTTTATTAATTTATTTTTATTTAATTATCAATTTATTTTTGTTGATTTATTTATTTTTATTTATTTATTTATTTATTTTTTATTTATTTATTTATTCATTTTACTCTATTGATATATTGATTGATTTATTTATTCATTAATTTTCATTTATTGATTGATTGATTATTTATTTTTTGAATTATTTATTTTCATTTATTTATTTATTATTTTATTTTGATTTATTTATTTTGGTTTATTCATTTATTTATTTATTCTTATTTATTTCTATCAATTTATTTATTCATTATTTAATTTTATTTATTATTTACTTTTTAATTATTTATTTTTATTATTTATTTATTTATTCTTATTTACTTATTTATTTATCTATTTTTTATTTATTTATTTAGTTATTTATTTATTTCTAATTAGTTATTATCTTTATCTATTTATTTTTATTTATTTTTATAAATTTGTTTATTGTTATTTTTTAATTTATTTTATTTATTCATATTTATATATTTATTTATTTATTTATTTACATTACTTGATTTATTTATTTCTATTTATTTATGTAATCCATAATTTTTATTTAATTATTTATTTTAATTAATTAATTTATTTATTTACTTATTTTTAATTTTTATTTACTTATTTTTATTTATTTATTTATTTTTGGTGATTTATTTATTTATATTTTATTTAATTTTAATTTATTATTTATTTTTATTTATTAATTTTATTTTATCATTTATTTATTTACTTGATTTATATATTTATCTTCATTTATTTATTCATTTAAATTACTTTTATTCATTTAATTATTTCTGTATTCTTTTTATTTATTTGTTTATTTATTTTTATTATTATTTATATATATTTCTTTATTTATTTATTTATTTATTTCTATTTATTTAATTACTTTTATTTATTTATTTTTTATTTATCATTTTTCTTTATATATTTATTTTAATTTATTTATTTATTTTTATTTATTTATTTAGTTTTTTATATATGTTTGTTTGTTTATTTTTATTTATTTTAATTTTATATATATTTTATGATTTTTTACTTATTTAATTTTTGCTTATATATCTTTATTCATTTGTTATTTATTTTTATTCATATTTTAATTTATTTTCATTTGTTTTTATTAATTTTTTAAAATTTTTTTCTAATTATTTATCTTAATTAATTTATTTTTATTTATTTATTTATTTTTATTTTTCTATTTATTATTTTCATTTAATTATATTCTTTTTTTTCTATTTAGTTATTTATTTACTTTTATTTATTTATTTACTTTTATTTATCTGTTTAATTATTTATTTCTCTTTATTTATTTAATTTTATTTTATATTTTTATTTAGTGTTTTATTTATTTATTTATTTATTGTTATTTATTTATTCTTATTTATTTATTTTATATTTACTTATTTTATTTATTTATTTGATATTTATTTATTTATTTATTTATATTTATTTATTTATTTTCACTTATTAATTTATCTATTATTATTTATTTATTTACTTTTATTTATCTAATTATTTTTATTTATTCATTATTTCTAATTATTTCTCTTTATTTATTTATTTATTCTTATTTATTCATTATTTCTAATTATTTCTCTTTATTTTTTATCTTTATTTATTTATTTTAAATATATTTATTTATTTTTTGTGTTTATTTATTTTTATTTATTTATTTACTTATTTGTTTTTATTTATTTATTTATTTTTATTTATTTATCTATTTATTTATTTTATTTTATTTATTTATATTTTTATTTATTTATTTATTTATTTATTTATTTATTTTATTTATTTATTGTTTATTTATTTTTATCTCTCAATTCTTATTTATGTATTTATTTATATTTATTTATTTATTCATATTTATTTATCTCTTTATTTAATTATATTTATTTATTAATTTATCTATTTTAATTAATTTATTTATTTTCATTTATTTGTTTGTTTATTTATCTATTTTCATTTATTTATTTATATTTATCTATTTTTATTTATTTATTTCTACTTATTTTTATTTATTTATTTATTTTTATTATTTTTTTTTTATCTATTCAATTTTAATTAATTTATTTTTTATTTACTTATTTAGTTATTTATCTTTCACTTCATTTAATTGTAATTTTTATTTTATTTCTTTATCTTATTCATTTATTTATTGATGTATTTATTTCTTTATTTTTATTTATTTATTAATTTTTATAATTATATTTATTTTATTCACTTATTTATTATTTATTTTATTTATCGACTATATTCATTTATTTTAAAGTATTGTTTATTTCTTATTTATTCATATTTATTTATTTATTTTAATTTCTTTATTTTTATTTATTATTAATTTTTTTATTAATTTATTATTTATTTTTATTCATATTATTTATTTATTTTCTTATTTATCTAAACTTTATTTATTCTTTTTATTTTAAATTTATTTATCTTTTTTTATTTATTCATTTATTTTTTATTTATTTTATTTATTTACTTTCACTTATTCATTTATCTATTTTTATTTATTTACATATTTTTATTCATTTCATTACTTTTATTTATTTTATTCATTTATATATCTTTATTTTCAGTTATTTATTAATTTTTTATTTATTTATTTTTATTTGTTATTTATTATTTTTGTTATCATTTATTTTTATTTATTATTTATTTATTCTTATTTATTTATTTTTTTATTTATATATTTGTTTATTTTTATTTATTTATGTTTATTTATTTCTTTTTATTTATTTTTTATTTATTTATTTAGTTATTGTTGTTATCTATTTATTTTTAGTTATTTATTTTTTATATATATATTTATTTATTTTTACTTATTTATTCAATTTTATTAATTCATTTTTTCTGTATTTATTTTTTTATCTTTATTTATTTATTTTTGTTTTATTTTATATTTACTTATTTATATTTTTTATCTATTTATTTGTTTATTTATTTATTTATTCTATTTATTCATTTACTTTATTTATATTTTTATTTATTTATATATTTTTATTCATTTATTTATTTTTATATATTAGTATTTATTTTATCTATTTATTTATTTATATTTATTTATATTTATTTATTTATTTATTTAATTAGTTTTGTTTATTTATTTTCTAATTTCTATTCATTTTTATTTATTTATTTTTATATGTTTTACACTTTTTTTATTTATTATCTATTTTTTTATTTATTTTATTTTTTTATTTTTTATTTTTGTATTTTTATTCACTTATTTATTTTTTTTTAATTTTTATTTTTGTAACTTTTGTTTTTATTTGTAAAATGTTATATATTTCTTTTTCTTTTTTATTATTATTATTTAAATTTAAACCTAATATTTGATTTTTATTAATTTACTTATTTTATCTTATTTATTTATCTATTTATTTTGATTGAATCATTCATTTTATTTATTTATTTGTTTATTTTTATTTATTTTTATTTATTTATTTTTATTTATTTATTTATTTAGATTTATTTAGATTTATTTATTAATATAATTTAGTTAATCTATTTTTATTTATTTATTTTTATTTATCTATTAATTTATTTTTTCATTAGAAGCGTACTCGATATCGCAGTGGATATCAGATACCGAAAGCCGAATCTCATCCGGTGGAGTTACCGATGAGCGGAAGAAAATAGATGAAGCTTTACTCTATGTTAGTTCAGAGAAAGGAGACTTTCATCAGACTCTAAATTTATTCAAGTTCAAGGAAATCACAACTTTTGCAGAATTTAGGAAAGGGTGTTTTGAAATTTGGGAGCCTATCACTCAGCAAGATCGATGGTACAACCTCAGTAAGTTTTTATATCAGAAGTATGATGGTAATAGTATAGCAAACCTCCATACTGATGTGGAAAATGTCATCCATAACTTAACTAATGATTTAAAGAGAACAGGAGTAAATATTGGCAATCGCAATGCTTTTAATGATGATGTAGCAGATTTAGTGAGTTTAAGAGAGGTATTAAACTATATTGCTTATGGTACAGTATATGACGCTATCGGGGAGGAGGATAAAAGAGTTTTTAAGAAACAAGTGATAGTCTCGCATCTTTAAAGTTCATGCAAAGGGAATTGCGAAAAAGAGAATTGAATCTAACAAAAGAATTTACAGGTTTTGTAAATAATGGAAACAGGTAGAAATAGGAACAATTTTCAGGAAAGGACAGAAAATGTTCCAGACAGATCTAGAAATTTCAACCATAGACAACAAGGGAAACAAGACCCTAGGAATAATCATAAGAACAGTAATGGCAAAATTTTTCAAGCAAACAGAAATAGTAGATATAGGCCTCAACAGCACAGGGGAAATCCAAACAATGGTAATCAGAATCAAAGTTCAAACGGGCCAACCCATAGTCAGAGTCCAGGAGATAATAAAACACAAAATAATAGGCAGGAACAAAATTGTGCTAATTGTGGTTATTCCAACCATGCAACTCAACATTGTAGGCGACCAAAATATTGTTCCAATTGTCATAGAATAGGTCACCTAACACAGAAATGTTGGTTTAATAATAATCATACAAACAATAATGCTCAAATAAGTACACCCCAAAATAATAATCAGACGCGGTGACAATTACAAAAAGGGGTAGTACAAAAGAGAACTTCCTTACCAATTGAGAATAAGAATGAAATAATCACTGTAGGTCAGGAAGATACATTCAAGTTGCCTTTTGAAGGATATAGGGAGATAGCATTTTCAGTGAAGCATAAGGAAATATGCCAAGAAGATTTACCTATCATCCAAACAAGAATTAATGGTAAACAATGCTCAATACTTTTAGATACAGGCAGTACAGTAAATATTATAGATAAACAAACATTAATAAAGCATTTAGGCTTTGCAGATTCAGAAATACAAGGTCCTGGTAAAATTATAAGAGGAATAGCAGGAAAACAGATCAATGCTTTGGGTAATGTCACAATGGACATAGAGATTTTAAACAAAACTTTTAAGGAAGTGTTTGTAGTATGAGAAGAAAGATTTTATCCTACTCAAGCTCTGTTTTCATATAAAGCTATGAGATGAAGAATAATGTTAGATTGTGGAGGAAATGAAATCAATTTGCAACACAGAAATAGAGAAAATGTTAGTTTTCAGCTAGAAGGAAAGTCTTGCATAAATCTGATCAATTTATCCGAGACGACATCTTCTAGAGAAACGAACATCCAGGATACTAAGATGAATAATAATGCTAGTCCAGATAGTCCAGAATTAATGGGTAATAGTGAAATAAATAGTACAGATGCAGTTTTTGAAGAAATGTCATTAGCCAGGAATAATTCTATGATAGATTGTGCACAAATAAATAACATCATTAATGAAAGCCTTGATACTCAGAGCTCTGAACAAATTATTGCATGTGAACAATTTGATGAAGATGAATCACAGATTGCTTATGAGCATTCAACAATAGATGAAGATGAATCAGAAATTGATTGCACTTATCTCATAATGGATGAAGGTAAAGAAGAAAAATATATCAATGAAGTCCTGTTATTGGGAAAAACAAATAAAACTGAATTAAATTCAACAATACTATTGGATGAAAGTTCAGATGAAACAGATATCTGTTATTTTTCAGAGATACGCGATGAAGAAGAAATATGTTTAATTAGAACTGCAGATGACCATACTGTCAGATTTGTGCTTAACAGAGAAGTAGTTTTGTACCCGCAATGTCTAACCAAGGTTTGTCTTAGAGCTGACTTTGTTAGGATGGACAATTCCCTAGTTCACATGAATGGTACTAATTGCGAGAAGTACGTCCAGAATTACTCAGATAAAAGACTATTACTATGGTCTGGTATAGAGTTTTGTACAGGAATTGTAGTGAATAAACCTTTACTAACACTAGGTGAAAAAGGATTCTTGCACAGAACAAAGTTCATTTTTAGATAAGGAAGTAAATAAAACAGACTTTCCTCAGAATAGAAATAAATTACTACAAACATTGGAGAGGTATAGAAATGTCATTGCTTTAGAAGGAGATAAGTTAGGAAGAACAGATACTTTGCAGCCTAAGATTTTAATACAAGCTGGAACTAAGCCATTCTATATACCTAACTATAAGTTGCCAATAAGTCAAATACCGATTGTAGATCAGTTAATTGACGAAATGAAGAATGATGGAGTAGTA
>NC_087201.1:37646758-37671758 GCF_015104395.2 Macrobrachium nipponense | reverse complement strand
GCCTTTCAGTATTTTGAATGATTCTTTGTCCTCGCACTCGTTGTGTTTTAGTCCATGTATTTTCAGACTCTTTAGTCATTTTTGATAACCTATTTTCCTCATGTATGGAATCAACTTTGTGGCTCTTGCTTGTACCCCTTCAAATCTGTTTATGACCTTTCTTAGTGTTGGTGACCAAAACTGTACTGGATATTCCTTGTTTCTATATTTGAACTGCCTCTTTATGTATCCCACTAGTTTCTGTGCCTTCTTTTCAGCTTTTAATACAAAGTTTACTGGATTTTAAGTCCTTGGTAATAATGACTCTAAGGTCCTCTTCTTGTTCTACACTATTTATGTCATTCCCAAGCAGCATGTTGTTGGCATGAGGGTTGTTTGTTCCTATTTGTAACATTTTACACTTGTCTAAGTTGAAAGGCAGTTGCCATCTTTTTGAAAACGCTTTTTTAAAAATAAATTTGAAAACTTTCCACTGTATCTAGGTCTGCTGTATTTACACCCAGTTTGATGTCATCTGCAAATTTGGCTATCCTGTTAGTTAAGCCTACATCATTGTCATTAATGTAGATAAAAAAGAGGAGAGGGCCAAGGACAGAACCCTGAGGCTAAGGACCTGCTCAGTGGAAATCTACGCCGATGACCCTTACAATCTGCCTCCAAAGGGGCCTGCTGACCTATGCCTATCTGCGGTGTACCACATGGCAGAAAATGCCTTCCAAACAGCAAAATCCCTCTCAGAAATAATTGAAGAAAACTCAGAAATAATCGAGGAGGCAAATGATAAATTATCAAGAATCTGGGACGTGATCAAAGGACTACAGGAATCCCTGGACAGTCTTAAAACTGTGGAAACAAATAATCTCGCACGGGTCTGGGATGCGATCAAAGGAGTGCAGTAACTGATAGACAATCGCACAGATAGCCACAAAACTCCTTTGAATGCGGCATCCAGTTTTTCCTTGCCTCCCAGCAAAACGGAAGTGGCCTCATCACCTATAGACCGTTCTGAGGGGACTGTCAGTCTCCCAACTTCTTCTCACTCCCCAGTGCCTCCGGTGGAAAATAGATCTCTGGTGATGATTACCAGCCCTCGTGATTCTCCCCACCCTATCTCTCCCCCCCAACCCCCCATCGTGTATGCAGATGAGGGTGATCATGAGGGGTCTGGCGGCTGGCAGATAGAAACAAGCAGAAAGAAATGAAGAACCTCTTGTTTGGCCGCTGGACCGGAGCCTAACATTCATATTTCACCTTGCCCGACATGTGAGAAGAGATGTCACGTAGTAATTCACAATCTGCGCTCATTGGTGGTGCTAGACGCCATATTGGAGAGAGTCAAGTTTCTCACCAGCTCTGACCCACTCATCTCTGACGAACTCCCATGTAAAAATAAACATAAAGTGGCTTACAGGATTACCTACCTATTTCAACACCTCGACATTCTTATTAGTTTCAAGATATAACCTAATTAGTTTCAAGATATAACCTAATCTGGGACTAACCACCCCAAGGGGAACTTACTGACACCCCAACCAGGGTCATTTCCACTGCAAGTGTCAGCCAACCACCCACGGCGAGTGACTGCCCACTCCCCCTGGCTAACCCCCCATCCACCCAAATGATCAGCGCATTAATCTCCCATCTTCGTGAGTAGCCATGGATAGATTAAACACAATCTCTTGGAATATTTTTGGCCTCAAGCAGAACAATCCTCTCCTGAACATGTTCTGCAAAAACTTCAAAGGCATTATTGCATTGCAAGAAACGCTCCTCTGGCCACATGATCTTGTCATCTGCAATTCAGACATGAAGACTTCAGAACCTTCTCGACTTCATCGATGCAAGTTACAGATCAAACCATAGCCGGTCCCCCCGAAAGGGGGCCTTTCTTTCCTGTGGCACAAATCGTTAGACAATATGATAAAGATGATGACCTACAGGAGTGCCAGATTGCTGGGGCTTCAAGTGACAGTAGGGAACTCTAAAATCCTAATAATTAATGTTTACATGCCATGGGAAAATAACAATAATTTTGATTATTACTGCATGATCCTAGGGGAGTTACACAGTATTATTCACGATTCTCCTGCTGATCATATTTGTATAATCGGGGACCTTAATTCTCACCCCAAAAAACAATTTTATAATGAACTTACTCGCTTCTGTCAAAATCATGCTCTCCAAGTTAGCGATGTAATGCTCCTCCCTCCTTCCTCTTATTCATATGTACATAATAGAGCAGATGCAATTACAACCTACTGGCTGGACCACTGCATCACATCTCCACAACTTCATGATTTTGCAGACCGTTTATGCCAGGTAACATCAGTGATGCCATAAACAGCCTACCTAATAATAAATCGCCCGGCTGTGATGGTCTTCCCGCAGAGGCTTTCAAATTCTGCCATCCGATAATTTACATTTTGCTAGCTGCCCTATTCAATGCATGCATAATTCACCAGATTCTTCCAGACTCGCAACTCTTAGTTCACTTTGTACCATTAATCAAAAACAAGCTAAAGGATGCAGCTGACCCTGGCAACTACCGGCCGATTGCAATCACAATGATCGCATCGAAGATACTTGAGTCGGTTCTTCTAGTGAGACTTCTTCCCTTTCTACACACCACTGACAACCAGTTCGGGTTCAAAGCAAACCACTCAACCGACACGTGCATGTACATACTAAAAGAATTGCTGAACTACTACCTATCATCAGCCTCTCCTGTTTTCCTTTGTTTTGTAAATGTGAGAAAAGCATTTGACTGAGTAAACTACCTGAAGCTCTTCCTGAAGCTGCATGAAAGAGGCACACCCCTGTATCTAATTGGCATTTTACATTGCTGGTTCTCCACACAGCAATTCTGTGTTAAATGGGGTAACATATTATCGTACACCTTCGGCTCCCTAAACAGGCTTCGGCAAGGGGGCATTATCTCTCCATACTTGTTTAATACGTATACAGATGCCTTGAATGTCAAACTGAACTCACACCCAATCGGATGTACTGTCAATGAAACAACTATAAACAACCTGTTATGCCGACGATATGGTTCTGATTTCCCCATCAGTGCAAGGTCTCCACCGACTCATTGACACTTGCTGCCAAATATAATTTACAACGAAACCAAGACCCAGTGCATGTCGCTGCTCCCGAGATTGCTTAAACATATTGCTGAACCACAAATTTTCCTCGGAAACCATCGGCTGGAATTTGTGCACGAATTTCCGTATTTGGGTCACACTATCACCGAGGACCTAAAAGATACAGCAGACATTAAACAGAGGCGTCGTAAACTATGTGCAACTGGCAACATGATTGCAAGGAGGTTTGCCTTCTGTCACCGAGACGTGAAACTGCTGCTCTTCCGCTTGTACTGCTACAGTATCTATGGGTGTTCCCTCTGGATGAACCATTCCCGAAAGACCATGAGACGTATCACTGTTGTGCACAATGACATTCTGAGGTGCTTCGCAAACACTCCCCGCTACCACTCCGCCACAAAGATGTTCATAGAAAACCACCTGGACAATTTAAAAATCATTGTAAGGGGAACAATGTCCAGTCTGGTAACCTGAGTGAGAAACAGCAGCAATTCGCTCATACAAAGCATCCTAAGGAGTGAAGCAAGAAGAATAAATTGTGGGAAAGATGGGATAGTGAGGCCTTTGTCCCCTACAGGACTTAATCTCTGTAGTGGCAAGATGTCATCTGCAGATTCTGTCATTATTATTATATTTATTGCTGATATTTTACTTTTTCGTTATTACTGTGAATACTATCAAGTTAAAGTTTTTTTTTTTACATTCAATTTTCGTATTTAGCCCTCTGGACCTGACTACTGTAACCACCTAAGGTCTCTAGTTGAAATTTAAGTTATATAATCTGTGAACTAACTGTTATAACTCTCAATGCATTTCTTTTTTTTCTCACCAATATTATTACTGTTATTACCAGTATTATGATTACTATCTTTTATACTACCTCAGCTATTTTGTGGATAAGGGCCGATTATTCTTTTTTTTCATGTTGTTTCATGTACCTAGATTGTGTATGTTACTGTCTGTATTTTGTATATTCCATGTATATGGCCCTGTGCTGAAATAAAGGATTATCATTATTATTATGATTATTATTATTATAATTGTGAGAACACTAGTAAAAAACTTCTTCAATAATTCTGGTCACTTTTGCCTAGATTTGCACCTTCTGTTGATGGGACGATTTCTAGTATGTTGTTTCCTCTAGTGGGTTTGTCAACTCATTGGTGGAGGAATTCATTGTTTACAAAATCTAAAAGTCTCTTTCATTACACGTTTGATGCGGAGATCATCGTGTCCCAGTGTACTGCTGCATTGAAATCTCCCATTTTGCAGAATTTATTGTTTATTTCTTGTCCTAGTAGTGCATACAGCTCCTCATCGAACATTTGTGGTTGGTGGGGAGGTCTGTTCATTGGTATTAGAGTGAGTTATCTTCTTCCCTAGACTGTTTATGTTGATACCAATCACTTCTTGCAAGGTTGTAATTTTACACTATTGGGCTGAAGTGGTCCCTGACATCTAACATAACGCCTGCACCTTTTTTATTGAGTCCATCATTTTTGAACAATTTATATCCAGCTATTTGGTACTCTCCTACGAAGTGTTTTGTTGCCTCTTGTATCCATGTTTCTGTCATACCTATTATGTCTAATTCTTCATTTGTTACCAATGGTTTGAAGAGATCTACTTTGTTCCGAATAGATTGTGCATTAAACTGTGTCATTTTGAGGGACTTTTCTATCTTCTCATTTGTCCTTGCTGCCTTTGTTAGTTTCCCTTGCTATGACTGTTTCCTGCAGTGCTATCATTAACCAGATTCTGGGTGCTTTCCAACTTCTTCCCTAGAATGTCCAGTTCACTCCTAACTGAGCACCACAATTTGCAAAGCAAATGATTTTTTTTGCCAGGAGTGAACAGCAGCATCCCTTAAACTACTAAACACCCAACAGCCATGAGGAGCCAGAATTTTATAACCCGAATGCTTTTCCTCCACCCATGAAAATCCCCAAGGAATAGCCACAATGGCCACACCAGCAGGCCCCATGAGTAGGAAGTTCCACAATCAATGTCACAGAAGCTGGTCTGGGGTTTTCAGTTGGCCAGGACTCCAACACGGCAAAAAAGCTCCGCGACCTCAGAGCAGTTCAGCCTTCACTCACGGGATAGTCGTTGCAGGGGTGGTCATTCGTTACACAAAGGAGCGAGCTTAACACGGCACAGTAGCAACACTCCATCTATATTCCCGGTTGCCCCAGGATTCCTCCAATCCTGGTCTGTGGAAATCTGCAAGCATTTGCCCTGCGTTATTTAAAAAGGTTCCAAAGTCTCTGTTCTGATGCACGAGGTAGCTGTCAGCTCCTTACACTAATCTTATGTCTAAGTTTTATATATACGTTTTTTTCTATTTTTAAGTTTTTTTTGTGATGTACCAGGAGGAAATCCTCACACTCACAAAATGAAATAAATCAGAGAGAGAGAGAGTGGGATGGCAAGGTGGTAGAGAGATGGTTTGAATTGAAGTAAAGTAGATGGGTTAAAAAAGGTTGCAGCTCAGGGTTGAAGGGACGCTGCAAAAACCCTTAAGTATTGCCTACTGTGCAATACACCCTCTACCCTTCATGCCCTGGGCATCTCCTCCTCTTCCTTCCTCTCTACAGAGAGAGAGAGAGAGAGAGAGAGAGAGAGGAGAGAGAGAGAGAGGAAAAGAAGTAGGGACAGAGAGGGAGGGGTGGGACCTGCCTTCGTGCCCTGGGCATCTTTTCCTCTTCCTTCCTCTCTACAGAGAGAGAGAGAGAGAGAGAGAGAGAGAGAGAGAGGAGAGAGAGAGAGAGAGAGAGAGAGAGAGAGAGTGTTCCATTGAGCAACAAATGTGTTTTGTTGTTCGTCGGCAACAATAACCCAAACAAGCAGAAGTGTTTATCGTGCTAGCTGCAATAAAAAAAAAAAAATGCATTTGCTGCTCTACGATAAAGCTAACCTTGACCTGCCAGCGGAAGCCAGACACTTCCGCGATGTCATTAATGACGCCCAGCAGAGGAGGTGTTGAAATCAATTACCACCCAAAAGGGTGGTATAACTGACACATAGTCATTAGTTACAACCATGAGGAAGTACCAGAAGGAAGCATCAGAAAGGAACGCCTATTTAAGGTGGAGACATTTCTTTGGAGAAATGTCGACAGAAGAAGCAGAGAAGCAGAGAAGTAGAAGAGCATCCAGAGGGTGCGGTTGTGTGCCTTACCAGCCGTGGGTAAGAAAGGTTTTATACATTGACATGTCGTCATATATTGCTACACCTCGCTTCAAGTAGACGATAGCAGAGCCGTACAACCCTCAATACGTTTATATACGTAGCGCGCTAACACTCCTGAGCCATTTAGTACATGTATATATATTGGGAGCAGATGTTTTGACCGTGGCGTTTAGTACGTATATATACGATTCATTTTGCCTGCCTTTCTTTCAAGGTTAATCCCCAATGATATACTCTACAATCCAAGGAAGTATTGACCATATCCTAACAAAACCATTTCTTTCGTTAAATTTTCTTGATTTTCTATATATAATGCAGGAATTCGCCAATCACTCAGAGACATCACTATGTAGTGAGACAACATGCTGATGGACTGGTTGTTCACTTGCACGGCAATTTGGTCTTTTGATCCAGGGGTAAAATGGCTATAATCCTGTCTAATCCAACTTTGTATCGTTCGTGAGTTACTTTCTTGTCTGTTTTTCTTTTCCAGCTCTAGTGCAAATGAAAATCGATAAGTACGCAATTGCAGTTTATTGACATTATTCCGACTGAAATATAAAAAGTGTACTGGAACGTTACAGATCAAAAGGTTAGTATAGAACACAAATTTTCATACAAGTACCATATTCTAGACGAAAGTTATGCACAAAAATGATTGCACAAGAGACATTGCTGAAAAATTCATCCGACAGTGAGAATGATGAAAACGAAAACAAAGGGCTAACAAGGTAAAGACAGTAAAGTAAGATATATGTATAATGATAGTGAACGGTGTTGCGAAAAAATTAGTGCACAGTTTTCGCACTAAAGAACTCCACCTTGAGGCTGTAACTTTCCCTCCTATTTTCCCCAGTGCAGTGGCGGCAGAAATGCGATGGTTCTAAATTCGCAAATGTTTTTGAATCGATTTATTATTTCACTTAATTTTTCTGCATCACAAACAGTTATTTGGTATTGTTGTGCCTTTTTATTTAGTAGTTTATCGAGTTAGTCGCTTGGCGGAAAAGTTAAAATCGAACTATAGAAAATGAACTAGTTGGCAGTGCTATAAAAGCTTTTACTCACTCCACCTTGCGGTGGTGGAGTGGGTCAAATCTTCACTGACGCTCCTGGATTTGTATGGTGTCCTAGGTTCGCGCGTGGCGCCGACAATTCTATTATCGCCTAATAAAAATTCCCCTTCGGTTAAGCATATATGAAAATATACTAATTCCGAGGTAGAGTGAATTAGATATTAAAGGACATTTGTAGCTCGATGTATGTATATGGATCACGGTAATGTGATATGACTTATATATATATATATATATATATATATATATATATATATATATATATATATATATATATATATATATATATATATATTATATATATATATATATATATATATATATATATATATATATATATATATATGTGTGTGTGTGTGTGTGTGTGTGTGTATTTATATGCTATACGGTATAAGAGTGAGAAATACTGTAGAAAGAGAGAGAGAGAGAGAGAGAGAGAGGGCATATATTTTGCAAAAGTAAACTTTTACAGATTTTGATTGCCTCGTCTTCACAGCATTTATTAATTTATTTTAGTTCTAAAAGAGCAGCCATTTTTACCCTAACATCAGCTGATCTTAGGCGGGAAACACCAACTCAGGCCAGAATAGGCATGTCCGGCGCCAGCCGTTAGGTGCGGGAAAGGGAATAAAGACATCCTGTCAGCCTTAGGGACGTATCCCAAAAGGTACTTTTTTATGCCTACTCTTAGGATCCTTTTATCCTGTGAACTTCTTGCTGGCAATATGCTCTGTTTTCCCAGGATGACCGGCAGAAAGGGGGGATATAGCTGACCCCAACACCCCAAGCTTCGCACTGTCGCACCTGCATTCGTCCTCTCAGTCCGCTCCCTCCGTGACCTAGGACAGATGTCCCAGCCAGCCTCCAAATAAGGCCTACCGAGGTCTGGCGCCCCAGACCTCGGACAAAGCCGACGCCAATTCTACAAAGGTCCAATTACATAAGGCATCCAGGTACGTCTTGAGGGACAGTCATATTGCCAGTTCTTTCCCTCCGAGTCAAGTTACTACTCCACATTTTCAAATTCGAACTCCTAATTCTCAAATGACATCCCTTTGTTCCTTTCCTTGCCTCGTGCCGCATGCCACCTTTATGATCTTCCCAGACAGACAAAGCTTCATTGAATATCTCATTTAAACACTAGAGTTCCTTCTCCAGTGTATTAGATAAAAATGGAATAACTGTAACCTGTGCAAGAAATCTTTATTTTATTCCGTGTCTAATCTGGGAATTCTTCCAGATTACGCACGAGTCACGTGTCCAAGTCTCCCCGCTCGCAAGTGCTTCCTTACGTAAGATAACTATGAGTAATTTTGGAAATCAGCATTGAAGTACATTTGATCTTAGCCAGCTCTCCCCTTGTGAGAGATAAGAGTGGTCCACGTGCAGACAAATTGCATTCACTTTTCCAAGGCAATTCAACGGCCTCTTGTAAATAAATGTAATGTAAAGTAATTAGCTGGTTTCCATGGCGACCTTTCCTAGAGTAAAATAACCCAAATCAATCCTTTTAAGGTAAGTTATTCTGCATTTTTCCCTCTGATATTTTCTTTTACGTATTTGTGTCTCAAGGCCACAAACCCATACGTAAAAAAATATTGATATGAAATAAATTGAAACTACACATTTAACTAGCTAACGTTTTCCCACCACCCCAGAGGTATTTAGCATGGCGCATTTTTTGTTTTTATACTGCAGTTCCCCTATAGGCCTAGTCTGCAGTGATTATATATAAGTGTGTGATGGGCCTGACTTCTAAAAAAAACATGTATACATACACACACATATATATACTAAAACCATGCAATAAAATAATAATTATGCGCTTACTTTGCTAAAGTCTGCAGTTTTCTCTTCTTTTCTTGAGACACTTGTGTTTTTTTTTTTTGTGCTTGGATAGTCATTTTCCTTCTGATAATAGTTATTAAGAGAGAATTAGTTGATACCCAGAAAATCATCTTTTCTATTTCTCTAATGGATGACCATTCTCATACTCTTCCAAAATGGATGATATACGAAAGAAAATGATCATCATACTGCTCTATTTCTGGAACAAGTTGCTTAGATGTAAAAACACGCCCGATCGTTGACATACTGGGTAAAATTAACCATTTTCTATCCCTAAAGAATCTGTAACCTCGAGGTGAAATATTGCATAGCAAAGATGAAGAAACCAAAAGATCTGTGTAATACTGAATGCTCTTTTGAGTCATCAAGTTTAGTTGCTCAAAGATAAATTTCAAAGTTATTGAATGCTTGAATGGTTGGTCAATTATAGTGATTAGAAAAGTTAAAATTAATTGAATAATAGTAACGTGTTTATGGAAGAGCTACTTGTCTGTCATACTTTCTCATTTCTTGTAACATGACTGATGGCATTTGTATCTTGCACATGAGAAGGAATGATATAGTCGTGCAACTCACGCGAAGGCACATTATCGATATCCGCCTGGACAGATTTATCAGGATAAATTAGTACAGACATCTTCATATTAGGAGAAGGTGAAGGCGATATGTGACTGATCAAGAGATACTCGTAAGGTTCTTTATGAATTATGTCCCAGTACTTATCGAGCTTAAGTTTCCTCGAAAGTTCTTGCAAATCCCTAAATCCAATTTGCGTTTCGTATGCCATAGCATCTGATATACTACTTTCAATTGCTATTTTGACTGCGGTTTCTTCTATTCTTTGTTTTTTAAAATCGGGTGACTCTTCGATATTCAGTTAGGTTCAAATATTGAGGATAGTTTGGAAACACTGTGGGAACAGCATTTTCTCTAATATATGGATGCTTTAATTTTGCAGTTACACGAACCTGCAAGTAGTACAATGATATGCGACTGTCAGGAAACGTATCAACTGTTTCAAGGAAAAAAATAAATTTTGATTTCTAAGACCATCTATTTTACCGAAGGAAACCGTCATATTTCCAAAAAACGGTTGCATCAGTTTTCCACCATTCTAGAAAAAAACTGAAATAAAGTTTTATGTTAGACTATTAACCATATACTGCAATTAATTGTATTTGTATAGCTACATATTTTTACAATTCAAGTACATATTGCTAATAAAATTAATATAATCTGACAAGAAATATCATTGGGTTTGTCTGTGTAATAAGGTTCCCAAGGAACTGCAGTCACGAGGAACGCTGATACGCGGGATCCGGCGACACTGGCGAATAGCTTGGTTCCCCCTCTTGCAGTCCCGCCCGCCAGGTGCGAATCACGCTGATTCATTTTTTGTGTGCAAAAAAACACTGCACTAGAAAGACATTCATTCCCATCTGAGAAAGTGTATGAGCGTACAACACTGCGCCAATGGTGCAGAGAATTCATGACGGACGTACAGACGTCCATACGCATTTCAGAACAGAAGAGGAGGGAAGAAGTTTTAAGCTACCTCGCGGAGCGGCGGGAGAGTTCTAAGATTCAGGCATAAAGAAGAGGTGCACCGCATGCAAAAATGCATTGATCTAAATGGCGATTATGTAGAAAAATAGGAAAAGGTCTAAGCTTTCCAAAAATGTATTATTCAATGCCAATAATCATGTTTTTCATTGTTAAAAATCTTTGGGAACCTTTTTTTATGGACAACCTTCGTACATACATTTATATACATACACACCCACATATATACATATATATTAAATGTTTTAATATGTCTACCATACAACTAGTAAAAGTGCTGTCCATCTCTCCTTTCATATATTATATATATATATATATATATATATATATATATACTTATATATATATATATATATAATATATATATAATATATATATATATATACTATATATATATATATATATATATATATAAATATATAAGTATATATATATATATATATATATATACTACTATATATATATATATATATATATATATATATATATATATATATATTATATATATATATATATATATATATATATATATATATATATATATAATATATATATATATATATATATATATATATATATACATACATATATATATATATATAGTATATATATATATATATATATATATATATATATATATATATATATGTATGTATATATATATATATATATATATATATATATATATATATATATATATATATATATATATATATATATATATATATATATATATATATATATATATATATATATAATATATACTATAATGGGCATAATGCCTCTCTGTCTGTTGTCTGTCTGTCATTCAATCACCGCCAAACGGCTGTCAGATGGGCACGAAACTTGGCAGGGTTATGGTGGCGACCCCTAAGATGGTTTGTAATGGGGTTTCATCCAACTAACCTCCCTCCTTTGTATGGGGGGGGGAGGGGGGTGGTGAGAAGGGATTCCCTGAAACGGAGCTGTTTATGGCCGTAAAAACGAGGCTGGTGGGGATATCCCGTAGACTTAGTTATTTTACGATTTTCATACATAATTTCTGTACAACTTCCCCGGAGAAAGTCGCGAATATTTCAGCCCGGACACAATAGAAGATGAAAATTACCATCAATATCCGCAAGATTTTTTGAATAACTTAAATCCATCGGGACTGCCAGTGCACAAAATAATGTTGAAGAAGTACTGCCCGGTAATGTTGCTTCGGAATTTCGATCCTGCCAATGGACATTTCAACGGGACGAGGTACACTGCTATGGAGCTAAACTACCACGTCATCGAAGCAGTGATAGCAACGGACCCTCACACCGGCAAACGTCTGTTCATCCCCCGGATTCCTCTGATGCCTTCAGACAACCAGTTTCCGTTCCAGTTACGGCACAGGCAGTTTCCCATCAACCTGGCCTTCTCATTCACTGCAAACAAGTCGCAGTGCCAGACTTTGGATCGTGTTGGTGTGTTTCTGCCGTCACCCATGTTCACGCATGGCCAACTAGCTGTATGTGGCGATGAGCAGAGCAACTGACTCTGCCAATATTGTGTACAAAGAGGTTCTGATAATATTGTGTACAAAGAGGTTCTGTAGTAGGTATGTATAAAAATCGCCCTTATTTTAATATTGCTGAACAAATGGTACGTATAAATTTTTCACTTCTGCACCCGTATTTTATCACCCATCGTAGATGGGTCAGTTTGCTAGTACATGAAATAGACAGATACACGGACAGGCAGAGAGAGAGAGAGAGAGAGAGAGAGAGAGAGAGAGAGAGAGAGAGAGATATACTTAACAAATTATCAGCATACCTGATGATTCTCCGTAGGACGAAAATGTTCTCTCTTGATGTTTCTTAGCCATTTCTCTTTCACTTGTTCATTTTCAGGAAACCTGAAAATATTAACTTTTGGTCTGTTGTCATAATTTCCCTTGCAAATTTAGGTACGCAGTTCGTAAGGCATCTTCTTCCAGGAGCAAGCATGTGTGGTATTGTTCACAAAAATTCTATTAGCCTTCTTCTTCTTTAAATCTTATTTTTCAAATTTAATAATTGTTCTTTCACATAAACTCATATTAGAGCCACTTAAAATGCAACCAGCACTGAAACGTATTCTCCTAAATTTCACTTTAGAATTTGACTCCAAGCAATGTGACCTCACTCGATCAGTAGCCCAGAAGGACAGCCAAGGTCAGCCTACATACGAAACGTATAAGGGATGTAAATGGCCGGGTGAAATGGCCTTGTACTCTCGGTGGCCATGCTACATGTCAATGTTCATTTTTGTTTTACTGTGATATGGATAACTGACGAATACAGAAGTTTGTAAGGTAGCAACGTAGTTGATATGGAATGAAATGATCGGTTGTTATTTAGCTCCCACCGGGAGGGGGCGGGGCGAATTTGATGCGCTTGGTATTGGTATTAGGGTCTGGAATTATAACTAGTCCTTTTGAAAGATTCCAGTACATTGTTTCACTGATGATGGTCAGTTTCGGAATTCTCTTGTCATAGGTCAAAAGTCACGGGAAAGTATGAAGAAGTGATTAATTCTGTGGAAATTATATCCATTTCCCGATTTTGAAAATATAAATGAGAACCAATGGGAATGATTTAGGAAAAAGCCACATAAACGTACATGCACTAAACACACAAAGTAAAATTATAATCATTCAGCGATTCTATAATTTATTTATTTCACCTACAATAAATGTCAATAAAATCTAAATAATTACTACCTTTGATTTGACGTAGTATACTAAACAAACTGTGCTAGATTTATATCCGATTACAGTCTTTATTCCGTTCCTATGTCTACGGTCTTTGCTGTTATTGAAAACTGCGTACAAACGGGGCGAAATGTGTTACTTTAAATTTTTTATTATTATTACGATGCAGATTTTGATTTTCATTAGAAAATCACGTTTAGAAATTACTACCACGATTAGTTATATATATATATATATATATATATATATAATATATGTATATATATATATATATATATATATATATATATATATACATATATATATCACTTAGAAATTCCATACAGTTTACTTTTATTTAATTTTTTTTTCTGTGTACAAAGCGGACATGCATCGTGCATGATGTAGAATCTTAACGAACCTAGCTTTAGCCCTAAAACTGTATTATACGGGCTACAAATGCGATATCTTTAGGAAACATCTTTATTACATACCATTATGTCTTGTCAAAGCAAAAATCAGATGATTAGTAAGAATAATAATTCGAATGGCCAATTGTTGTATCCTATTATTTATAAATTCTAGAGAGTCGAAAGACGAAAGTTTTATGTATAGCGAATAAACTTCCTTACACGAAACAATGCATAGTGTCTGTTCTAAGACACTTATTTTCCAATGGCGCTACGCTGATAATCTTATAGCCAAGGGATAAATAATAATAATAATAAATAATAATAATAATAATAATAATAATATAATAATAATAATAATAATAATAATTATTATTATTATTATTATTATCATGGCTGGAAAGAGTAGACATATAAATACTGGACAGTGGTTAAAGGGAACGGCCGTATGTATGTTTAATACACTTATATGAGTTAAAATATATGGAATAAGATACAGAAACTGAAAATACGCTAATGTAGGCCCCCGGCACTCAAAAGATAGCCCGCCTGGAGGGTAGTTGCCACGTTGTGTTTTTTTACTTTTTGCTGAGTCTGAGTAGCGTAAATGTTTGCTGCCCGCACTCTTACCTGACAACTGGGGGCACCAAAGCTGCTTCTCATAGAAAAAGGTTATTGGGTTAAGAGATTTACTACAAGAATCCAGAGTATCTACAATAAATAAAAGACACAAAGCAAAGATTAAAAAGCATCACACTGGTGGTTTAATAAAAGACGAAGAGTAAGTTCATGACACTGGTGACATCTGGAAATCATCCGAGCAAAGACATAACAAGCAAAATGCGAGGCATACAAGAAATTGGAAACAAAGGTGAGTCATAACAGACGGCGAGGCACATCCACAAAAATATTCCTGCTTACAGACGTCAGCATTTACAGAAGCTGAAAAGATAAGCACCTGGTGGTGGAAATAAAATTTACAAACATTATTGCTTAGAAAACCTGGCGGCTAAGAAACAATATTCCCAGAAGATTGAACAACAAATTCGAGCCATGAATGTAACGAAGTGAAAAGAAAACATCGTGTTATGAAGGTCAACGTGAGGATGGCAGCGTAGTAGCGGTGTCACAGAATTCCTGTGTTGGTCGCGGAAGGAAAAACCACAAACCAAAGTTAAAAACCGAACAACACAACAGAAAATAAGTAAGAGGTGTTGGAAAGTTTTTTCATTCTATCTCTGTAAGAAGGCATAAAAACTTGATTATTTCTCTCTCAAAAACTCTATTTTTATTTTGTGATAGTTGTTAAATAGATAGTAGATATATTTATACTATGCAAAAATCTTTTGATGATTATTGAATACTGTTAGGAATAGCCCCATACCATTTTACGACCGACACCAGGACAGGCGTAGCCGAATTCCAGTGCTGAATTCACGAATATCATTAACTCAAGGAAGTACTAATACTAATAACACAAACATTAATAATAATAATAATAATAATAATAATAATAATAATAATAATAATAAAATAATAACCCATTTCAATTTAGAACAATGACGCAAGCAGCGATCATTACGCACGCTACCCATTCTGTGGAAGAGTAGATAGTTTAAACCCTGACAAAAATAGACTAGAATCATACTCTGTGAACCAGTGGTTAGCTGATGCAGACAGTCGCATATCTACAAGGGGAATAACACATGGAAAGAGACTCAAATTAACGAAGAGCTATGCACATAGGACTTTGAATTCAGTTAGATTCAGCAAAATAACCACATTCGCTGAATTTAAATGGATTTGTTTACTGATCTGGGAACCAGTAAGTCACTGTGGATATATATATAGACAAACTTTATTTCCTACACACCATTATGATGGAGAGTCAATAGCAAATCTTCATAAAGATGTCGAAGAATTTATTGATACACAAAGTAGTGGAAGATTTACAGAAAACTAGTATCACCATAGGAAAGAAAGATGTTTTCGGTGGTTTCGAAGATTATTTACTTAGGCTAAAGGCATGTCTTGAATCAGTTGTCATTTGGAACCATGTATAATGTCCTTGGAGAAAGGGTAAAGAAGGTTAAAATTGATCCAAATAGCTTTACAGCATTCATATCGATAAGACAAGAAATCCAAAGAAAGAGATAGACTTTTCTAAGGAATTGTAGGATAACAGAAGCTCAAATGAAAGGAAAGATAGAAATATAAATGATTCATATAAAAGAAGAAACAAGTATAACGATAATTCCAGACAATTAAAGAATGGTCAAAATTCCTTACAAGGGAAATAATGCACAAAATAACGGGAAAAAAATGAAATCCAACCCAGAAAGGAAGACGAATTATCAAGGAATGATCCACCCATAAGATATGATAATGGTCAATATTCAAACACGAATAATTCAAGGTCAGTGAATAATTGAGCTCAAGGAGCTAGACCAAAAATAACACGTGAAAACTACGGGTATACCAGTCATTCCACTGACGAATGCAGAAAGCCTAGATTCTGTGCAGTTTGCAAAAAGGTCGGGCATTTAATTATAAACTGTTGGTTCAATACTAAGGAAACCAATAGGGAGATTGTCAATAATAATAACAGTCACCCAAATACAAATAAGTCTTGAAGTCAATGACAATTAACCCCTTTACAGAGAAAATAAAGGAAAATAATCCCTTCAGAGTGATGAAGGAGAAAAAGGGCAAACATTTACAATAGGAAATGAAGGTTCATACGCATTTTCTTATTTACATAACAAAGAAGTAGTATTTTCCAGGTCAGAAGAAGAAATAAGAAGAAATGATCTGCCTATTGTAAAGATTCCAATAAATGGAAAGACATGTACTGTACTCATTGATTCAGGTAGTACTGTAAATATGATTGATAAAATAACTTTGACCAGATATTTAGGCATTGCAGAAACTCCGATTCAGGGTCAAAGAAGAGTAATAAAGGAATAGCGGAAAAACCGATTGAAGGTCTGGGAAATGTGAAACTAGAAATAGATATTTTGTCATACAAATTTATTGAAAGTTTTCTTGTTTTAGAAGACAAGTTTTTTCCCGCAAAG
Source organism: Macrobrachium nipponense (assembly GCF_015104395.2). Lineage (NCBI taxonomy): Eukaryota > Metazoa > Arthropoda > Malacostraca > Decapoda > Palaemonidae > Macrobrachium > Macrobrachium nipponense. The sequence goes on along the minus strand of NC_087201.1, from coordinate 37,654,787 downwards.
TATTGTTCTCATTGATTTAACTGCGGAGAAGTGGAATAACATTAGATAGTGATGAAAGAGAGATTAGCCTGAAACAGGATAATCAAAAGAGCGTATGTTTTACGCTTGACGAAGAAAAGTCTCACCTAAATCTGATCAATTTGTCTAAGACAGTTTCGACACGCGAGGCAGACGTACGGGAAGATCATATAAGTAACAATAATAAACAAGATAAGGTGGAAAGAGATAAAAAAGAGGAATTCCTACAATTAGAGAATACAGAATTATTGAGATGTGCATATACCGATGTTATATAATCAGGTATAAATAATTACTCAGATATAAACAATATTTGATGAGAACCAAAACACTAAATCTATTGAAAATCAAGTGCTTATAAATATATTAATGTAGTAATGAGTTGTGAAAGTGAAAGGAAAGTACTAAATGAAGTATTGCTCTTAAATAAAATAAATAAATCAGATATAGATAGTATAATAGAAGTAACAGAAGAAACCACTGGAGATACAGAACTGTTATTTTTCGACACAGAAGAAGATAATAAAATAAAAATTTATGCTCAATAGAGGAGTAACTTTGTATCCAAAATGGGAGCCCCTGCATTTTATGGGGCCCAGCCTACCTTCGACTGCTTTTCTAGTCAAAACCCACCGATAGATGGCCGTGAGCTCCGACTAGAAAGCGGAAGAATACAAGCAAGATGGCGGCTAGACGAAAACAAAAAATATTGTTTTCTCGGCCCTATTTTGGAAATTCGTGATTAGTTTCTGCGTGGTGGAACGGTGGGTGCTGCGCGCCTTATCCACATTTTTTAATGATTCTTGGCAAGCTCGTTTATTCTGGCAAGAAAAATTGGCATCGCCAGGTCGTGCAGGTCGAGGTCGAACTACTTACCTGTGCGGAGCGATCAGATTTTGTTTTGGTTGTTACACGGCAGGGCCCCTGAAAGTGCAAACTATCTCCAAAATGTTTAACAAAAATTAATTTGCAATCAAAAGAGGATGTAGAAGATAAAGATATTCTATTATTGAATGAAGAATTGCCAGACTTTGTCAGAATGGATAATTCACTTGTCCACATGGAAGGTAGTACCTGCGAAGTCTATTCTTATTAACAGTCCTATACAAGAATCCTTTACTTACAGTAGAAGAAAAGACATTTTTTCTCTAGAAATGGCCAAAACTCTCAAACCAGGAAGTGAATAAAACAGATTTTCCAGAAAATAGAAACAAGTTAATTCAGGTGCTAGAAAAATTCAGAAATGTAATAGCTTTAGAAAAGGAGATAAACTAGGAAAACAAATGTCCTACAACATAGAATTTTGCTAGATGATGGAGCCAAGCCATTTTTATTCCCAATTACAGATTACCAATAAGCCAGAGACCCATAGTTGACAACTTGATAGAGGAAATGAAAAGAAATGGAGTATTGATTCCTTCTAAATCCATATATTTTTCTCCATTGTTACTTGTTCCAAAGAAAGATGGCAGTTGGAGACTTGTAATGATTACAGGTGTTAAATCCAACACAATCATACAGATTGAATGCCGATGCCGGTAATTCAAGATATGTTAACTCAATTAGGAGGGGCCCAAATATTTTCGCCCTTAGATTTGCTTAGTGTATATTGGCAAGTACCTCTAGATGAAGAATCCAAACAATTCACAGCCTTCAAGCCACACATAAAGAACATTTACAATTTGAAGTAATGCCATTTGGACTCACATCAGCCACAATAACATTTGTCAGACTAATGTTACAAATTCTAGGAGATATAGAAAATGTTGCAGTATATTTGGACGATTTTATCTTTTTCTGGCAAAGACTTAGAAAGCCATCTCAACACATTAGAAATGATCCTAGAGAGATTAAGTATTGCAGGACTGAAAATAAAAATAAAGAAATGTCAATTCCTGATGAAATCATTAGAATACTTGGGTCATGTAATTAGTGAAGACGGACTGTGCATGCAGACCGGTAAAATAAAGGAAATAATTGATTATCCAGCTCCAATTGACTTGAAAGCATTAAGAAGGTTCCTAGGTATGATAGGTTATTATAGGGTCTTTTATAAAAGGTTTTGCTACTATGGCCAAACCTTTGAGAGAACTAACCAAAAAGGATGTTAGATATGAATGGAAGGATGAACAAGAAACGTCCTTTCGAACTCTAAACACCAAAATGACCAGGAAACCTACCTATTCTACCCAGATTTGTTTATTTTTATAAAAATAAACAAATAAAAACAAACAAATAAATAAAAATAAATATAAAAATGAAAAAAAAAAATTAATAGAAAATAAAAAAATAAATAAATAAATAAAAAAAATAAAAATAAAAAATAAAAACAAACGAATAAAAAAATGAAAAATAAAAAAAACTAAAAAACAAATAAAAATAAATAAATAAATAAATAAAAATAAATAAAAATAAGTGAATAAAAATAAATAAATGGAAAATAAAAATAAGTAAATGAAAATAAATCGATGAATAAAAAATAAATAAAAATAAAAATAAAATAATTTTAATATATAAATAAAAGTAAAAAAAAATAAATAAAAATAAAAATAAATACAAAAATAAAATAAATTAAATAAAAAATAGGACAAAAACAACAAACTACATAAATAAAAACTAGATAAATAACGTAAAAATAAATACTAATACATGAATAGATAAAAATAAATAAATTAATTAAAATAAATAAGTAAATAAATAAAATAAATAATAGATAAAAACAAAAAATAAATAAATAATTAAATAAATTAATTAAATAAATGACTAAAAAAAATAAATACATAAATAAATAAAAAATGAAAAATAAAAAATAAAAACAGATAAATAAATATAAATAAATAATAAGTAAAAATATAAATTAATAATAATTGGAATAAAAAATAAAAATAAATAAAAAATAAATAAATAAATAAAAATAAAATATAATAATATATATATATATATATATATATATATATATATATATATATATATATATATATTATAAAAAATTTTATACATAAATATAAATAAATAAAAATAAAATTAAATAAATAGGAATAAATAAATGAAAATAGATAATAAAAATCAATGAACGAATAAAAATGAAAAAGTAAATAAATAAAAACAAATAAAACCAATCAACATAAATAAATAAATAAATAAATAGAAATAAATAAATAAAAATAATTCAATAAAATGAATGAATAAAATAAATAAATAAATAAATAAAATTAAATAAATAAATAAATAAAAATAAATAAATAAATAGAAATAAATAAATAAAGAAATGAATAAAAATGACTAAATAAATAAAAATAAATAAATAATAAATAAATAATTAAATAAATAAATAAAAGATAAAATAAAAAATAAATATATAAGTAAAAATAAAAAATTACAAATAAATAGATAAATTATAAAATAAATAAAATAGATAAATTAATAAGTAGATGAAAATGAACAAATAAATAAATAAATAAATAAATAAATAAATAAATATAATATATATAAAAAAATAAATAAAAGTAAATAAATAAAAACAAGCAAATAAATAAAAATAAATAAATTAATTAATAAAAGAGATAAATAAATCAAAATAACTAAATAAATAAATAGAAATTAATAAATAAATAAAATAAAAATAATGAATTAAAAATAATAAATAAATAAATAAAAATAAATAAGAAAAAAAATAAATGAAAATAAATAAATAAAATTAATAGATAAAAATGAATAAATATATAAATAAATAAATGAAAATAAAAACTAAATAAACTAATAAAAATAAATAAATAAATAAAAATAAATAAAAAATAAAAATAAATAAATAAATGAAAATAATTAGAAAAATAAATAAACATGAATAAGTAAATAAATAAAAATAAATAAATAAGTAAACAAAAATAAAATAAATAACAATAAAGAAATAAATATAAATAAATAAATAAATAATAAAAATGAATTAATAAATAACTAAAAATAAATAAATAAATAAATAGATAATAAAAATGAATTAATAAATAACTAAAAATAAATTTATAAATAAATAAATAGATAAAATAAAAATAGATAAATAAATAAATAAAAATAAATAAATAAATAAATAAACAAATAAAAATAAATAAATAAATAAAAATAAATAGATTAATAAATAAAAATAAGTAAATTAATAAGTAAAAGATAAATAAATTATAAATGCATTGCTCTATTTTTAGCCGATTTTTTTTAATGATTTTTGAAACGAAAATCACTCATTGAAAAGAAGGCAATTTTCTAAATGATTTTTGAAACAAAAATCTTCTACCTAAAATTTCAAATAAATATGTTTTAAATATTAAACATTTAATTTCGGGATTTTCCACTCTTTTTGATGACTGATTTTTTTTTTTCAAAAATGATTTTCAAAAATCGTCTAAAAAAAAATAGGGACAATGAATGTAGCATATAAAGTTTTTTTTAAAATATATTTTTCTCTTTTGTTGCCCTGCCTTTGTTTAAAAAATCATTATAAAAATGAAAAAAGCAAACAAAATGAAACTGAAAAAAAACTTAAAATAGATATCACGTTTTAGTCCTCTTGTAGACGTGAGATTTTGGTTTCAATTTTTTTTAAGTACATTCATTTAGGTCAATAAATATAATATTAAGGGCTGTAAAAAAATGTTTCAATTTTAGTAAACAATTTCTGAGAGTATTTTTCATCTTTTGATGCCAGATTTTTGTGTCAAAAATTATTATCAAAGATCACCTAAAAAGGAGAAAAAAAAACACACATTTATGATAGCTTTGTACTCATTTTATTACTGACTTCTGTCTCCATAATCATTTCGAAAATTACCTAAATCAGGACAATGAATAATAACATAAAAAATGGCTTGATGATAAATAATTTTTAACTAAATAAAAATTTTTTGGAGTTTTTCAATGAATATATAACATAAAAAATGGCTTGATGATAAATAATTTTTAACTAAATATTTTTTGGAGTTTTCCCCCATTTGATAACTAATTATAAAAATTGCATAATAAAGGACAAAAAAATGAAACTATAAACCTTAAAAATATTTGAATTTAAATACAATTTTTATGTATTTTTGGCATCCTTTTGATTAATGATTTTGGCTTTTGTCTAAAAATTTTATCGTTTTATATTCATTTTCTCATTTTTATAAATTATTTTAAAATAAAAATCAGTTATCAAAATAAGGGCGAAAATTCTTAAAATACTGTACTTTTTGCATTTCTTTTTCCACCTTTTAAGGGGATTTTTATATTGGTTTTTAAAACAAAATTTGCCAAAATAAAAAAGGAGGATAAACTCAAAATACTGTGCAAAAATATATATATTTATTTTTAAAACATTTTACGTCCTATTTTTAAGCGTATTTTAAAATAATTTTTGAAATAAAAATCAACCATCAAAAAGAGGGCAAAGCTATCAAAGATATTTTATTCAAACTAAATTTTTTAGGTGATTTTATTTTTAAATACATTGTCTTATTTTAGCTTATTTTCTGAATGATTTTTGAAAAAAAATAATTTGGAAAATTAGCTAAAACAGGACAATGTATTTAAAATTAAAATCAGTTACGAAAATCCAATATGAATACAATATCTTTGATAGCTTTGCCCTCTTTTTGTTGGTTTTTTTATTTAAAAAAAAAATATTTAAATTTAAAATATTATAATAAAAAAAATATTCTGCAAAAATTAAGATACTTTTAAATTTAAAAATAAAAATCTGTCATCAAAGAGTGCAAAACTTCCAAAATATTGAATTCATATATAGTACTTATATAATGTTTGAAATTCATTTTTAACCGATTTTTGAGTGATTTTGAAACAAAAAGCAGTCATCAAAAAGATGAGAAACTTAAAAAATTTATGTACTAAAAATTTAAAAATATATTAATATTATTTTTAAAACAAAAAAATCTGTCCATTTTATTTTCAGGGCCCCATCATTTTAATTTTTATTTTGTAGGCATTATTTTTCCATTTTCATTTTATTTTTTAGGCGATTTTTATGACGATTTTTTAAACAAGAAAACAACCAACAACCATTGGATAACTCTCAAAAGTTTTGTGCAATAATTAATGTATTGTTCTAGTTTTAGGAGATTTTCGAAATGATTTTGGAAAAAATTATTTTGAAAAAAACTCCCAAAAATATCATATTGAAAATCATTTATTTTTTAACTGTTTTTTCTTTGTAATATCCATTGTCAAGTATTTATGCAATTGTTAAAGTGACTTTTGAAACAGAAATAAGGCCTCAAAACAAGAGCAAATCTATCATGAATATTGCATCTAGATTGAAATATTTTTTTAGCTTCTTTCTGTATGATTTTTGTCTTTTTTGGGCGATTTTCCTAATAAATTTTTTCAAAAAAAAACCAGCCAACAAATTCAGTAAAAAAAAAAAAAAACACTGTCAAAAAATGTTGTAAAAATATTGAAATATTTGTTTAAACATTTTGTTACATTCTTTTTAGGTGATAATTTTAATTTTTTTTGTTAAGAAATCAGTTATAAAAACTCCCATAATTATTGTATTGAAATTAAATTATTTATTGAATTTATTTTTGTTTTGTTTTAAATTCAGTGTCCTAATTTTAGTCAATTTTTGAAATGTTTCTTAAACAAAAACTAGTAATAAAAAAGGGAGCTAATAGCCCAAATATATTGCATATAAAATGAAATATTTTTAAAGCTATTTTCTGTTTCATTTTTTAAACTATTTTTAGAGGATTTTTATGATGATTAATTGAAACAAAAATCAATTACCAAAGTAATGCGCTGAAAATTAAATATATTCAAGGGCTTTTCATGTTACATTCATTGATTATTTTTAGGCTATTTTCTAATTGATTTTTGAAATAAAAATCAGTTACCAAAAAAGAGGGCAAAACTCCCAAAAATATTGTATAGAAATAAATTAGAAAGATTTTAAACAAAAATCTTTCATTAAAAAGATGAAATAAAACTTTAAGATTTTGAACTAAAATTGAAATAGTGTTTTAAACTTTTTATATTACATTTAATTTCATATTTTTATGCGATTTTTAAAAGACGTTTGAGACAGAAAATTACTCATCAGATAGAGATCAAAATCTTTGTGTTTAAATTGGAATATTTTAAAAGGTTTTTTCTTTCATTTTCCTTTTTTAGTTGCTTTTAATTACTTTTAGAACAAACAGCCTAAACAAAAGAGGAAAAAACTCAAAAATTGATATATGTTTTAAGATTTTTATGTTACATTCATTGCTCAATTTTGGCCAATTTTTAAATAATCAATCAAATAAAAATTAGTTTATCAAAAACAGGGTAAAAATATTGTATTCAAATGAAATTCTTTTTAACTGCTTTTAAATCATTTCTAAATCGCATAGATTATGACATTTAATGTACCATATAAATGTTAAACAAATATATCTTAATTTAAATAACTATTTATGGTAAAATATTGTATGTAAATTGAAATATTTTCAAAACTTTTTTTAGGTTTCTCTTTTGTCCTTTTCGAATTTGAATACACTATTTATGGCAAAATTTTATATCTAAATTGAAATCATTTTAAAGCTTTTTTATTTAAAAATTTAAATACACGATTTATAGGTAAAAATATTGTATCAAAATTGAAATATCATTAAAACTTTGTTTGGGTTTCTCTTTTAAGTATTTTTGTTATAATTTTTGAAACAAAATCGCCAACAAAAAGAGGAAAAACTAAAAAAAAAAAAAAAAAAAATGTACAAAAACTGAAATGATTTTTAAACTTTCACTGTCCTGTTATTAGGCGATTTTGTAACTGATTTTCGAAATGAAAATTAGTCACAGCAAAGATAGTAAACTCCCAGAATATTGTATCTAAATTGAATTTTAAATTCATTGTGGTATTTTTAGCCGATATTTATTTATTTATTGATTTAATTTACTTTTATTTATTTTTCTATTTTCATTTATTTATTAATTTTTATTTATTAATTTATTTTAATTATTTATTATTTATTTCTATTTATTTTATTTA
>NC_087201.1:37594258-37641758 GCF_015104395.2 Macrobrachium nipponense | reverse complement strand
TATATATATATATATATATATATATACATACATATATATATATATATCGAGCTACAATGTCCTTTAATATCTAATTCGCTCTACCTCAGAATTAATATATTTTCATATATGCTTAACCGAAGGGGAATTTTTTCTCGATAATAGATTTGCCTGGACCAGGGCGCGAACCTATGGATCCTTTCAAACCCAGGAACGTCAGTGAAGCTTTACCTACTACTGACGTTCCTGGGTTTGAAAGGATCCATAGGTTCGCGCCCTGGTCCAGGCAAATCTATTATTGAGAAAAAATTCCCCTTCGGTTAAGCATATATGAAAATATATTAATTCTGAGGTAGAGCGAATTAGATATTAAAGGACATTGTAGCTCGATATATGTATATGAATCACGGGAATGTGATATGACTTATATATATATATATAAAAAGTCCAGAAGGAGTCCATGATACTATATTTAAAAGGCCAAGTTTATTTCATATGAGACGTTTCGCACAACTGTGTGCATCATCAGTCTGTGAATAAAATACAAAGACATATTAAAATCATATAAAGTTAAAAGGAATTCACAATTTCAAAAAATAAAGTCTAAAAAAGATTAAAAGAGCAGTAAATAAGAACAGAGACTACTAAAAACACCAACCGTCCATGATCAGAGGTGAAGATGGAATGAGTTACAGTTGGCCGAGAGAAGCGACGACAACTATGCCAGGTACAGAGGTGACGAGGACAAATTACCGTTTAATGAGGGCACCAGTCTTTTAATATATAACGACTCAAGCGTTGTTAGTTGGTCAGGATGTTTTACATAATCAATTATTGTAAAATGTTCTTTTTTAATTTCAGTCTTGCATATTATTGAGTGGTTTCTGATATTGGAAAATTCTGGTTGTTTTATCCTTTGACCTGTACGGAAGCTAAAGCCCAAATGGCTACAATATCTGACCCTCAGCAACCTCCGAGTCGATCCAACGTAAGAGCCCGGACATCCAGGGCATGTGAATTTATAAATAACGTTGGATCTCATGAGGGCTGAAGGCGATCTTTAAAGTTAAAAAACGATCGAATAGTGCAAGGATTACTCGACACAAGCCTGACTTTAAGACACGGAATTTCCTGTTCAATTATACGAGTGAGGTTTAAGATAAATTTTGAATCTGAAAAATACGGAACAGTAGCATAAAATATTTTCTTAGGTACATCAAAAGTAGTTGTTGATGGATGCAAGAATTTGTTAAGTACCTTGTTGGTGATTTTATGTACTAAATCTTGTGGAAATGAATTGGCTTTGAAAAAGTTTGCCAAGAAAGACATTTCATTGTGAAATATTTGCCATGAGGAAGAATATTTGAGAGCTCTATTAATCAGCGTATAGATGGTGTTGAGTTTAAATGAGTATTGGCAAGAGCTATAAAAGTTATTGGTTAAACCCGTATAAGTTCGTTTTCTGTATACTGCCGTGGTGAATTCCGAGTTATTTCTCGTTACCTTAATACAAGATATGGAAGGCTGCCCTCGCTCTCTACCTCCATAGTAAAATTAATCTGAGAATGAGCGTTATTAATGAATTCTAAAAACAAGGAGCACTGCCATGAATGTCTAAATAAAGCAAAAGTATCATCCACATATCTTCGATATAAAAATGGTTTAATATTAGGGTCACAACCGTTTAAAAGTTTTGATTCTAAATCAGACAAAAAAGTTAGCAAAAATAGGGCCTAAAGGAGACCCCATAGCAACTCCATCGACCTGCGAGTAGAGTTGTTTATTAAAAATGAACATCGAATCTTGCACAGCAAGATCGAGAAACTGTTTAAAAGTCAACCGGTCAAAACCATGAAATGTTGTATCATCATCAATAAAAATTTTGTCAAGTATAATATTAATAGTATCATTTAGTGGAACATTTGTAAAGAGGGACTCAACGTCGAAGCTGACCATGTAATAGTCCCCATCTTGCTTAGTGATTAATTGCTGGAATTCATAGCCGTTTCTTAAGGAATATTCATTGTTACTTAATTCAGACAGTAATCCAGCTAAAAATTTAGAGATAGAGAAAGAGGGGCTATTATATGCAGCCATAATTGGTCTAAGTGGTAAGTCAGGCTTATGTATTTTTGGTTGTCCATATAGTATGCTAAATGACGAACCAGTAACAAACAGTTGTTGATAGATAGTTTCATTTATAATGTTGTCATTTTTAATTTTTCTAAGAAATCTGTTGAGATGTTATTCCAAAGACTGATGAAGTTAGATTTTAATCAAAATATAGGTAATCTTCAACAGAAAATTTCCAACCTAACTCATAAAACTTACCTCAATCTTAAAAAACTAACTGGACACCATTTTTTAGACCAAATGAGTTTGAAAATACTGTTGAAACTTAAAGAGAGAGAAGATATTGTTATATGTAAACCTGATAAAGGCAAGGGAGTTGTTATTTTGAACAAAAATTTTACTATTTTGAACAAAATTTTACTATGGAGGTAGAGAGCGAGGGCAGCCTTCCATATCTTGATATTAAGGTAACGAGAAATAACTCGGAATTCACCACGGCAGTATACAGAAAACGAACTTATACGGGTTTAACCAATAACTTTTATAGCTCTTGCCAATACTCATTTAAACTCAACACCATCTATACGCTGATTAATAGAGCTCTCAAATATTCTTCCTCATGGCAAATATTTCACAATGAAATGTCTTTCTTGGCAAACTTTTTCAAAGCCAATTCATTTCCACAAGATTTAGTACATAAAATCACCAACAAGGTACTTAACAAATTCTGCATCCATCAACAACTACTTTTGATGTTACCGAAGAAAATATTTTATGCTACTGTTCCGTATTTTTCAGATTCAAAATTTATCTTAAACCTCACTCGTATAATTGAACAGGAAATTCCGTGTCTTAAAGTCAGGCTTGTGTCGAGTAATCCTTGCACTATTCGATCGTTTTTTAACTTTAAAGATCGCCTTCAGCCCTTCATGAGATCCAACGTTATTTATAAATTCACATGCCCTGGATGTCCGGGCTCTTACGTTGGATCGACTCGGAGGTTGCTGAGGGTCAGATATTGTAGCCATTTGGGCTTTAGCTTCCGTACAGGTCAAAGAATAAAACAACCAGAATTTTCCAATATCAGAAACCACTCAATAATATGCAAGATGAAATTAAAAAAGAACATTTTACAATAATTGATTATGTAAAACATCCTGACCAACTAACAACGCTTGAGTCGTTATATATTAAAAGACTGGTGCCCTCATTAAACGGTAATTTGTCCTCGTCACCTCTGTACCTGGCATAGTTGTCGTCGCTTCTCTCTGCCAACTGTAACTCATTCCATCTTCACCTCTGATCATGGACGGTTGGTGTTTTTAGTAGTCTCTCTTTTTATTTACTGCTCTTTTTAATCTTTTTTAGACTTTATTTTTGAAATTGTGAATTCCTTTTAACTTTATATGATTTTAATATGTCTTTGTATTTTATTCACAGACTGATGATGCACACAGTTGTGCGAAACGTCTCATATGAAATAAACTTTGGCCTTTTTCCTTTTAAATATAGTATCATGGACTCCTTCTGGACTATATATATATATATGTATGTATATATATATATATATATATATATATATATATATATATATTATATAATTTGTTTTATTTATTTACTTTATTATATTTATCCATTTGTTTTGTTTTATTTATTTAGTTTTATTGATCTATTTATTTATTTATTTCTATTTATTTTTTTATCTTTATTTATTTATTTTTATTTGTTTATATTTAATTATTTATTTATTTATTTATTTTTATTCATTTATTTTTATTTACTCATTTATTTACTTATTTATATATTTATTTTGTTTACTTATTTTTAGCCATTTATTTATTTATTTATTTATCTACTTTGAATTTTCTATTTATTTCTATTTATTTATTCTTATTTTTCTTTATTCTTTATATCTGATTTATTTTCAATTATTTCTTTTTATTAACTTATTTTTATTGACTTTTTTTATTTACTTTATTTATTTTTATTTTATTTCCTTACTTATTTTTATTTATTGTGTATAAATTATTTTCATTAATTTATCTATTTATCTATTTTCTTTATTTACTTATTTTTTATATCATTTTATTTTATTTATTTATCTATTATCTTTTATTAGTTATTATGTTTGCTGTATTTTGATTTATTTCATTTAGTTACTTTATTGTATTCTTATTTCTCATTTATTTTTCTCTATTTATTTATTTTTATTTATTTATTTTTATTTACTTCTTTTTATTAATTTATTATTATTATTTTGTTTTTATTTATCTTATTTTTTTAATTTTAATGCTTTACTTAATTTTTATTTATTTTCTAATTTTTTTCATATATTTATTTATTTTTTTTTTATTTTATTTATCTATTTAATTTATTATTTATTTATTTATATTTTTCATTTATGTAAATATTTATTTATTTATTTATTTTTATTTATTAATTTTTTATTTCTTTGTACTTATTTTCTTATGTCGATTGATTTATCTATTTTTATTTAGGTATCTTTATTTATTTATGTTTACTTTTATTTATATATTTATTTTTTGTACTCAATATTTAGATAGTTTTTTCCTCTTTTATGTTGGCTGTATTTTGTATGAAAAATCAATATAAGAATACCTTGAAAAAGGGGGGTGGCGAAGGAAACGAATTTTTTTTTCTTTCAATTCTATACTATTTTGGCCACTTTTCGATGAGTGATTTTGTTTCAATTTAAAAATCATTTAAAAAATCAAATAAAGATATGATCACGTATATAACATTAAAAGTTTAAAACCACATTTCAAGTCATACATGAAACTTTTAATCATATTTATTTTACTTTAAAAAATCATTTTTTATTTATTTATTTACTTATTTGATTTATTTATATATCTATTTTGATTGATTGATTGATTTTTATTTATTTATTTATTTATTTATTTTTTATCTATTTATTTTTATCACTTTATTTATTTATTGATTTATTTATCTGTCTATTTATTTATTTATTCATCTTTAATTTATTTATTTATTTATTTATTTATTTATTTATTTATTTATTTATTTGAGTTTTTACTTTTATTTATATACTTATTAATTTATATTTATTTATTTATTTTATTTATTTTTTATTTTATTTATTTATTCATTCACCTTTATTTATTTATCTATTTTTATTTATTTATTTATTTATTTATTTATTTTTATTCATTTATCTATTTGTATTTATGTATTTCCAGTTTTCACATTTATTTTTAAAATTTTGGCTTATTTATTAATTTATTTAGTTTTACTTACTTATTTTATTTATTTATTTTTTATTCTATTTTATTAATTAATTATTTATTTATTGATTAGGGAAAAACTCTCTATCACGAGAGTATATATCATGTTCTAAAGGGTCCACAATAATACAAAGTGTAAAAAGTCCGTGTATAATTTTGAAGACTTTACAGAAAGCTTTCGAACCCTTCCCTGGGTTCATCTTCAGGGACAGAAGATGAACCCAGGGAAGGGTCGAAAGCTTTCTGTAAAGTCTTCAAAATTATACACGGACTTTTTACACTTTGTATCATTGTGGACCCTTTAGAATATTTATTGATTATTATTTATGGTTTTTTATTTATTTTATTTATTTATTTATTTATAAGTTTGTATTTATTTATTTATTTATTTATTCATTTATTCATTTATTTTTATTTATTTATGTGTTTATTTATTTGTTTATTTATTTATTTATTTATTATTTATTTATTTATTTAATTTTATTTATTTATTTATGCATTTATTTTCATTTATTTATTTATTCATATTCATTTATTTATTTTTTTCTTATTTTTTTAATTTTATTTATTTTTATTTGTTTATTTATTTATTTGCTTATTCATTTATTTATTTGTTTATTATTTATTTTTATTTTTATTTATTTATTTATTTACTTTATTTAAATATCTCTTTTATTTTTTTATTTATTTTTATTTGTTATTTATTTATTTTGCTTTATTTTCCCCATTTTGTTTATTATTTATTTTTAATTTTTTAATTTATTTATTTATTTATTAATTTAAATATCTTATTTTATTTATTATTTATTTTTTGTTAATTTATTTATTTATTTTTATTTATTTATCTGTATTTATTCATTTTTATTTATTTTATTTATTTATTTCTATTCATTTATCTATTTATATTTATTTATATATTTAAAAAATCTATTTTAAAATTATTTGTGTTTACTTAATTTGATTGAATGATTTATTTTTATTCATTTTATTATCTATTTATTTTTTGAATTATTTTTTGGTTATTTATTTATTTATTTTTTTTTATTGATTTATTTATGTATTTTATTTATTTGTATTTTTTCATTTATTTATTTTTGTAAAGCTTGTAGGAAATATATTAGCTAGGAAAATATACTGGTAGAGTTTTGGTAGAGTTTTGGTAGATGAAGGATAAAGAGAAGTAGACGAGAAACGCAAACAAGGATGTTTGCCTTATGTCAATCGTAAAATGCAGAAAGGGACATACCAAAAATCGATGATGCAAGCAATCTCTGACCCGATTAACGGATAACAAGTGGGTGGTAACGACTGCTCACAGCATACGTCTTGATTCGTTAGATGTCGTCGCCAGAAGCAGAAGAAAAAAAGGGTGGAGCCAGAAATCAGAACTGGGTCCAGAGTTCAGTTAGGAATTCAGTTAGGAACTCACTTCTGGACTCATCACTTGTGTCGGTTTATACAGTGAATTTGTGTGTGTTACAATAATAATTAAGAAAAGGAAACGTGGTGTTTAACTTGCCCAGAATCCTAAAGGAAACCAAACTCACCGATTATAAAACCAGCCTCCTGAGATCCAGAAAAATCAAATGAAAATAATTAAATGAGATTAAATGAGATTAAATGAGAAATCAGCGAGACGTCCAGAAGAACAGAGAAGTATAAGACTATAAGTTCCTAAGAGAGATAAAAACCACAACACAGTATAGATGAAGGGTATCCCCATACAACAAATTAACCAAATACAAACCCAAACTAAAAGAGAAGCAGATAGAAAAAAAAAAAAAAAAAAAAAAAAAAAAAAAAAAAAAAAACTACAAAAAGAAAAAGACTTCATAACACAAAACACCATAACATAAATTTGGTGGTAGCGAATGTAGGATTCTCAATGCAAAAACACCAACACCTATAGTGACTAAACACAAACACACACACACACACAGCACAGTGGAGATATAAAAAAGAACGGAGAAAATATAATAAGTGCCTACAGGTATATTAATTGAATTATCACTATGCTCTAATCACTAAGCGCTATAACATCGGAATCAAGAAACAACGAAAATTCGTAGGCACAAACATTCTACAATTAAAGAAAGATTTACCAAGTTCAATAACTCGAGGGACAAAGAAAAGGGAAATTTGTCGAAGCATAACGAGAAATATCTCCTAGACTGGGCGCCCGCCTAGACATAGCAATCTTCATAACAGAGAAGAGGGCAAACGAAATTAAGTGGAAGTAACCTACTTCACCACCGCAGCGAAATGCAGTGAGAAACTACGAAGATTAGTGGACGTCCGTAATAGCGAGTCGTTACCGAATTCCGCATTTATAAGCCATATGAACTGTCAAGTTCATATAGCGGAAAAGCAGGAACTTCAAATTCAGCGCAGCTGAGCTACATGGCTAACAATTGACTGAATTCTTCAATCAACATAAGAGCTCTAACCATCGTTACAGCAGAGATAGCGCCCAATTCCCCAACAGCGCAACAGTCATCACAGAAAGAGAACGGCGGTGACGGCGCTGAGTGACGGCAGTGGAAAAATTCACTGGGCAGCGCCGAAGTGTTCGACGCAACCAAAAACCGAAGAAAGAAGAAAAGTTTGAAGTATCCTAATAGATTAACGTCTGATGATAAATTAAAATAGAATTTTCTCACACCGCACTGCATAATGATAATGGTAATGCTTTTATAAAAATAATTGATCATAATCATCTTTTGAGATATTTTTTTTTGCCGTAATTTTGTAAGAGAAATTTTTTTTCTTCCTTTGTTGTTGTGTGATAAATCTAGAACTATAAAAAATATTTTATTTCAGTTTATGAACGATTCGCAAGTGCAGTGGTGTGAATAAAGAATAACAGCATGTATTAATGTTAATGTTTTTTTCCAGAATGAAGGAAGAAAACACTAGATGTAAGCATATAAGAAAATTATATAGGCAAGATAGGGATTAAATAGAATGAAAAGACTTCTGCCAACATGATGATAATGTAAGTACAACAATGAATATTCTTAAATTTTTTTTAAATAGTCCTGCTGTAGTATGAAATAAATAGAAATCTTAATGAAATTATAACCAGGTTACAACGTAGCAGAACTCCCAACTCGAACCATTATAGTCTACGCCCAACCCCTGACCGACAATCGAGACTGAGTAATTAAACAAATTTTCCCCCACGACGATCACATAGCGAGAGTCCACCCAGAGTACTGCTTTCGACAGTAGCGAATATACCCACGACTAGAGCGATTGTTGCTAGCCATAATAACAGTACTAACCAATTACAAGTGCCTATAACTGATTCACTTAAGGTAGATTCTCGTATGAGCCTTATTCTTACGAGACGTTTGTTTGGTGGCCGCTGATTGGCTGGTACCGGGAGGAAGGCAGCTCCCAGCCAATCAGCGGCCGCCAAACTAACGTCTCGTAGGCATAGGGATCATCCAAGAATCTACCTTAAGTGAACCAGTTATAGGTATTCTAGAATGGCACAGGCTGCTATAATAACACAGGCTACACGCTTTTGCGGTAATGTAGAAAAGAGTCATCTAGAAAAGAATAAATTAGAAGCGTACTCGGTATCGCAGTGGATAGCAGATACCGAAAGCCGAATCTCATCCAGTGGAAGAAAATAGATGAAGCTTTACTCTATGTTAATTCAGAGAAGGGAGACGCTCATCGGACTCTAAATTCATTCAAGTTCAAGGAAATCAAAACTTTTGCAGAATTTAGGAAAGTGTGTTTGAAATTTGGGAGCCTATCACTCAACAAGATCGATGGTACAACCTCAGTAAGTTTTTACACCAGAAGTATGATGGTAATAGTATAGCAAACCTCCATACTGATGTAGAAAATGCCATCCATAACTTAACTAATGATTTAAAGAGAACAGGGGTAAATATTTGGCAATCGCAATGCTTTTAATGATGATGTAGCAGATTTAGTGAGTTTAAGAAAGGTATTAAACTATATTGCCTATGTACAGTATATGACGCTATCGGAGAGGAAGGTAAAAGTTTTTAAAAACAAGAACCTGATCACAATAGTGATAGCATCACATCTTTAAAGTTCATGCAAAAGGAATTGCGAAAAAGAGAACTGAATCTAACAAAAGAATTTACAGGTTTTGTAAATAATGGAAACACAGGTAGAAATAGGAACAATTTTCAGAGAAGGACAGAAAATGTTCCAGACAGATCTAGAAATTTCAACCATAGACAACAAGGGAAACAAGATCCTGGGAATAATCATAAGAACAGTATGGACAACTTTTTCAAGCAAACAGAAAATAGTAGATATAGGCCTCAACAGCACAGGGGAAATCCAAACAATGGTAATCAGAATCAAAGTTCAAACGGGCCAACCCACAGTCAGAGTCCAGGAGATATAAAACACAAAATAATAGACAGGAAGAAAATTGTGCCAATTGTGGTTATTCCAACCATGCAACTCAACATTGTAGGCGACCAAGATATTGTTCCAATTGTAATAGAATAGGTCACCTAACACAGAAATGTTGATTTAATAATAATCATACAAACAATAATGCTCAATTAATTACACCCCAAAATAATAATCAGACGCGGTGACAGTTACAAAAAAGGGGTAGTACAAAAGAAAGCTTCCTTACCAATTGAGAATAAGAATGAAATAATCTCTGTAGGTAAGGAAGATACATTCAAGTTGCCTCTTGAAGGAAATAGGGAGATAGCATTTTCAGTAAAGGATAATGAAACTTGCCAGGGAGATTTACCTATCATCCAAACAAGAATTAATGGTAAACAATGCTCAATACTTTTAGATACGGGCAATACAGTAAATATTATAGATAAACAAACATTAATAAAACATTTAGGCTTTGCAGATTCAGAAATACAAGGTCATGGTAGAATTATAAGAGGAATAGCAGGAAAACAGATAAATGCTTTGGGTAATGTCACACTAGACATAGAGATTTTAGACAAAACTTTTCAAGAAGTGTTTGTAGTATTAGAAGAAAGATTTGATCCTACTCAAGCTCTGTTTTCATATAAAACTATGCGGAGATGTAGAATAATGTTAGATTGTGGAGAAAATAAAATCAATTTGCAACACAGAAACAGAGAAATGTTTTTTTCAGCTAGAAGGAAAGTCTTGCATAAATCTGATCAATTTATCCAAGACGACATCTTCTAGAGAAACGAACATCCAGGATACTAAGATGGATAATAATGCTAGTCCAGATAGTCCAGAATTAATGGATAATAGTGAAATAAATAGTACAGATGCAGTTTTTGAAGAAATGTCATTAGCCAGGAATAATTCTATGATAGATTGTGCATAAATAAATAACATTATTAATGCAAGCCTTGATACTCAGAGCTCTGAACCAATTATTGCATGTGAACAAATTGATGAAGATGAATCATAGATTGATTATGAGCATTCAACAATAGATGAAGATGAATCAGAAATTGATTGTACATATCTCATAATGGATGAAGGTAAAGAAGAAGAGTATATCAATGAAGTCCTGTTATTGGGAAAAACAAATAAAACTGAATAAAATTCAACAATACTATTGGATGAAAGTTCAGATGAAACGGATGTCTATTATTTCTCAGAGATACACGGTGAGGAAGAAATATGTTTAGTTAGTACTGCAGATGACCATTCTGTCAGATTTGTGCTTAACAGAGAAGTAGTTTTGTACCCGCAATGTCTAACCAAGGTTTGTCTTAGAGCTAAAACAGACGAAAACTTGTATGAAACAGATGTAATGCTAACTAATGAAGACTTATGACTTTGTTAGGATGGACAATTCCCTAGTTCACATGAATGGTACAAATTGCGAGACGTACGTCCAGAATTACTCATACAAAAGAACTATTACTAAGGTCTGGTATAGAGTTTTGTACAGGAATTGTAGTGAATAATCCTTTACTAACACTAGGTGAAAAAGCATTCTTCTCTTGCACAGAACAAAGTTCATTTTTAGATAAAGAAGTAAATAAAACAGACTTTCCTCAGAATAGAAATAAATTACTACAAATATTGGAGAGGTATAGAAATGTCATTACTTTAGAAGGAGATAAGTTAGGAAGAACAGATACTTTTGCAGCATAAGATTTTAATACAAGATGGAACTAAACCATTCTATGTACCTAACTATAAGTTGCCAGTAAGTCAACGACCAATTGTAAATGAGTTAATTGACGAAATGAAGAATGAGGGAGTAGTAGTACCTTCTAAATCACCATATAATTCACCTCTCTTGTTAGTTCCAAAGAAAGATGGCAGTTGGAGAATGGTAATAGATTATTGGAAATTAAATTCACACACCATCCCAGATAGAATGCCAATGCCTGTCATAAATGATATGTTAGCTCAATTAGGTGGAGCAAAAATATTTACGTCATTAGACTTGCTCAGTGGATATTGGCAGGTACCCTTAGATGAAGAGTCCAAGCCTTTTGACAGCTTTTAGTACTCATAAGGAACATTTACAGTTTGAAGTGAGGCCCTTTGGTCTTACATCAGCCCCATTAACCCTTACTCGGTTAATGCTCCAAATCTTGGGGGATATAGAGGATGTTTCAGTATAACTAGATGATGTAGTCATTTCTAGTAAGGACTTGGATAGTCACTTTTAAACTTTAGAAACAGTGTTAGAAAGACTGAGGTGCGCAGGATTAAAGATAAAAATTAAGAAATGTCAATTCATGATGAGATCATTAGAGTATTTAGGACATGTCATCAGTGAAATGGACTGCGTGTGCAGAAGGGTAAAATAAAGGCAATTTTAGCATATCCAGCTCCAAGTAACTTGAAAGCCTTGAGAAGATTCTTAGGAATGGTAGGTTATTACAGACCTTTTATTAAGGGATTTGCCACTATAGCCAAACCTTTAACAGATTTAACTAAGAAGGATTGTATCTTATGAATGGAAGGCAGAACATGAAAAGGGCTTTCCAAACACTCAAAGAAATGATGACAAGAAAACCAATTTTAGTTTACCCAGATTTTTCAAAGGAATTTTACTTAGACTGCGATGCTTCCAGTACAGGTGTAGGTGCAGTATTAATGCAACAGGGGAAAACAAGAATGAGAGCAGTATATTATGCAAGTAGAGTTTTGAATGCTGCAGAAAGAAATTATAGCACTACCGAGCGGGAGTGCTTAGCTCTATATTGGGGATTACGAAAGTTTAGGCATATTTTGCTAGGACATAAAGTCAATGTGCTTACAGATCACAAACCCATTTGTGATCTATTTAAGAAAAGAGCTTTCACAAATAATATGAAATTTAACAGATGGTTTATAAGTGTCTTAGAATTTGCCCCAGCGTTTAGGTATATCCCAGGAAGATATAAACACTATAGCAGATGCATTGTCAAGATCGGAAGAAGAGACTGAGAAACAAATCACAACTAATACCTTCTGCTTTAGTTGTCAGATCATAGATCTAGATTTGGAAAGAGTTCAGATCGAACAACAAAAGGATGCTAACATTAGAAAAATAATGGGTAACTTAATGCAAAATGAGGATGATCAGTCTGAATTTCAGTTAATCAATGGAATTCTATATAAAACATCAGAAGAACCGAATGCTTGTTCACGTTTGTATGTACCTAACACACTAATCCAAGAGGTTTTTAGAACTAACACACTCTTACAAGTTGTCAGGACATCCTGGAATAAAGAAAACATGTAGAACGGTCACTAGAAACTATTTTTGGCCTAATTGCAATGAAGATGCTAAGAGATTTGTTGAGAATTGTCATATCTGTAATATACGCAAAGGTAACGTAAATATAAAAGCCCCTCTTGAGAAATATCCATCAGAATTAACTCCATTTCAAGTAGTTTCAATGGATTTTGTAGGTCCATTTCCAAACACAACTAGAGGTAACCGTCAGATATTAGTTTTCTTAGATTACTTGACTAGATATGTTGAGATCATTCCAGTAAGAAATAGAGAAGCAACCACTGTAGCAGAAGCTCTGAAATCTAGAATAATTACTAGACATTCATGTCCTCAAACACTATTATCTGATAATGCAGGCGAATTTACTAGTGACATTTTAAAGAAATTGTGTGAGTTTTATGAAATTAAAAAGTGTCAGATTACAGCTTATAAACCAAGCTCTAATGGAGCAGTTGAGAGAACAAATCGTAAACTTTGGTGACTCCACAGACTGAAGATTGGGACTTACCTCTTGAAGACGTACAGTTTACTATTCATAAACTGTAAATGAATCTGTTGGAGAAACCCCAAATAACCTTTTAGACGATGCAACTCCACCTAGACATACTTATAATTACGAATACTATGTTGCATGGAAGACGAGAAGGACTTTCGAGACAGTTAAATATACCAGGGCTCGATTAAAGGAGTTACATCAATCAGAAATCCACAGTTCCAGATTTAAAAATAGGGCAACAGGTATATGTGCTTAACCATAGAATTGAAGGACCTAATGTTAAAGTGAGTCCTAAATTCCAAGGTCCATATAGAGTAATAGAAAGGTTAAAGTTAAATAAATTTAAGCTAATGCATGAATCAACTTTAAATGAAACTGTTGCACATTGGAACCATATTAAAGTAGTACATTCCGACATTTGGTCAGAAGAACATTTAAAAGAAATGTGCAACGGTCTATAACATTGTTGAGGGACCTAAAAAAGATTTATATGATTTCAATTTAGATATAATATTTTACCATAAATAGTGTATCTAAAATACAAAAGGACTAAAAAGAAGCCTAAAAAAATCTTTGAAAATATTTCTATTTACATAAAATATTTTACCATAAATAGGGTAGGCCTCCACTTTGGAGGGGTGCCGATCGTAAAAGATCGTAAAAATATTTGCCAAGAATACACTAATCAAGACAGGCTAATGAAATTTTCAGGCATTATTAGCACTATAATAACGCGCATATTCTCTGTGAGTTTTATCATCCTACAGGGAAAATAAATGATTTTATGAAAAAAAATTTGAAATTCAGGGCCCCTTGTACTGAAGGTTATTTTGTGGTCGGTAAGAGAAACTACAGTCTTGAATAGAAATTCGGTCTGTAGGCATGTTGGTATATCCACCTAGAACATGCACATAAAGTATTATCAAAATAGAACAGTACATAAGCACGTTATAACAAAAAAAGAGCAAAAACTTCAGGTAAGTTCAGCGAAAGCCCCGCCGAAAAATCAGACTATAGCTAGGAAGAAATAGGTATTCAGAAAAAATTCAAACCTCGATTTAGGGACAAAACCTTCGGAGAGTTTGTAGTTATTATGTCACTTGATAGCCTAAAACATCTAAAAATTATATGATTTAGGACAATTCAAAGAAATCCCCCCCCCTTTGCCCGAAAAAAACAAACCAGAGAAAAAGCGAAAAAAAAAAAAGCGATTTTTTCTGAGGACAAGAAACTTGAAAAATTAGTTTAGATACCCTAAAATGGTTTTCTGAGATGAAACTACTCGTAGGAAACATAGAAAACGACATCGACCAATTTAGAGAGATATAATATATTTGCGATTTCCATATTTATCGGCTGCGTTTTGACTTCAGTTTTTGCTCTCTCTTTTTTTGTTATAACGTGCTTATTTACTGTTCTATTTTGATAATGATTTATGTGCATGTTCTAGGTGGATATACCAACATGCCTACAGACCGAATTTCTATTCAAGACTGTAGTTTCTCACCGATCACCAAATAACCTTCAGTACAAGGGGCCCTGAATTTCACATTTTTTTTCTTAAAATCATTTATTTTCCCTGTAGGATGATAAAACTCACAGAGAATATGCGTTATTATAGTGCTAATAATGCCTGATAAATTCATTAGCCTGTCTTGATTAGTGTATTTTTGGCAAATATTTTTACGATCGGCACCCCTCCAAAGTGGAGACTATCCTTATTAAAATATATTAGTCTAAAATTTTTATAGTACATTAATTATCATAATTTATATGATTTTTAAAAGATTTAAAAGCAGTTTAAAAACAATCTAATTTCAATACAATATTTTTACCTGTGATAGCTAATAATTTTTATTTCCAAAATTATTTAATAATTGGCCTAAAATAGGGTAATGAATGTAACATAAAAACTTTAAAACATATGTCAATTTTTGAAAGTTTTCCTCATTTGTTTTGGGTGTTTGTCTTAAAAATTGATAAAAAAGCAAATAAAAAAATGAAAATGAAAGAGAAAAAATCTTTAAATATATTCCAATTTAATAAAATATTTTTTTTATATTTTAACCTCTATCAGATGAGTGATTTTTTGTCTCAAAAGTCTTTCAAAATCACATAAAAAATGTGTAAATAATTGTAAAATAAAAAGTTTAAAAAAATATTTAAATTTTAGTACAAAATCTTAGTTTTTTTTCATCTTTTTGATGACAGATGTTTTGTTTTAAAATCTTTTGAATTTATTTCAATACAATATTTTGGGAATTTTGCCCTCTTTTTTTGGTGACTGATTTTTATTTCAAAAATCAATTAGAAAATCTCCTAAAAAAATCAATGAATGTAACATGAAAAGTCCTGAAAATATTTAAATTTTAGCACATTACTTTGGTGGTTGTTTTCTGTTTCAATTAATTATTATAAAAATCCTCTAAAAATAATTCAAATTATTGGACAGAAAAAATCTTCAAAAATTGGCTAATAATAGGATGCTGAATTTAAAACAAAAAATAAATTTGATAAATAATTTAATTTTGGGAGATTCGCCTTCCTTTTTATAACTGATTTTTTTTTTTTTCAAAAAAATTATCTAAAAACTATTGCCTAAAAAAGAAGTACCAACAAAAAGTTTTTTTTAAACAAATATTTCAATTTATCATAATATTTTTGACAGTTTTTTTTTTTTTTTACCGTTTTTTCATGTCTGGTTTTTGTTGAAAAAATTACTAGAAAAATCGCCCAAAAAAGAGAAAAATCAAGCAGAAAAAAGCTAAACAAATATTTCAGTTTAGATGCAATATTCATGATATATTTGCTCTTGTTTTGAGGGCTAATTTCTATTTCAAAATTATTTTAAAAATTGCATAAATATTGGACAATGACTATAACAAAGAAAAACAGTTGAAACATAAATAATTTTCAATATGATATTTTTGGGGAATTTTTTCCTTCTTTTTGATGACTAATTTATATTTCAAAATCATTTGGAAAATCGCCTACAAATAGGGCAATATATCAGTTATTGCACAAAAAATTTGAGTCTTATTCAATGGTAGCTGGCTGTTCAAAATATCATCATAAAAATCGCCTAAAAATAAAATGAAAATGAAAAATAATGACAGATTTTTGTTTAAAATATCGTCTTAAAAATCACTCAAAAATCGGTTAAAAATTAATTTCAAACAACAGTATATAAGTATTATATTATATATGAATTCAATATTTTTGGAAGTTTTGCACTCTTTTGATGACAGATTATTATTTCAAAAATAATTTTTAAAAGTATTTTAATTTTTTTTTGTACAATATTTTCGGGAGTTTGTTCCTATTTTTGATGAGTGATTTTTGTTTCAAAAATCATTCATAAAACTGGCCAAAATAGGGACAATATATTTAGAATTAGAATCGGTTTTAAAAATTTAATTTGAATACAATATCTTTGATAGCTTTGCCCTATTTTCGATGACTGATTTTTTTTTCAAAAATTATTTTAAAAAATCGCCTAAATATAGAACGAAAAATGTTTTAAAAATATATATGTAAAAAGGAGGAATTTACAGATTCATCATATTTAACTTCCCATGGAGACAGAGTCCGAGCGACAACCTAGAGAAAGCTGATAAATCTTTTCTGGGATGGTGTGACACTAAGATGCTTACTTAAGCAGGTCAATGTTCGTTCTGTGGGTATGTGAGTTTGTGAGGGCTAGTTCAAGGTGCCTTTGAAAACTGGCTGCGACCAGTTAATTGGGGCGTTGACGAAGAGTGTGAATTCATATGTACGTGTACGAACTATGTCCATTCTTAATGGCTTGGTTTAGCCAAGAACTAGGGAGACAGCAACGGGAGAAAAGGCAGAATGCTGGAAAAGCTCTGTGAAAGTTATATTTGTTTCAGTGTTGACATTCCAAGCTGCAATGGGTGGTTCTAGTGAGGGGACCGAGTGTCCTAGTGAGGGGTCGAGTGTCCTAGAGAGGGGACTGAGTGTCCTAGTGGAGGGAACTATAATCTTTTGGAGAAGAGATAATTGGTGTGACTAATTACTGATTAAGACATTTAAATGCCGGGGGGTTGTCTGTGAGACTTGAACTATTATCATTCCATTAATGATCCTGTAAGAACCTGAATTATTCAACTAGTACTTTGCTTTGAATAAACGTATGTATTTTTGTAACTCCGACTCTGATTTGGTGACCTGATGGAATGGAGAGAGAGAAAGAGAGAGAGAGAGAGAGAGAGAGAGAGAGAGAGAGAAGGCTATGCCAGTAGACCGCCTTGAAGAGAGAGAGAGGGGGGGTAGAGACTGAGTGTAACCAGTTCGCCTTACGCTATGGCTAAACGCATACCAAATATTAAAATTGCGGGGGCGACGCCCTTCGCTGCTAATATATATATAAATTTTTGCATAATATTTTTGAATTTATTTTATTTTTTTATTTTGGCTATCTTTTATTTCAAAAATCAATTACAAACATCCCCTAAAAAGGGGGAAAACAGAAACGGAAAAAATACAGTATTTTAAACGATTTTCAGCCCTTGTTTTGACTAACTGATGTTTTTATTTAAAAAATAATCTAATAAAAATATGAAAATGAATATAACATACAAGTTTTTAGACAAAATCTAAAATCATTTATCAAAAAGATGCCAAAAAAAACAAAGGTATTGTATTTAATTTTAAATATTTTAAGGTTTTTAGTTTCCTTTTTTTGTCCTTTTTTATGCTATTTATATAATTAGTTATCAAAATGGGGGAAAAACTTCAAAAATATTTAGTTCAGAATTATTTATTTTTAAACCGTTTTTTTATGTAATATTCATTGTCCTGATTTACGTAATTTTGGAAAGATTATTGAAACATAAGTCAGCATTAAAACGAGTGTAAAACTATCATAAACGTTGTATTTTCTTTTTGTCTCCTTTTTAGGTGATTTTTATAATGATTTTTGACACAAAAGTCTGGCATCAAACGATGAAAAGAAACCTCAAAAATTGTGTACCAAAATTGAAACATTTTTTAAAGCTCTTAATATCACATTTATTGACGTAAATATATGTGGTTTTTTAAAAGATTTTTGAAACAAAAATCACACATCTGAAAGAGGACTAAAACGCGCTAAATATTTCATTTATATATATTTTAAGTTTTTTCTGTTATTTTGTTTATTTTTCATTTTATGTAATGATTTTTGAAACAAAGGCAGGCCAGCAAAAAAAAAAGAAAAAACCTCAAGAACATTGTGCAAAATCTGGAATATTTATTAAAACTTTTTTTGCTACATTCGTTGTCCTATTTATTGGCAGTTTTTATAATTATTTTTGGAAAAAAATCAGTTATAAAAAAGAGTGAACAATCCTGAAATCAAATAGTTATTTTAACAGCTTCAAAAATTATTTAGAAAATTGGCTAGACATAGGATAATGAACTTAAAATTAAAAGCAGTTCATATAAGATTTAATTTGAATCCACTATTTTTAGTAGTTTTGCCCGATTTTTGATGACTGATTTTTATTTTAAAAAATTATTTCAAAATCACCTAAAATTCGGGCAAAAATATATCATAAAATCATTTAAAAACATAAATTTTTACACAATATTTTTGAGAATTTTTTCCTCCTTTATTTTGGCTGTTTTTTGTATAAAAAATCTATATAAGAATTCCCTGAAAAAGGGGGGTGGGCGAAGGAAACGAAATTTTTATTTTATCATTCAATTTATATACAGTTTTTTTTTCACTATTTTGGCCTCTTTTCGATTAGTGATTTTTGTTTAAAAAATCATTTGAAAATTAAATAAAAATAGTTCAACGGATATAACAAAACGTTTAAAACCACATTTCGATTCAAGTTCGAAACTCTTAAATTTTTTTTATCATATTAATTTTTTTATCATAATGATGCATTTAAAAAATCTACCTAAATTAGGGTAATGAATTTATAATAAAATTGTTTAAATATATAAATTTTTGCAAAATATTTCTCTTCATCTTAGCTGTTTTCTGTTTAAATCTAAAAAATTTTCAATTTTAGTACCAAATTTTTGAAATGTTTTCAATTTCTTTTAATTTAGAACAATTAAAAGTAATTTAATTTGAATAGAATTTTTAAAGAATTTTTGCCCGCTTTTTGATGAATGATTTTTATTTTAGAAATGAATATAATAAAAAAATTTGAAGGTTGTTTCATTTATTTATCTATTTTATTTTAATTTTTTTTTATTTATTTATTTATTTATATTTATTTATTTATTTATTGTTATTTATTTATTTTTATTTATTTACTTATTTAGTTCATTCATTTATTTTATTTTTTTTTATTTACTTATTTATTCTTATTTATTTATATTTTTTTTATTTGTTTATCTATTTTAATTAATTATTTATTCATTTATTTATGTATTTTTATTTATTTATACTATCTGTTTCTCCTGTCCTGTTCTGGACCTGAGTGCAGTCTCCCGAGTTGCCAACTGGTCTCTATATCTTTATTGATAGTATATTTCCATTATTACTTCCCTGGCGGTTCCTGTAAGTTCGTTTAGAGCGAATTTTGAATGAACTTGTCATCATCATAAGCACCGCCTCCCCGCACAGACAGCCATTGTTCTCTGAATCATCTGCTTTTGTGTTTGTGTGTGTGTGTGTCTTTGCTCTCTAATGATAATCAAGCCTCGTATTTATTGCGTTTGTTCTTATTTATATGTATTTGGATGTGTTCCTTTTTCTCATTATTCATCTGAGTTGTTTTCTTTTTAGGGCGCTGCTGCTGCTTCTGCTGCTGATGCCTCGAGTGGAGAGTTACAAGGATGAGGATGTCTCAGAGTCTTGTTAATTAATCCATCCTCCTTAGAGGAGACATGGCATAGACAGAAGATGTCTCATCATTCATTTTTTCCTCATAGATGAGTGTTTTTAAAGCACTACTTTTTTGGGGGAAACACGACATCTATAATTCTCTCTCTCTCTCTCTCTCTCTCTCTTGGCATTTCGACAGTTTTTGGCCACAAGAGTTTGTATATTGAACAAGCGTACTTCAGCAATTTTGTAAATAATGACTCTCTCTCTCTCTCTCTCTCTCTCTCTCTCTCTCTCTCTCTCTCTCTCTCTCTCACAACCCCATCTGTGACCCCTCCCCCAACCTCTCTTAATCTAGAACCATTGTTAAATACCAGGGAAGGACTATAATGGCCTCTGTGCAAGTTTTTGATTTTGAAGTGAACGCATGTTTAGTGCATGCCCGTGATCTAACTAAACATTGCATCAGGTACAAATAATCTGGGTTGAAAAATATAATATTGTTGCACTTCCGTAGGTACTCCAGGACTGACTCTCTCTCTCTCTCTCTCTCTCAAAGCACATTAAATTTATATTGCCTACATTTCTCTCTCTCTCTCTCTCTCTCTCTCTCTCTCTCTAAGCACATTCAATTTCTATTGTCTACATACATACATAATACATACATACATACATACATACATATATATATATATATATATATATATATATATATATATATATTATATATATATACATACATATATATATATATATATATATATATATATATATATATATATATATATAATTAGCTTAAGTCGTTCTCTGTTTTGGCCTTATTTGGTTGTATAACGTAAGTAATTAGTTCTAGATTTAAGGGATTGACAATATGAGAGTTTCTGCGATGGAGAGAGAGAGAGAGAGAGAGAGAGAGAGAGAGAGAGAGAGAGAGAGAGAGAGAGAGAGAATTTCACTTGTTATAAAGCTGAAAATATTAATAAGAATAAGGGACGTAACGTCGAGAGCGAAATAGAAAATCCTAAGGCCCTGGAGGCTTGATAATAATCCTTTCATCTCCACCTGCTTAGTTAACCTGGTTTCCTGAATTATTTTTGATGCGACAGCCGCCACAGATTCAGTTGATTGAGCCGAGGAAAAGCGAAACAAGACTTTACCCGTTTCTTGATTCCTTTCCATCTTGTAACTCCACTTTGAGAACCTTTATGTGCCAAGGGAAGTAGGAAAACGAAAACTGAAATAAGTAGAAAATCAAGACAAAAAAGTAATGAAACAAGAATAAGTACGTATAATTATCATAATAATAATAATAAACAATGGTCTTTCACTATTTAATTTATCTTTTCTTTATACTACATCACACGAGAACTGCGTCGCCTGTTTTGGTTGATTCAGCGCTGAATTATGAAAGACGGTGAGTTCCATGTAGGTCAAATGGAGATACTCCCTTCCCAATCATTCTCTCGGCCTAATGATGAACTTTAGAATGAGAATAAGAATCATTGACTGTAATAGTTGAAATTAGAATTGTAATTTTCACTCAATAAGAAATATGTATAAAGTACTTTTTTCTTTTTTTTTAGACTTGTGACAATTTTTTTAACCTAATAATTCGGTCTCCGATGTGGGATAGTGCCGTCAATGCACCTAATGTGGTGCACTGTAGGCATTATTTGTGCTCTGTTGCAGCGTTCATTCATCCCCTAGCTGCAACCCCTTTCATTCCTTTTACTGCACCTCCGTTCCATATTCACTTCCATCTTACTTTCCTCCCTCTCCTAACAAACTGTTAATAATGCAACTGCGGGTTTTCAGCCTGTAACACATTTCAAACCGTTTTTGCTATCAAAATCCGTATCAGCACTGAATGACCTCATAGGTCCCAGTGCTTGGTCATTGGCTTAAATTCTGTATTGTATTATATGCTAATAAGTCGACAGTTTTATAAACAATAAATAAACAAGAAGAGTGTTGCGTATAATCTTCGCAAATCAGATTGCTATGGCATCGCTACGTATCTGAAACTGCCTTCGATTATTAGAATAGATAATTGTAGTCTTCGCATTTGTCAAATTCCCCGTTTCATTGATAACTTGTGTCTCAGAGATTTCCCCTGTCTCCAGAAACAACGATATTCTCGGAAAAAGTCTTTCCTCTTTTCCCCTCTTCCTTAGAAACTTGCTCATGACTTTTCACAATTTTCATAAAACTGAATTCTCTCGTATTGTTTTTTCCCCTCTTGTTCACCCATTTCAGCCTCTTCGGTTCTTCGTTTTTCCCCTTTCTGGTTTGCGTGCAGTAATCTGTTCTTCATTATTTTTATTATATTTTATTATTATATCAGTAGACAAAACTGTTCGCACGGAGCAAGACATTAAAGGTACGATTCGGAACTTTTCCTTAGTCGACTGTCACCATAACCACAGATCGACAATTTGATCCAACAAAAAAAGAAAAAAATTTCCTCTGGATTAAAAAGCTTCCTCTAGGAAGTGAGAAGTTCTCCTTTCAGCATCTTTGAAAATTACCTGGAAGTTTCACAGGAATTAGCATAATCACTAATTAAAGAGCATGTGCCTATGAACCTGTACAGTAAAATGTGTGATGTACAGAAGGTTCATATGTAATAAATACATTTATTCAGTTTACAGGATCTGTAAATATAAACCCATGACCTGAGGTCATGGCATTAGGAGGGTCCTACGTGACCAAAGCAGATCTAGATTACGCTATGCGCTGTCTGCAGTAGCCTGGTCTAGCTCTGAGCTTTGTCAACATTTTATGTTAATGATAACTTTGCACAACAACTTCCATGGGAAGCGGTTGACCTGTTAACCTACGCCGGAAACTTGTAACTTCCGAGCCGGCGGACTACGTATGTTTTTATATGAATCGCTGAGATAGCTAATGTTCCGCTATCAACGCGATGCTTTAGAATGGCAGTTCCGTGCCAACCCTCAAACATATCGGTCTTCCGACCGAGCTGCATCTCCTAGTATGGAGTTACAGAATAAAGTTGTTATATTTGTTCAACTTATCTGTTTGAATCATCTCCTTTAGTTAAGAAGAACCACTCTACTAAGATATCCAAGGAGATGGGAGGAACCAGAAATACTTACGAATGACAGTCGTAAGGAGAACACAAAAAAAGTCTATCGCCAAGCGAAGAGACTTAAATGTGGTGGCAGCGTATGACGAAGAATAAAATTAACAAGACCCATATCAGCCGACCGAAGGTCTACAAGAACCAACTTCCACCTTCAACATCAAAACTAAACAGAGGAAACGGGATCTTCAATCAACGCAACAGTTTATGAAGACGCAGATATGTCCTTCATCGAGAAGAATACAAGCATTAACACCGACGTTTGAGCGACTGTTGTCACTTATCTTCGAGAATCTACACCGGACGTAAGCAGCATCGAACATCAACGGAAAGAAGAAAACAAACACAGGAAACATCACGCGATCACGAGCAAGGACGCAGAGAGTAGAGCTAGAGGCAGTAGTGCAAGGACGGAGGCTGTGACGTCATCAATCTTGGACTTCTCCACGCATCGTGCACCGAGAGAAGACCGTGACGTCATCACGACTTCCGACGCGAGACTTAGACAGGAACTGAGACGTCATCCCATGTCAACAATCCTTCGCAATATAATCTGGAGCTAAGTACCATTTTATCTATTCAGGTCTTTTCCTCAGTGAAGTGTTGTTCATCAGGAGTCGATCATCCAGTATTCTGGGGGTGAGTTGTTCGCCATATTAATCTTCCTTCATTACAGAATCAATCTTCAACTACGAGTTCTCGCCCGCAGATTAATTTTTTTTCTCTTCTCGTTGTTGTTAATCGTTTCTTGCAGGAATTCTCCGTATAATATTTTATCAAATTATCTGTATTTTTGTATCTTTTGGGGGATTTTCCTATTATTATAACACATTTATACAGTACATTGCATATGCGTTTACGTAGTGGTCGAGTGTACTCTTATAGATATTTTGATAGGATCGCAAGGAATAGAAGTGATAAGAAAAAAGTGAAAGTGGAAATGGCAACTACTCCGGCTGGCAACCCCAATGTGGTGACTCTCGTTAGCGCGAGGTCAGCAATTGTCCCTTTTCAGGGTCGGGTCAATGGGTTCCTGCCTCAAAATGTTGAGGCATGGATCTCATCTGTAGACGCTCATTTAAATGCAAAAAGCATCACAGACCCAGCAGTACAATTACAGGAGGCCAAAAGCTTCATAGACTTTACTAAAGGAGACGCAAGTAGCTTATCTAAGGGGTGTTTCTTTCTAAGAGGCGCTTACATGGGACGAGTTCAAAATCAGATTACGTGCCGTGTACGGGGGTGAAGAGGCTTTAGATGTAGTATTGGCATTGAGAAATATCCTTAACCAAGCCTCCATGACTCAGCTTAATGTTGTCGAGCGGGCGGCGCTAATTGCCGACCGGCTAAATGAATATCAGGTTAGTTTAAGTAACTCCGGGTGGGTTACGAGTGCCAAAATCAACGTGAAAGATTTTATCCGTTTGATCTACCTTACGTCTATCACTGCAATGTTGCCTGAAGCGTTAGTGCGGTGTTTTGACAAAAAATTGCAGCCCAACAGTACGGAATTAGATGTGTATAAACAAATAAAAAAACACATGTCTAAATGTACCGACCTAGATCCTTCGCTCATTCAAGTTTTTGCAAAAAATGAGAACAAGCCACAACAAGTAAATGTGGTACATAGTAATAATCAAGTTGCGGGGATGGTTTGTTATAACTGTAAACGACCAGGTCACATGATTTCAGACTGTCGGACGCGTTTTTGTTCAATACACAATAGTTCAACTCATTCATATAACCGTTGCTACTCGAGGAATCAACAGCAGAATGCCACAAACACGCAACCAGTTGCCAGTGCAAATAAAAGAAGGGTCCTCAGTACTATAAGAAGAAACAACCAAACGGAAATTCTGTACAACAGCAGAAACAAACAAATCGTGCTTCAGGTACCTCTGTTCCTGGGCCGTCTAGCCAGAACTCGCAAGGGCAAGCGAATTTTCAAGGTGTGATAAACAAAACGAATACCACGTAGTTCACTCCAAGGGGGGAGAGGGCGATGTTGGGTCATCAATATCAACATCTTTTGTATCAAATAATCAGTTTAATCATTTATCAGATCATTGTGAGGCAATTGATTTTCCTATGAAACACACGGCCGAATCCAAAAAATCTGTGCAGGTTCCCGTAGATTTGCAACAAATTCATGCAATTATTAGTCAAAACGAGTTGCGACCAACCTTACATGCAGTAAATTTGGACCATAAGTCATTCACTTTGTTCTTTGATTCGGGTAGTCCACGTAATATCATGGATTTACGGACTCATCATTTACTCTTTTCAAATTTCCCTATAGAAAAGTCCGGAATAAGGCTCTCAGGCATAGGGAATAATGAATTAAATGTTGTAGGCGTAACTCATGTACAGTACAAGGTCGGTAAGCGCACGTTTGCTGATACCTTTATCGTTGTACAAAAACATTATTATGTATCCCGCAGTAATTATCGGATACCCGTCTATGGGCACTCAAAATATTATCTTAGCACCTGCAAAACATGGCGTGTATATCAAAGGGAAATTCTATAGGTCTTCTAATACCCTAAAATCAGTTTTAGATAATAAAGAGACAGACAGAGTTGTCACTTACATTACAGAACAAATCACCTGTCTCATGAACCAAGAAATAATACAGGCAACCCAACAGAACTCTCGCTCACCCGTAATATCAGCTTGCACGCAAACTCTCGAGCCTAAACGTAACTTCGAACATATTAGTGCGTGTAAAGAGAACCTTGCCAGGATCTGAAACATTAATCCTTTCCGAAACTCTGAAAACACACGGATTATCCGTCACACAAGCCATTTATACAGTCGGCTCACAACAACAATGTAACATCGAAGTCTGTAATCATTTGAATACCACTTTAGTAATCCACAAAAATCAACATATCTTGGATGCCGAAGTTTATAAACATCGCATTCTTACCGTAGCTGAGATAAATCACGCTCAATCAGTTGCGGATGAATCCCTTTTGCAATCTATAAAGAACAAAATCAATAAGGACATTCAAGAAGAAGAAATTCAGCAGAAATTCTTGAATCTTTTAACTAAATATCATGATGTTTTTTCCACTACGGATGGAACCTTAGGAAAAACGGATGTCATCGAGCATCAAATAAGGCTCAAGGACAAACAGAAAGTAATCTATGTACCTTCGTACCGACTTCCTATGAAATTTCAGAATGAGATAACAGAGGAAGTAGGTAAAATGCTAAAAGAAGGAGTCATTAGGAAATCAAACAGCCCTTATAAATTTTCCGTTAATAGTAGTACCGAAAAAAGATCGAACTTGGCGGATATGCGTCGATTTTCGTCGTTTAAATGAAGAAACAATCCCTGACAGATTCCCAGTACCATGTACCGATGATATCCTATCTCTACTAGGTCAGAACAAATATTTCACAAGCTTAGACTTACTAAAAGGATTTCATCAGATTCCGTTGGAACAAGAGAGTATCCCATACACTGCCTTCAGCACAGCCAGGGGACATTATGAATTTTTGCGTATGCCTTTTGGTTTACGTTGTGCTCCTATAACTTCTTTTACTCGTATGATAAACATCGTGTTTGGAGACTTGTTAGGAGATATCCTACATGCCTACATGGACGACCTAGTAATCTTTTCCAACCACATTAGAAGAACATTTACGTAAATTAGAGTTAGTGCTACAAGAAAAACTAAAGCCAGCATAATTTAAGGGTAAAGATAAGTAAGTGTGATTTTTTGAAATTTTTTAAACAGAACTAGTCTATTTAGGTTTCACGGTTTCTAGTGAAGGTCTTAAAGTCGTCCATGATAAGGTGTCGGCTATCCGTAACTTTCCGATACCTACTAACGTCAAGGAATACAGCAATTTTTAGGCTGTAGCGGCTACTACCGCCGCTTTATACGCAACTACTCAATCATAGCCGCTCCCCTAACCGATCTTATAAAAAAAGGGCGTAGATTTCGTATGGTCTGAAATTCATCAACAGGCGTTCGATAAATTGAAAGATGAACTGTGTAGTTCTCCTATCTTGAAATTTCCTGACTTCGGTAAGGAATTTTTCATAGCAACAGACGCCTCAGACCTAGGAGTAGGTGGGGTATTGCTTCAACAATATGATAAACAGTTTTTCCCTATAGCTTTTTATTCACGTAAACTGAGACCTTCCGAAAGAAATAAATATGCAGTAATAGACAAGGAAGGGCTCGCTATTGTTAATTCACTCGTGCATTTTAAATTCATAATATACGGTTATCCCGTCAAGGTTCTCACTGATCATAAGCCCCTAACCGACTTCTTTAAAGGCTTGAGTCACAGCCCCAAGCGAACTCGGTGGCACATGATCATTCAGGACTTCGGCGCGAGGATCGGGTATTTACTGGGAAAGCAAATATCATTGCTGATGCATTATCACGCAACCCCTCTTCATCTTGTACCGAGCCATTAGCTGAATTAATAGATATCTCAACCTCCACGCCCATTGTTAAAACTATATCTGAACAGGAAGATCTGGGCTGGAGTGCTGAACTATTACAGACAGAACAAAGAAAAGATCCGCAAATAGAAAAAATCATCATTGCGGTTAAACGGAAATCCGAAGGAAAAGGAATACCTAAAGTATAAGCAGCAGAATTATATCATACAGGACAATATCCTGTGTAGATCCGTGACGAGGAAAACCCGCAACACACCGCAGTTGAATAACAACCAGGTGGTGGTGCCTATCTCACTCATACCCACTGTCTTAAAATGGTTGCATGAAAAATCCACTGCATGGACACCCGGGTTATTCCTTGATGTCACAGAAAGCCAAATCCTTATTTACTGGCATACGATGCTTACAGATATAAAAAAGCACATAGCAAATTGTCGCACTTGTCAAGAATACAAAGGGCACACGAAGACACCTGTCAGCCTAGGGGCTTACCCCGTGCCAAATCAACCCTTTGAAAGAGTACATTTAGATTTATTAACAGGATTTTACGAGTCAGACAGAGGAAATAAGCACCTCCTAGTATTATAGACGCTTTGACTCGATATACAGAACTTATAGCGCTTAA
Source organism: Macrobrachium nipponense (assembly GCF_015104395.2). NCBI lineage: Eukaryota > Metazoa > Arthropoda > Malacostraca > Decapoda > Palaemonidae > Macrobrachium > Macrobrachium nipponense. The sequence goes on along the minus strand of NC_087201.1, from coordinate 37,613,307 downwards.
AACAAAAACCGCGGTCGAGTGCGCTAGGAAGTTTTACGAGTGCTACATTTGTAAACATGGAATTCCACCACATCATTATATCAGACTCGGGCGGGGAGTTCAATAATCATTTCCTTAACTCCTTGTGCGAATTCCTTTGTATAAAGAAAATCAATACCATGATCTATCACCCAGAGTCTAATGGGCTAGTGGAAAGGGCAAATCGTAAGGTTTTAAACATTTCAAGGGTCACCTTAGGGGGGGCAGACCCCAACTGGGACATTGCCATACCTGCGGTACTAAGCACACTTAATCACTCGTATCATGTGTCTATTAAAATGACACCGCACGAGGCACTGTACGGTATCCCGGCTAGAACGCCTTTGTCCACATCTTAACGCCTACAACTAATTTATCAAATCCTCTAAAGGATGTTGATGGGATGCAAGCATAAGTCGATATAATATACTTCGTAAGAATCTAGAAGAAGCACAAATAATAATGAAAAAAAATCATGATAAAATAGCTAAGCCAACTAGAACATATGCCGTGGGCGATCAGGTATACATATAAGTATACGTACGTAAAGGTTTAAATTATAAACTGACACCTAAGTTTGAAGGCCCGTTTAACATTTTAGAAAAATTTAACGGCCAATAGATTTAGGGTTCAAAATGTATCCAAACCCACTGATGAGAGAATAGTTCCATTGGCACATATCAGAATCTAAAGAAAGGTAGATGGAGTGAGGGAAAAAATGGTTGTATTTATGAAACTTGTATAATAATTTATATATATATCTATTAATCATATTTGTATGTAAACCTATTCTTTTACGCGAGTTATTACATATGTTTTACTCATTGCAGGTTTCAAAAATGAATCTGTTATTGTTAGGAGTGATATTGTGTATTCAGACATCTTTGTTGTATGGAAAGAGCGCTAGGACGAAAGAAATAGAATTTAATCATGGCTCGATTATCGAGATAGATGATGTATTCATCGTGTTAAGTAATATTGTTATAGAAGTAGATATGCATGCAATATTCTGCCTGAAGATGACGTCCTTAACTTAAAGAATGACCTGATGAGGTTTGCTATTTCGCTTTAAGGAAAGGCTAACAGAACGTAATTTTCATGCTAACTCAGAGATTTCGCTAGCTCAAACACTAAGCGTTGCGGAAATGTTGTCTTATGACATACAAAATAAAACCGCCGAGGCAGAAGAACTTGCTCGTGACCTGCTGATGTGGTCTGTGCGGCACAATACTCTCGAACGCCGCAACCCGCTTATTCTGGCTGGACTAAACATCTTAGGATCAGTTGCAAATCTAGGCTTAGGAATTTCAAATCGCCTTAAGATAAATAATCAAAATAAAAGAATTGAGTTTTTGCAACACAAAACCGAATTGGCTTTGTCCGAACTTCGCAGCCAGTTATCTTCAATTAATCAAATAATGAGTATCGTAAATGAACATTCAAATAATATCGATCAGGTCATGGAAGTTCAACATTTGCTGGCTACATTAGCTTACTATAGTTCGAAAATAGATCATATCCGTGTGAAAATATCACATTTTATTGAAAAGTCAAAAGATTACGTAGAAGCAATTACGTTAGCAACAAAGGGTGTGTTATCTCCTCACCTCATGCCTATTAAAGATCTGACGTTAACTTTGGAAAACGGACGGGAGAAACTAGGTTATATTCCTTTATTAGACGCCCATAAAGTAGAGTTCTATTATAGCCTAATATCAGTCAGCGTTGAAAATTATAGAATTATGATCACAATTCCTTTTGATTCTTCCGATGCTTGGCAATCATACAAAATAGCACCGTTTCCTACTTTCATGACGAATAACTCAAGTCCAGTAATATCCAATTTGACGGGGCATGTACTGATTTCTTCTGTAAACTCACTCACTGTTCAGAAGCCATGAATAATAAAATTTGTACAGCTGACTCTTTTGAATTCTATCCTATATCAACGGATTCATGTGAGTTAGGCATAGTGCTAAACGGCTCTCTCTCTCATACAAGCGAAGGTTGTCTGGGGAAACTTTATCCCTTTTACGGTAATAAATTCAATTACAGGATGAATAATGGTTCCTGGATCCGTTACGATAAAGCCGGATTCGACGTAGTGTGTCCGGACGGTACCACCGCCCATGCCCCTATCTTTGTAGCAGCCGATGGTTGTACGGGGACATCTACAAACTACACCGTCAGAGGGGTCAACACGATAATACGTGAGAAGGCGTATTTTGCGAACTACACTTGGGCATCTACAATCATCCCATCACTACCTCTCCCATACAACGCGCGGGTGGCTCATCGTTTGACGCAACTGGCTGAGATGACCCACGCGTCACCGACTTATGCAGGTGGAGAAAATCTTCGCTACTACATTTTGCTGGCCGTGTTCAGCGTGACGGCCATATTGGTTATCGCCGTCAACATCTTTGCTTGGCGTAGGCTGAGGCGTAAACAGAAGGATCTCCAAGGGAACATATTGGCCCGTCTAGATGACGTACCCGTTAAACTCAAGTCGTTTGAGTTTAGGGCCGCCTGAACCTGGCCACTTCAGTTTGTGCCTAGGGAATTGTCTGGAATTGTGTTGTGTGAAAAGCGGTCTGTATGCTGGCAAAAATGTAGGACAAGAAAGACTCACGCCTTTGCATTTGAACAGTTAAAGTATCTCCCGGGCACCTAATAAAACATTATAGCCCAATATTATACATTAATATATTCCTAAAGGTATTTTTCGGGCACCTAATAAAATATATCAGCCCTATATATTGCATTTGTGCACAATTACATAGTTATACTATTATACCATTGTACAATTATATTTATCTATTACAAAGAGTGTCAAGTACTCTTTAACAATTATCCATGATCATGCTATAATCATTATTTAGTAACCATTATTCTTAATCAGGTTACCTATTATCATATTAATCATGTATACATGTTAATCTTTTGATTTTTACCTTTTTATTATTTTGGGTACCTAATCATTATTATTACCAAACATGGATCTAGATTTTCCATGCATTTATCTTTGTTTATGAATATGTCAACAAAAAGGGTATGTAACAGAACCTTTTTATGCATTTAATCACTTATTATGTTTATACCTAGACGTATGTTACGAGCACGCTCCTATGAAACAATGTTTAAAGTAATTTTTTTGTTATTCAAGGCTTGAATAGGTAGCAGTCCGAGCCTAATGTAATAAATACATTTATTCAGTTTACAGGATCTGTAAATATAAACCCATGACCTGAGGTCATGGCATTAGGAGGGTCCTACGTGACCAAAGCAGATCTAGATTACGCTATGCGCTGTCTGCAGTAGCCTGGTCTAGCTCTGAGCTTTGTCAACATTTTATGTTAATGATAACTTTGCACAACAACTTCCATGGGAAGCGGTTGACCTGTTAACCTACGCCGGAAACTTGTAACTTCCGAGCCGGCGGACTACGTATGTTTTTATATGAATCGCTGAGATAGCTAATGTTCCGCTATCGACGCGATGCTTTAGAATGGCAGTTCCGTGCCAACCCTCAAACATATCGGTCTTCCGACCGAGCTGCATCTCCTAGTATGAGTTACAGAATAAAGTTGTTATATTTGTTCAACTTATCTGTTTTGAATCATCTCCTTTAGTTAAGAAGAACCACTCTACTAAGATATCCCAAGGAGATGGGAGGAACCAGAAATACTTACGAATGACAGTCGTAAGGAGAACACAAAAAAAGTCTATCGCCAAGCGAAGAGACTTAAACATATACGTAGATTCATATACGATACGTCTATACAGACTTAATAGAAACAGGTATTTTCCCACGAACGCTGATGAAATGTAGAAGAAAAAAAAAACTGGTATAATGTGAAAATGGTTCATGTATATGTTTATAAACGACATACGAAAGAGAATTTTTATTCTGTTTCTTTTCCGTTGAATCAGTGATAGCAGCTAGTGAAGTAGGATTAATGAAAGAATGAATCCCACAGTGTCTCCCATAAGACACTTGTTTCACTTCTTCATAAGATCATAATTCTCCTCTAGTTTAAAGGAAGACCTGAGATGATGCCTGTGATTTTTAAACACCCATTTGATATGGTAATATTTCGTGAACATGTTATTCTTTCATCGGTGAAGGGACATTGAAAAAAATGAATAAATAAATAATTTGAGAGTAATGATTTATATTTTGTTTAGACATTTTAGTAATACCACATTGTTATTACGTGTTTTTTTAACGGGGGGGTGGGGGGGGGGGGGGGGGGGGGGGGGAGGGGGAGGGGGGCGGGGACTTGATACAATATTCACTTATAATATCTCTGCTGCACCTCAAGATTTCTTATATTTTTCCAGTTCATTACGTCCCGGTCGGTTACATCGTTTTTGATGCTCTTAGTTTATGTCTGTCTGTGCGCTTGTAAATTTAAACTATGTCAGTCTGCATGCTTTGCATGTATTTCTAAAAGTGTACTTATGATAAAGTTGGCTTAGACACACAAATCAACGCAATGCTCACCTTATGCGGCGGAAATTCAATTATAAGAAAGTGACGGAAAGGCTTCCACTCTAGAGAGGAAGAGTCAAGAGTTTTAATCATTATCTATAATTATAGTTTTCTTTCTCGGGGTAACATAACGAAGTCTCACGTATCTGAAAGATTCAATGGAACAAAATCAGAAAATAAAAAGCAATTATGCTGTAGTTTGCACTTGTTAGTCTCATCTGTTTGTCAGTCTGTTTGATGGCTCCCCCAAGTCAGTAAGAACGTCCAAATTTCAGTGCACAACTTCCCACGGGCCTTGAGACTCGCCGTCAAAAGAAGCAAAGGGTCAGAGTGAGAAAAGGCAGTTTAGAGGAAAGCCATCTGGCTTCTTTCAGGCCGAGGTTACTTTGAACTTGCCTTGCTTCCAGGCAGGACTCGGAGCTTTTAACTTTAATTGCAATTAGTCTAAAACGCCCTTTTGCTTAGTTCTTGGGTAGCAGGTGTTTTTGCCAGAGTGTGGAAGGATCTGTTCCTGATAAAGTAATATATATGTACTATATTGTATACATACATGCATGCATATAAAAAAAAAAAATATATATATATATATATATATATATATATATATATATATATATATATATATATATATAAGTATATATATACTAGTTAATGCTCTCTATGGCTCGTATTCGCCAGTTTCCCTTATCCGTGCCATGCACATATCTCTGTCATACCCATACCTGTAACATACACCCATACCCACTAGTGCAGGGGTTTTCAACCTGGGATACGCGTACCCTAGGGGCCAAGGTCTGTCAGGGGATACGCGCTCCCCATGGCACTTGAATGAATGTTAGATGCCGACCTTCAACGGGCTTTAGTAAGAACTGCTCCTCGGCCAACTAGGATAGTCAATGAAAAACAGTTTCAGCCATTTCATTGTCTCCCTTTGCAGCTGATGTAATGTCAACGTATTTTGTTTTTCTAGCTCAGTGCCATAACCTTGAAAATTTACTGCATAGCCACAGGTAAATAATAAAAAAAATTGTCATAATTTTTTAATGGAATTCTTTATGTTTACAATATTATTGCTTATGTTAGGAGAGTTAAATACTTTGTTCTCTGCTGTACATTACTTGTAAATATATAAAATGAAATGTTTTTCTGACTTGGTTTGTTTTCCATTAAAAATAAATCTGCAATCACAAATACACAACTTAATCAATGAAATTTTGTGACTAACGGACATAGGTAATTCATGCAATACAAGTTCAAACAAAGAACATACATCTCTTGATCTTGTGGAAAAATTAAATAACATTGTACTAAACCCTAGTGATATCTTTGTCAGTTTTGATGTATGTTCCTTGTTTACAAAAGTCCCTATCGACTCTGTGCTAGAATATTTAAGTAATGAACTTGTATTGCATGAATTACCTATGTCCGTTAGTCACATAATTTCATTAAGTTGTGTATTTGTGACTGTAGATTTATTTTTAATGGAGAATATTACCAACAAATATTTGGTATGGCCATGGGTAACCCCTTTACCTGTCACCTCTCCTTTCAAATTTATATAAGGAATTTTTTGAAAGACAGCACCTCCCAATTATCACACTTGTCCCCTTAAAATGGTTCAGATATGTAGATGACAACTTAGCAGTCTTACCTGTAGGTATTGATGTAAATGATTTATTGTCTAAATTGAATAATTTACTGCCATCCATAAAATTCACTGTTGAAATTGAAAATAACAATGTCATCCCTTTCCTAGATGTTTTAACACATAGAGAATCTTTTCAATGTAAATTCAATACTTATATGAAACCCACAAATAATTTAACATATGTACATTTTTATTCTGGCCACCATCTTAATATTAAAATTTCAATTTTTTCTTCTATGTTCTTACGTGCTTTGCGTATCACGAGTCCACAATATCTTGACCAAGAAATAGAATACATAAAAAAGATAGGAAACTATCTCTGCTACCCACCTCATATAATTGATTTATGTTATCAAAAAGCTCACAAAAAAGTTTATAATTATAGTGTTGTTAGTAAGGAAAAAGAAACCCCTAAGAATGTACTTAGCTTGCCTTACTTTCGTGGATTTGAAAACATAATATCAATATTTAAATCATTCAGTGTTAATGATGTGTTCTCTTATAACAATACCATAAAGATATGCTAATTAAGAATAGTCCTGTAACAAATAACAACAGCATTTACAAAATTTCTTGTAAGGATTACCGGTCTCTTTACTTCGGTCAGTCAAGTAAAAAATTCTATGTACGTATTAAGCAGCACATGTATTCGGTTAGAACAGACCAGACTTCAAATGCACTATTTATCCATCTGAGCAAAAAATCTCATTGTATAAATAGGGGCGAGAACTCTGTAATTGCTAGGTCTAATGATTATGTTTCAGGAAATTTACTGGAATCAGCAATTATACAAATCACAAAAAAAAAAAAAAAAGAAAAAAAAAAACCTAAATCATAGTCTGGGAGTGTACCATTGGAACCCCATATATTTGTAAAATGTTTATGAAGGACCTTAAAATAAAGGAATTAACTACTAATTAATTAGTCACACATGTTTATAGTTACAATATATTTCTCTCTCTCTCTCTCTCTCTCTCTCTCTCTCTCATGCTCGCTATATTTATATCCTATTTTCGTTTGTCACTCATTGTTGGGACATTTTTGCAAATTTCATGTTACTAATACAAATTGCATTGTTTTTCGAATAAAACGCACCGTGCCTAAGTCTTTTTTTCTTCTAATTTTCAGGATTTTACTAAGTTGTATATGCCTCCTTGTTTTTCAAAATGTATTGTTTTCTGACAAAATCATCTGTTGACCACTTGTGGGTGGCTACTTTAAAATCTCTAATGTTGCCCACGGGCGTTTTTTCGTTTCTGTAGAGTGAATTTGACCTTATGCTAATCCTGTAATGTCAGTTTGGATAGTAAGCCAACTTGTACTATGTTTTTGCTCTGTTATGATCAGTTGTGCCTCAAGTAAAGAGTCGTGTAGACCGAAAGATCATGGCAATTCTCGTCTTTTCATTTTCCTCCGTGGCATCACCGTTATATATATATATATATATATATATACATATATATATATATATATATATATATATATATATATATATATATATATATGCAGAAGCCAGGTACTATGTCGTACCTCTAAGTATATGGGGATACATTTCTCAATGATGTAAAATCCTCTTGTAGTTTATAATATATATTCTTGTACAGGATTAAAGCTTTCGACCATCACCTGTGATCTTCTTCACATTTTAGTGAACAAGACCACAGGTGATGGTCGAAAGCTTTAATCCTGTACAAGAATATATATTATAAACTACAAGAGGGTTTTACTTCATTGTGGATTGTATCCCCATATATATATATATATATATATATATATATATATATATATATATATATATATACATATATATATATATATATATATATATATATATATATATATATATAATTATGCCTCTCCAATATATGGAAGAAAAAAGTTACTGGCCTTCGGAAACCAGCAGCACTAAAGAAAGCAACGCAGTATTTAATAATATATTTATTGGTTTCCCAGAAGTAAATGTAATAATCGTACATTGGCTGTAGCGTCGATCTTTTTAGAGGAAATAGTTTTTCTTCTTGCTCAGTGGGATATTGGCCGAGGTAATACTTGAGAGGATTAGTGTGTGTGTGGTGTGTGTGTGTGTGTGTGTGTGTGTGGGCTGCTTTAATATGAATAGGTTCCATCGCCTAAATAGTAATAATAACACTAATGATAATAATAATACCTTTACCTTCTGTCAAACATTCTGTACTCGACTACTTTCGTCACTAATTCGCCATCCACTGCTTCTTATCAGAAATAGTCTCCTTTCCATTACGCAGACTTCATTTGAACAGGCCTCCCAAGAGTACTGTGTCCCTAAGCAACCCTCTTTTATTTTATTGGATGCCCTCCACCTAATTCCCTTCGGGTAGGTCCTCCTGTAGCCCTCACATGTCAGAAGGAAAAGTGAGGCGGAATGAAAGGAAACTGAAAAGGCGACGTCCTCAATGAGACCAATGGCGACCAGATGGCTGATTTCTCTGGGGAATTCCTTTGTCTCTCTTTGGGATCTCATTGGGGAATGTTGTTGCCCTTTCATAATGAGAGCTTTCTCTTTTCTTTTTCTTCCCTTCGATGCATCATCATTTTAGGTTGCTATGTTTCTTCTTTTGCTTTGGAGTGTCAGTCCTACCTCTCCTTCCATGATTAATATATATATATATATATATATATATATATATATATATATATATATATATATATTGTGTGTGTGTGTGTGTGTGTGTGTGTGTGTGTGTAGGTGTGTGTGTAATCTCAATGAGGAGGACACAAAGACTCGGATATAGAAAGGCCTTTGTTCCCGACGTTTCATTCAAGAAACAATGCCATCATAAGGCTGGCTTAATCCATGTCGTCGTCTACGTTCGTAATAAATTCATTAATTGTTTTCAAGGGCTGCAAAAAAAATGGATCACACATTTGAATTACAGGCTTAAAAAATATAGACCAGTAATACAAATCTGAATCATTAAAAAGGACACTTTCTCTTAAAAGACGTAGAAGCCAAAAAGTATTTCAAAGGATTTTAAAAACAGGAGGTAAGCATTAGCTGAACCAACCTATTTAGTGGACCAGGGGAATGTCCAGTTGTTTGGCAGAAGTTTGATTTATTAACAGTAATAAAACGGTAGATCAAACTTCCCTCCTTAACGATTACAGGTTTTGTCAAATTCTCGGGAATACCAAAGTTATAGTCAGTAAATTCTTTACCTTGTTCCTTTTTGAACATTTTCTCGTCCCAATCAATATTCCCAAATTATTAACTTCATTGCTACTACAACTACTATTACTACTACTATTACCTATTACTACTACGAGTCATACAGTCGGTCGCCTGTCTGTCAACTACTTCTAAATCAAGATCGAAATCTTCAAGATCAACGTCTCGTGACTTTGAACGGGTCACGACTGAGATAGGATCACTCGATACGCCCACTTCGGACGCAGTTGTCAAAACAGGTAAATAATAAATTATCCTTATCAAAGGCCAAATCATTTCCTAACAACAGGTGAATACCAGAGACTGGTAAACTGCTAACTACCGCAAGTTTAGCCAACCCCCGAGCACAACAAACTCATTATTTGTAAATATAAGTTTCCGGAAGCGCCGTTTTCAAAATGAGTGATTGTGCAGCACCAGTTTCCCTCAAAATCTTAACACTTCGTGCGAAACGCGTGTCACAATCAGAATATACTATCCTGTTCGAAATATTGTGAAATTTTAGTCATTTATCATTACTATTACTACTTTCGTTTACTACCATTTGCCTTTGGTTATTCTCAGTAACTACTCCTATAGGATTTTGATTAATTTCCAACTGCCTCTTACGAAAGAAACAGTTTGCCTTTAAATGCCCGGGCCTGTTACAATAATAACACCTTACACTATTAGACTGGGAATTCTGTTTCCCGTAGTTCCTACCACTATTATTAGGCCGGTAGCTATTCAGAAAACTTTGTGATTTTACACAACCTTTACTATTACTATCACCTGAAATAACAGATGTCCTTTCTTTACCTCTATGGCCAATCCTAAATTTAGGAACTCCGATATAATGTACAGCTGATCTCTTCTAAGCTCAAACAAGTTCCTCTCCTAGTTAGGATCAGCTAAAACCCTGACTACCGAAGTCTCTTCCTCATCCTCTAAATAATGCATTTTAACTAGTTTCAAAACCGGGGATCTGCCTAACAACCTAAATCAGTTCAGTGGCTTTCACACCCTAAGCCCCCCCCCACCCCCCCACCCCCGAGTGTCCCATAGCCAAAGCCTGTGTTGCTGAACAGAGGATCCTATCATGGTCACCAAAATTTGTTATGAAATTCTTTGCCAAGAGACAATAAATTTTTGAACATCAGTAAATACCTATTTTTAATTTTCAAAGCATGCGTCCTTTTTCTTGCCGTTTTTTCTCTATGACATTTGATAGGACCTTAATGATTGACTTGTCTGAGAATGAATCCATTTTGCAATTTATAGATTTTTATTCCTGTCAGTTCACTTGTGATATCTTTACTTTGTACATAAGTAAGGTTTGTGTTTGTGGAGATTGTTTTATGGGACATTTTTATAAACGTCCACCTAAAAACTAAGATTTTTATATATGGCCACCTAAAAACTAAGATTTTTATAAATGGCCACCTAAAAACTTAGATTTTTATAAATGGCCACCTAAAAACTAAGATTTTTATAAATGGCAACCTAAAAACTAAGATTTTTATAAATGGCCACCTAAAAACTAAGATTTTTATAAATGGCCACCTAAAAACTAAGATTTTTATAAATGGCCACCTAAAAACTAAGATTTTTATAAATGGCAACCTAAAAACTAAGATTTTTATAAATGGCCACCTAAAAACTAAGTTTTTTTAATGGCCACCTAAAAACTAAGATTTTTTATAAATGGCCACATAAAACCTAAGATTTTTATAAAAACTAAGATGTTTATAAATGGTCACCTAAAAACTAAGACTTTTATAAATGGCCACCTAAAAACTAAGATTTTTATAAATGGCCACCTAAAAACTAAGTTTTAAAATTGGCCACCTAAAAACTAAGATTTTTATAAATGGCCACCTAAAAACTAAGTTTTAAAATTGGCCACCTAAAAACTAAGATTTTTATAAATGGCCACCTAAAAACTCTGGAAATTCCAGCACGACCACTTACTTCTCTTAATAGGCAGTATTAGCAGTTGATACTTGGACCATCGACGGATGGTGTCTCGTTTATCAATTTTTCATAAGTTGTATTTTAACAGAGCTCTTTCACATCCACAATTGATCCCTGATCCCCTTCTCCTGCCGAAAGCAACCAGATCGCTGAGCAGCAGCTCTAATATGCAGTAACTGAGCCTCGCTGTCGGACTTCTCAGTCTCCGAGGTCCTTTGTCCCTCACACCGCTAGACTATGGAATAGCCTCACTGAGAATGTCGCGCAACTGGAACTTCAGAAGTACAGTAAGTTCCAAAACTGAAGCGACAAATTTCAGAGGATTTCGTTCAAAATTCACTAACTGGCAACTACAGCTCGTAGCTGAAAGATTTATTTTTATTTTTCTACAGTGAAAGCTCTGTCAAGTAAAATAAAGCTAACATATGATGCACAAATATCAAATCTATGATATTTATAACAATCATAAGAAAAAATTATGTTAATAGTAATTATTCAAAGTATAGTAATTGCTTCACACTATAAAAACGAAACAATTTGAAATTTTCGTTCAACACAGGATTACCAACATTACCAATGTATATTTCGAGCAATGTGGAAACAAATATTTAATATCATAGGGTATTATCAATTACTTCAGCGAAGATGGATAAAACTAAGCAAGTGTCAATGGAATGTAAAGGGAAAATCTCCACAACATTAAACATAACCAACCATGAATGCATCTAGATTCAAAAGAGAACTTGTGTGTGGTTGGTAGTTCTGATCTAGCTTCTAGGACCCCACCATTCGGACTTTACTTCAGCTATGGCTTCGGTTTCGACCCACGACACAAACGTAACATTATCTACCCAAACCCTATGAATCCCAGCCGTGTCCTACTAGGGGGGAGGGGGGGCGACTTGCCCTAATAATCCCATCAGCAGCCAGTGCCTACCAAGGGAGGGGGGCGGTCTTGATCCAGGTCCCCCAGCTGCCGAACGAACACTGTGATTTCTAACACTTTAGAACAGTAGTTATGCAACCTCTTATCAGATGATCAGATGAATCAGCTGACAGTGATTACGTAAAGTCTTATCAAGATGGATCACCTGCCGATTAGAAAGAGAACAGAGACATCAGAATCAGTTAGGAGGTTAGCAATTGAATTATATCAGACACGAATTTCAGTGCAAGAAATAGCGCGGCGTTTAAATTGCCATAGAGCAACTGTATATAGATGGCTGAAGAGATATGACGAAGTAGGCCTACAGGACTAGACAATCAAAGAAGATCTGGTCGACCTCGCTGCACGACAGAAGAGGAAGACAGGCAGATGATTGCATTTGTAAGGGAGCATCCAATAACATCATCAACAATAGTTAAAAGAAAAACTAGCCTCCACATATCAAACTCCACCATAAGACGTCGTTTGAGAGCAGAAGGTCTTGAAAGTAGAATTCCTGCCACGAAGCCTTTCCTTACCGAAGTTCACAAAGTACAGCGACTTGGCTTTGCTCTTCAACACCTTCCTATGGAGAGCAGTTTCTGGGAAAATGTTATCTGGTGCGATGAGAAAACGTTTTGTAACGACGAGAAAGGAAGGCTTTATTGTTGGCGACCAAGGAAAAAAAGGTTAGTCAGTTTGCTTGTGTTCAAACGTTAGACCACGGTCGAATCCAACAGTGAACCTGATGCAGTTATGGCGTGGTTCATCATTTAATAATAATGGCGATAATGCACATCATTTATTATGTAGGTGTTCTTGGACCACATTAGATTAATGAGCAATCCCTGATCATTTTTAAGTCTACGATGATTTATTTGGCTAGGTGCATAATTTCATTTCAGACTCAGGTCTACTGTAGGCCTATACATTCTTTAGTTTTTCCATTAGGATACATGGATAATCTAACTTGTCACTTACAAGTCCAAAGTTTAATCTGTTTATAGTCCAAAATAATATTTTATTAGTCTACGTGAATAATTATATCTGGCTTAGGCTTAGGCTAATCATTCATTGTTTAGTCTAATGGTGTTTTTTTTCTCTCTTAAATATCAGGCTACGTGGATGATTTTATTTGAAACTCAGGTCTATCTTGTCTTGTCTCCCCCTCTTTCAAATTTGAGGATAAATTTGTGCGGCCATGTCTTCGAAGTGGCAGAATCACCGCCGGCGTGTCGGGTTGGATGGCAGCATGTGGACCGAGGGCGTTGGTCCCTATTCATGAACGGTTAAATGGTCACCAGTATGGTGAAATTTTGGAAAAAATTTGATTCCCTCTGTGAGAGCCCTCCTGCTTCCTGACCCTCTCCCCATATACGTAGCTATGGACAATTCATCTATTCATAACAGCCTTGTCGTCCAGGAGTGGTTTAAAAGGCATCCTGAAATCATCCGGATTAACTGGCCAGCCAAATCACCAGACCTTAATCCCATCGAGAACCTATGGGCCATTATGACTAAAGAGTGGGACGGCACTGCCCTTAAATCAAAAACATTTACTAATCAGCCACTGTTTATCTGTGTGGGAATCCTTGAGAGGAACCAAGATATGTCAGAATTTGGTGGTCAGTCCCGAGGAGATTAAATTCTGTTATTGACACAATTTAGGTTCTTACACAAAATATTGAATATATGTTCTTTTTTCATTTTCATTTTTTCATTTTCATAGTTGACGAAGAAATGTAACTATTTATTTTGAAGAATGTGTAATTTGTTTTATTAGGAATTGTGATTATTCATGGACTTTTTATGTTTAAGATTTCATATATATACGAGTATATATATATATATATATATATATTAATATATATTATATATATATATATATATACATGTATGTATATCATATATTAGTATATATATATATATATATATATATATATACCATATATAGATATATATATATATATATATATATATATATATATATATATATATATATTATATATTATATATATATGCATGTATATATATATATATTTTATAAAATAGATTATGAAATGTATATCTCTTTATATAACCTACTATATAACCATGATTGGTTTTTGTAAGTTGCATAGAAAAGCAATCTACTCAGCAACATCTCAAAGTGGTAGAGATTGGGGTAACCAAGCACGTATTTATAAAGCTCATGATAATGAAACCTAATTAATGGAAAATTATGTTTACAACATCTAGATTTCCAAACAACTTAATTTATTAAATAACAAGCTGGAAAATATATTTTTTCCTTGATTAATGAAATAGGCCTAACCATGTAGCCATTGCTAAACGCGCATATAACTTGGATTTATTTTTTTATTGTTATTTTCCACACCAACTTGTGGCTTATTTATATTTCATTTAATCAGATGTTTAACTTCTTTGTGCTTTATCAAAAGAAATCATAATAACTTTCGATATGACGCTATAAAAGTAGAAAGTTAATTTACAAATCACATTAGGCCAATGCTTATGCACTCGGTTCCTGCAGCCACTCATTGGTGAACACTCGATATCACACATTGAGAGCCGCAGATGGTATTTCCCTAGTGAATTGTCAACTAAACATTGACAATTCACTAGGGAAATACCTTCTGGGTTCTACAGTTTAATCACTGATACTTATTATCAGATAAAGAGGATGACAATAATTGGAATAAAATATACTAACTGGCAACCCCACGAGAGTTTCTAAAGAAGTACGATCAATTCTGAAATTTGTCGCTTCAGTTTTGGAACTTACTGTACTACAAGCGAAGGTGAAATGCATTACTACCCTTACACAATTCTCCTGATATTTTAATAATTTACTTAATTTTAAATTTATTCATCTGTTCGTTTGTCTGTTTTTTAGTACCTGATCTCTTTATGAATTTCTTTTTACCTTCTGTCGCTTCTTTCGAATGAAACATCATATTCTTTGGAGGTTTGAATTTCAAGTCAGTGGCCCCTGTAGGCTTGTTCTATCTGAATAAGGTTCCCCATAATAATAATAATAATAATAATAATAATAATAATAATAATAATAATTAATAATAATAATAATAATAATAATAAATAATAATAATAATTAATAATATCTACTGAAGATTAAAATCTTCGTTTTGGCGAGATTTTTTCTTTTCCAAAATCTTGAACCTCTGGACAATCTCTCGCTGGTCTTTCCTTTCCTTTCTGCCTTTTCGAGTGTTTTCCATCATTGCTGTCCGTAAGCAGTGGGGGGATTGTATGAAAGAAAAACCTATGTGAAAGCATAAATATGAGAGAGAGCGAGAGAGAGAGAGAGAGAGAGAGAGAGAAGAGAGAGAGAGAGAGAGAGAGAGAGAGAGTTATAAGGATAGGATGTCCTAAGACTTATTAGTCCATCCGAGAATACATCATGTGCCAGCTTATCTGTCGGAGCAGGTTTAGTATTCATTCACAGTATCCTAATGATTTTGTTTAGCTTTCTTTTAAACCTCTCCACACTGTTGCAGTTTACAATTTATGGTGGCAGTTTTTTTCCATGTGTCACATATCTTATATGTAAAAAACTTCCCACATATTATTTCTTGTGTGGTTTTCGTCTACTTTTGATTTATCTTTCAGTATTTTGAATGTTACTATTAGCTGTCCTCGCAATCGTCGTGTTTTTAAGTCATGCATGTTCAGGCTGTCTGGTCGTCTTTGGTAATCAATTTGCCTGTTGGAGGGAATTTACTCTGTGGCTCTTGCTTGTGCCCCTTTTAATCTATTTATGCCCTTTCTTAGTGTTATTGACCAAATCTGTACTGCATATTGAAGAGGAGGTCTAACTATTGATGTGTAGAGCTGCAGCACCGTTTCGTCGTTTCTGTATTTGAACTGCCTCTTTATGTATTCCACTAGTTTCTGTGCTTTATTTTCAGCTTTTATTCACTGTTTTGTGGATTCATGTCCTTGGGAATAATGACTCGAAGGTCCTCTTCTTGTTCTACACTATTTATGTCATTCCCAAGCAGTATGTAGTTGGCATGCTATTTATAACACTACACTTATCCAATTTCAAAGGCATTTGCCATCTTTTGACCACTCTCCGATTTTTCTTAAATAATTTCATCTGTATTGGGTCTGCTGCATTTATATTTAGTTTGGTGTTATCTGCAAATTTGGCTATCCTGCTAGTTAAGCCATTATCAATGACTTTTATGTAATTAAAAATCAAAAGTAAGACAGGAACAGAACCCTGAGGAACTCTGCTTGTCACATTTGCCCATTCTGATTCTTCACCGTTTATTATGACTTCTGTTTTCTATTAGTTAGCCAGTCTTTGATCCAGTCTGCTATTTCTCCTGCAATTCCTAAAACTCTTAACTTTTTCATTAGTTTCCTGTGTAGAACTTTGTCAAAGGCCTTGAAATTCTAAGTAGAGGATATATGTATTGCAATACTACTGTCGTAAATACCAAGCAAGTTATGAAAAAAAAAAAAAAAACTCGAAGAGGTTTGGTTTGATAGGCAGGAACTGTTTTGTCTTAGGCCGTGTTGACTATTTAACAACAGGTTGTTTCTATCAAATCTTGCAAGGGACTGACGTTAGACAGATTGGTCTATAATTTCCTGGCTCTTCTCTTGGACCTTTTTCTTGTAAACTGGAGCCACGATACCTAGTGTCCATCCTTTAGGTGCATTTCGTTGTGCTGCAATTTTTACTGTAGAGTTTATATAGGTGAGGAACTATCTCCCCTCTTACTCTTTCAGTTCTCGTGGATTAATCCCATGTGGGCCAGGAGATTTGAACTTGTTTAATTTTCCTATTTTGTCTTTAGTGTCGTCTTTTATAAATATTATTTTGTCAAGCGTTTCTGCCTCTTCATATTCAATAGCTGGTCCTGGGATTGAGGAAGAGTTTACAATTGCGAAAACACTAGTAAAAAAAACTCACTTGTCCTCATATATCTGTTTTTTTTTTTACTAATTTGTCCACCATTCAACAGATGATACTATTACACTGAGAGAGAGAGAGAGAGAGAGAGAGAGAGAGAGAAGAGAAGAGAGAGAGAGAGAGAGAGAGAGATTATCTAGTTACTATGTCATCAGCTTTGTTTTTTGTTTTTTTTTAACCAACACTAATTATGTTTCTACTCCGAAACTTAGCTTTTTTCATTTATTTATTTATCTTTGAGTGGAATTCCATAAGGTCTGCCATATTCGTGTGCTTCTCTTGAGCCAAAATCTTTTCTGGAACATTGTGAATTCTTTTCGTCTCTTTTGATGTTATCATTTTATAATTTATTTCCCTTTTTCATACCGCTCATTTCCTCAGAAATGAAACTATGAGCTTTCATGAGTTGTAAATCATACTGAATCCTAACCTCCAACTCCTATCCAGGTGGAGCTACTTCTCACCTTAATGCTCTCATCTACGATTAAAAATTCTTTTATCTCCGTTACTTTACCCACAGAATTTCGTGGTCTGTCTGCTCTCCTCTTTCGTTCTGATTAGCTAATCTCTTCATTAAACAGATAATGATTCCATCGGTTATGCTTTAGAGTTACTGATTACACAAAGTAACTGAATTAGTTTTCTTTGATTCAACTTCTGTTCTCATGCCATTCTGTTTCGAATCAGTCTAACCGCAGTCGTTTTGCATCTTTTTTGCCCATACACCCTTTCACCATAGTCCGAAAGTCATTTGCATTCCCCCTTTCCAAAATTACTTCCCTAAAAGGTGCATTCAAATAATATGCAACAAGATACTAACACAAACCCACAAGCTAGCGGCGAGAATGCCGTGTGGCCTCAGTAATACGGACGATGCACACTGCGTTTTGTGTGGTCCTAGAGCCAGTTTGAGTCTGCCAATCTGTGGTCACAATTCCCCCCTGAAACACTGAAATTCCTCCAAGAGGGGTATTCCCCCCTTGTTGATTTCATTAAGAAAAGTCTCAGCGCGCTGATTTAATGCTTGACCTGCCACTTTCCATTAAAGTACAGCAAGTAATTATACAACTTTTATATGAACATATATAAAAAAAAAGCACAGGTAGAGACCGGACCGAACAGTCCTAATACTTGGGCTACCCAGTTCATAAAAATGTGGCCAATTACTCGCTGTACTTCAATGGAAAGTGGCAGGCCAGCATTAATCAGCGCGCTGAGACTTTTCTTAATGAAGTCAAGTGTAATTATCCCTTAATTGAACTACCATATGCACAGTCAGTGAGAGACCAACATTCGTGATATTACATCTCACTCATCAGCAGCTGCTTCTTCTTCTCCGCTGTTTTTGCCACCATAAATGCTATAAATATTCCCGTTCTAATTGGACAAGTCCTCAATGAAGGGAGGTATTTTTAACACAACGGTTATTGCACTGGAGGAAACTCCATTTGTGTTCCCGTCGGATTCATTTCTGAGTGACTTCAGTTTGAGCGACGATATTCGCAAGAAAGGAGCTGTAGTAATAACGGGCATTTTAAAATACAGTTGATCAAGAGACTGAAGTTACATTCTGATAAGTTACTGGTTCTGCGAAAGAATAAAACAGACAGTTTTTGGTGGAAGTTTACTTTTCTCCGCTTTGGTGACAGAGTTTATTTTGAAGGACAGTGGATTCTCTTATAAAGAGTGTGAACAGATGAAGGTTTTGCATTTGGTTTCGTTGAATATTTTTTATAAATTGAATTACAATTACAAGTATGGCACTCCGATATACCTATATATATATATTATATATATATATATATATATATATATATATATATATATATATATATATATATATATATATATAATATATAT
>NC_087201.1:37579258-37589258 GCF_015104395.2 Macrobrachium nipponense | reverse complement strand
TTATTTTTATATTATTATTTTATTTATTTATTTATATTTATTTTTCTATTTTATTTATTTACTTTCTTTTTTAATTTTAATTTATTATATGGAATTATTTTTTTTATTTATTTATAGTTGTTATTATCTATTTATTTACTCTCATTTATTTAATTATTTATTTTAATCTATTTATTCTATTTATTCTTTTTATTTATTTATTTATTTATTTATTTATTTATTTTTCAATTATTTATTCTTCTATTTATTTATTCATTATTATTATTTATTTATTTATTTTTTTTCTTTGTTATTCATTTTCATTTATTGTTTTGAAACGAGTCCAAAACTATAATAAATGTTTTTTTGTCTCCTTTTTTAGTGGGGAGTTTTTTATAATGAACTTTGACAGAAAAATCTGGCATCAAAAGATGAAAAGAAACTCAAAAATTGTGTTCCAAATATCGGCACCAAAAAGACAAAACCATAAAAAATACTCTGCAGAAACTGAAATATTTCTTAAAACGTTTTATGCTACATTCATTCTCTCAAAAAGAGTGGACAATCAAAAAATTAAATAATTATTTTTAACATGTCTATATGACATGTTAAAATAATTTGATGGATGATTTTTGCTTCAAAATTCATTTAGAAAATTGGCTAAAAAGAGAGGGAAGGAACTTTGAATTAAAAGCAGTTTATAAAGATTTAATTTGAATCCAATAATTTTAATAGTTTTGCCCGGTTTTTAATAACTGATTTTATTTCAAAAATTATTTCAAAACTAACCTAAAATTCGGGCAATAAATGTAACATAAAATCATTTAGGAAATATATAAATTTTTGCACAATATTCATTTTGTCGTTTTTTTTTTTTTATCAAAAATCAATTTAGGAATAGCCTGAAAAAAGTAATTTTTGGTACAAAAATCATTTAAGAAATCAAATAAAAAAAAATGACAACGAATATAACATAAAAATTTTTAAATCACATTTCAATTCATATATGAAACTTTTAAGATTTTTTAAACATTGATTTGTCTTTAAAGAATCATTTAAAAAATCGGCTAAATAAACGGCAATAAATTTATCATAAAATGGTTTTAAATATTTATCATTTTTGGTATATTTTTTGCTAAATATTTCTCTTCATCTTAGCGGTTTTCTGATTCAGTCATTATAAAAATCCTCTTAAAAAAGTAAAAATCTAAAACAGAAAAAGGCTTAAAAAAATTTCAGTTTAAATGGGTTTCTTGCCCTTCTTTTTTACAGATGATTTTTGTTTAAAAATTATTTCAAAAATTTATTTAAAAAGGATCATGAATGTAACATAAAACGTTCAAAAAATTACAATTTTAGTACCAAATTTTCGAAACTTTTTCAGTTTTTTATATTTTTGTTAAAGTGATTATTTTAAAAAACGGCTACAGTTCAAAATGTAATTTGATTTGAATACATTATTTAAAGGATTTTCCCTCACTTTTTGATGACTGATTTTTATTTTAGAAATTGATATGACAAAATTGTTGAAGGTTTTTTTCTTGTTTTTTTTGATGACTGGTGTTTTTTTTAATAATTTAAAATATCGTCTAAAAATAACACAATGCATTTAAAATAAACAGAGTTTAAAAATAATACAGTTTGGATACAATATTTTGGGAGTTTTGCCTTCTTTTTTATGACTGATTTTGATACCGAAAATCATGTAAAAACACGCCTAAGAAAGTTTTAAAATAATTTCAATTTTTGCATAGTATTTTTGAGTTTTTCCTCTTTTTGTTGGCGGATTTTGTTTAAAAAACTATTACAAAAATTGCTTGAAAAAGAAACCTAAGAAAGCTTAAAAAATATTTCAATTTTACCATAAATAGTGTATTTGAATAAAAAAAAGGACAAAATAAGAGACCTAAAAAGCTTTAAAAATGATTTCAATTTAGATATAATATTTTACCACGCAGTGTATTAAAATTATAAAAAGACAAAAACGATAACTAAAAAAGCTTAAATATTTCATTTAGATACAATATTTTACCATAAATAGTTTTTATTTAAATTTAAATATATTTGTTTAACATTTTTATGGTACATTAATTGTCAAAATTTATGCGATTTTCAAATGATTTAAAAGCAGTTTAAAAAAGAATTTATTTTGAATACAATATTTTTAATAAATTTACCGTTTTTTAGGACTAATTTTATTTCAAAAATTATTTAAAAATGGGCTTAAAATATGGCAATGAATAGCACATAAAAATATAAAACATATATCAATTTTTGAGATTTTCCCCCTTTGTTAAGGCTGTTTGTTGATAAAAATTAATTAGAAAAATAACTAAAAAATTAGTGAAAGACAAAAACATTTAAACATATTCCAAATTAAATACAATATTTTTTTTAGATTATGACCTCTATCTGATGAGTGATTTTTTTTGTCTGAAAAGGTTTTTTAAAAATCGCATAAATATATGAAAATAAATGTAATTTGAAGAGTTTAAAACAATATTTCAATTTTAGTACAAAATCTTAAAGTTTTTTTTTTTTTCAGCTTTTTGATACATTTTTGTTTGGGAGTTTTACCCTCTCTTTGGTGACTAATTTTTATTTCAAAAATCAATTAGAAAATCGCCTAAATTTTTAGTCTATTGATTAATGTAACATGAAAAGTAATAAAAAATATTTAAATTTTACCACTTACTTTGGTGGCTGTTTACTGTTTCAATTAATCATTATCAAAATTCTCTAAAAAATAGTTAAAAAAATGAAACAGAGAAAAGCTCTAAAAATATATAATTTTAAATGCAATATCTTTGGGCTTCTTGGCTCCCTTTTTTGGAGTTTTGCCCTCTTATTTGGTGACATAGTGAAAAAGATTGTATTTAAATTGAAAGATAAAAAAATAGTTTTTTTCGCCCATCCCCCTTTTTCAGGCTATTCTTATATTTATTTTTGATACAAAACTCCGCCAAAATAAAGGAGGTAAAAACTCTCAAAAATATTATGCAAAAATTTATATATTTCTTAAATGATTTTGTTACATTTATTGCCCTAATTTCAGGTTTTTTTTTTTTTGAAATAATTTTCGCAATAAAAATCAGTCATAAAAAATCCGGCAAAATATTAAAAACAAATATTAGATTAAAATTAAACCTTTTACAAACTGCTTTTAATTTGAAGTTCATTGTCCTAATTTTAGCCAATTTTCTAAATGATTTTTGAAGCAAAAATCATCCATCACAAAGAGGAATGAATTTCAAATAGACATGTTAAAATAATTATTTAATTTTTGTATTGTTAAAATTGCCTAAAACGGGACAAGAAATATAGCATAAAAAGTTTTAATAAATATTCCAGTTCTTGCACAATATTTTTAGGTTTTTGTCTTTTTGTTTCAAAAATCATCATAGAAATGCTAAAAACAAAATTAAACTGGAAAAAGCTTAAAATATATATCAATTTAAATGAAATATTTAACGTGCTTTAGTCCTCCTTTAGATGTGTGATTTTTGTTTCAAAAATCTTTTAAAAAACCACATACATTAAAAAAAAAAAAAAGTTTCAATTTTGGTACACAATTTTTGAGTGTTTTCATCTTTTGATGTAAAATTTTTGTGTCAAGAATCATTATAAAAATCACCTAAAAAGGAGGACAAAAATACAACATTTATGATAATTTTGCATTCGATTTAATTCTAACTTCTGTTTCCATAATCATTTCGAAAATTACCTAAATCAGGACAATGAATATAACATAAAAGAATGGTTTAAAAAAAATAATTGTGAACTAAAATTTTTGGGAGTTTTTCACCCCATTTTGATAACTGAAATGAAACTAAAAACCTTATTGAATTTATATATAATATTTTTGCTTTTTGGCATCTTTTTGATAAATGATTTTAGCTTTTGTCTAAATTTTAATGTTATATTCATTTTCATATTTTTATTAAATTATTTTTTAAAATAAAAATCAGTTATCGAAATAAGGGCGAAAATTCTTAAAATACTGTATTTATTCCGTTTTCCCCCCCTTTTCCCCCCCTTTTTTTTTTTTTTAGCGAATTTTTATATTGATTGATTTTTTGAAACAAAAAATAGCCAAAATAAAAAAGGAAATATACTCAATAATATTTTGCACAAATTTATAGATGTATTTTTTAAACATTTTACGTTCTATTTCTAGGCGATTTTTAAAATAATTTTTGAAATAAAAATCAGTCATGAAAAAGAGGGAAAAGCTATCAAAGTTAGTGAATTCAAATTAAATTTTTAACTTATTTTAATTTTAAATACATTGTCTTATTTTAGCCAATTTTCTGAATGATTTTAGAAACAAAAATCATCCATCAAAAATAGGAACAAACTCTCAACATATTGTACAAAAATTAAAAATACTTTAAAAATTATTTTTGAAATAAAAATCTGTCATAAAAAACTTAAGAAAATTCTAACCGATTTTTGAGTGATTTTTCTTGAAACCAAAAATCAGTCATCAAAAAGATAAAAAAATTCAAAAAATTACCTACTAAAATAGTAAATATATTTAAATGATTTTAAAAAAATCTTTTATTGTTTCTCTATTTCATTTTATTTTTTAGGCGATTTTTATGATGAGTTTTTGAACAAGAAAACTGCCAACAACAATTAAATGAGACTCTCAAATGTTTTATGCCAGATTTTTGTGTCTAAATTCATTATAAAAATCCATTAAAAAGGAGACGAGACAAAAATACATTTATTATAGTTTTGGACTCGTTTCAAAACAATAAATGAAAATGAATAACAAATAAAAATAAATAAATGAATAAATAATAATGAATAGATAAATAGAAGAGTAAATAAATGAAAAATAAACATAATAAATAAATAAATAAAAAATAAAAAGAATAAATAAAATAAATAGAATACAAATAAATAATTAAATAAATAAAAATAAATAAATAGATAAATAACAACTATAAATAAATAAAAATAAAAATAAATCCATATAAATAAATTAAAATAAAAAATAAAAGTAAAATAAATAAATAGTAAAAAAATAATAACAATAAAAATATAAAAATAAAAATAAATTAATCAATAAGAAAAGAAATAATAAATAAA
Source organism: Macrobrachium nipponense (assembly GCF_015104395.2). Taxonomy (NCBI): domain Eukaryota; kingdom Metazoa; phylum Arthropoda; class Malacostraca; order Decapoda; family Palaemonidae; genus Macrobrachium; species Macrobrachium nipponense. The sequence continues at coordinate 37,584,182 of NC_087201.1, read as the reverse complement.
TGAATAAAATAAATAATAAAAAATGAAACAATAAAAATAAATAATAAAAGTAAAAAAATAAAAAAATAAAAATAAATAAATAAGTAAATAAAATTAGAGAATAAATAAATAAATAAAAATAAATAAATAATAAATAAATAAATAAATAAAATAAATAAATATGAATAAATAAATAAACATATAAATAAAAAATAAACAAATAAATAAAAATAAATAAATAGATAGGAATAAATAAAAATAATAAATACAAGGAATTATAAAGAAAATTTTAAAAAATGATAAAAAAAAAATTAAAAATCAATTAATGAACATTTAATTAAAACAAATAAAAAAAAAACAAAATGGAAATGGAAAATGTAAATACATAAAATAAATAAATAAATAAATAAAAAAAAAAAAAAAAATCAATAAATAAATAATAAATAAATAAATAAAAATAGATAAATAAATAAAAACAAAAATAAATAAATAAATGAAGTTTTAAAAATAAATTAAAAAATATAAATGAATAAATAAATTAAAAAGAGTAAATAAATAAAAATACAGAATAAGAATAAATGAAAAATAAAGCATCTAAATAATTCAAAAGAAATAAAATGAAAAAATAAAAAATAAAAAATATAAAACAAATGAATAAATAAACAAATACAAAAATTATTAAGTATGAAAATAAAATATATAATAATATAAAGCAAACTAATATTTAAAAATCAAATAAATGAATAAATATTAAAGTATATAAATAAAAAAAAGAAAAAACTAAATAAAAAAATAAAAAAAATAAATAAAAATAACAAAATAAATATATAAAAATAAATAAATCAATACAAGAAAATAGATGAAAATGAAAAATAAAAAAATAAACAAAAATAAAATAAAAAATCTAAAATAAATCAGTAAAAATAAATAAACAAAAATAATAAATAAATATACATAAGTAAATATAATTAAAAGTAAAAAATAACTAAATTGAATAAATAAATAAATAAAATATAAATAACTAAATAGATAGTAAATAAATAGATTACAATCGATAAAAAAAAATTAAAATGAATAAAAAAAAATAAATAATAAGAATAAATGAATAAATAAAAATTAATAAAAAAAATAACTAAATAAATAATAAAATAAAGTATAAAGACAGTAAATAAATATAAATAAAAATAAAAATGACTATAATAATAAATAATTAAAAATTAAAAATTGAAAAATAAGTAAATAAAAAAATTATTTAAAAATAAATAAAAAATAAAATAAATAAAATAAAAATGAATGAAAAAAATAAATAAGAAAAAATCAATAGATAAAATTAGATAATAAAAAAAAAATTGAAAAATGAATAAATAACAACTAAAATAAATAAAAATAATCCAAATAAATAAATAAAATAAAAGTAAAAAATATTAAAGCAAATAAATAAAAAAAAAACAAAAATAAAAATAAACATAATAACTAAAAATAAATAAATAAATAAAAATAAAAAATAAAAATAAAAATAAAAAAATAAATAAATAAATAAAAATAATAAATAAGAAACGTAAATAAAAAATAAAAATAAAAAATAAAGAAAAATAAAATAAATAAAAATAGATAAAATTAAATAAAAAAATTAATAAAAAAAATAAATAAAAATAAATAAATGGATAAAAATAAAGAATAAAAAATAAAATTCAAATAAATAAATAAATAACACGTATAGATAAATAAAATGAATCCAAATAAATAAATCAAACTAAAATTATTAAAGTAAACAAATAAATAAAAAAACTAATGAAAATATAAAAATAAAAAGAAATACTGAAATCAAAAGAATTAAATAAATAAGAACAAAAAATAAGAATAAAAAGCAAATAGTTAAAATAAATAAATAAAAATACATAAATAAAAGTGAATAAATAAAAATAAAAAAAATAAATGAAAAAAAATAAGTAGAAATAAATAAATAAAGAAAATCAATAAATTAAATAAAAATAAAAGATATGTAAATAAATAATAAAATAAAAAAAATAAATAAAATAAATTAACAAAATAAACAAAAATAAAAAATAAATAAAACATAAAATAAATAAAATAAATAAAAATACAAATAAATAATAAATATATAAATGAAACTAATAAATAAAATTAAATAAATTAAAGATAATAAATAAAAATAAATAATATAATTATATATCATATATAAAATAAAATAAAAATGAAATAAAAATAAGAAAGATCATAGCTATATAGAAAATAAAATAAAAATAAATAAATCAAAATAAATAAACATATATATAAATTAACATAAATAAGAATAAATAAGTAAATAAAAATAAATTAATAGATAGAAATAAAATAGATAAAATAATAATAATAAAAAAATAAATAAAAAATAAACAAAAATAAGATAACTCAAATAATAAAATAAAAATAAATAAATAAAAGTAAAAATAATTATATAAATCCCTTAAACGGCGAATGGACGTATTAAACGTCGAGTCAAAATGTCTCCCGTATGCCGAATGGACATACCATACGTCGACTCAAAATTTTTTTTTTGGAAAATTTTTTTTTTTAAATTCGCAGAAAAATACTTATAGGCCTACCAGCCGAAAACTTTTGAATCACGCGCCTTGGGGGGATGCTGGGAGTTCACGGATCGAGGTGTTGTTTTGTTTACAATCGTTACGTAGGTGCGCAAGCGCGAATTTCTTTCTTGCCGCACTAAAAAAGTATCTGTGACACATCTCGGAAATTATTTCGTCACTTTGACTAATGAATTTGAACCATTTTAAATTAGCCGTTACATGGAGTATTAAATATGAAAATGTGTGCATTTTTATGTAGAATACAACAAAAAAATACTCATGGTTGTAGCTTTTATCAGTTTTGAGATATTTTTATATAAATAACGATAAGTGCCAAAATTTCAACCTTCGGTCAACTTTGACTCTACCGAAATGGTAAAAAAATCGCAATTGTAAGCTAAAACTCTTATATTTTAGTAATATTCAATCATTTACCTTAATTTTGCAACTAATTGAAAGTCTCTAGCACAACATTTCGATTTATGGTGAATTTATGAAAAAACTTTTTCCTTACGTCCGCGCGTAACTCTTCCGAAAAAAATCATATATGCGATTGTGGTAATGTTTGCACCATTTTAAATTAGCCGTTACATAAAAGTTTTTATATATGGAAATGTGCGCAATTTCATGCACAATACAACTAAAACAACCCATGGTTGTAACTTTTATCAATTTTGAAATATTTTCATATAAAAAATGATAAGTGACAAATTTTCAACCTTCGGTCAACTTTGACTCTACTGGAATGGTCGAAAACGGAATTGAAAGCTAAAACGCTTATATTCTAGTAATATTCAAGCATTTACCTTCATTTTAAAACAAATTGGAAGTCTCTAGCACAGTATTTCGATTTATGGTATATTGATGAAAAAAATAACATTTTCTTTACGTCCGTGCGGTAACTCTTCCGAAAAAATCATACGCGCGATTGTGGTAATGTTTGGACCATTTTAAATTAGCCGTTACATAAAGTTTTAGATATGAAAATGTGCGCAATTTCATGTAGAATACAACAATAAATAATTGAAGGTTGTAGCTTTTCTCATTTTTGAAATATTTGCATATAAATCACGATAAATAAAAAAAAAACCACGTTCGGTCACTTTGGACTCTACCGTAAATGGTCGAAAAACGCCATTGTAAGCTAAAACTCTTACAGTCTAGAGTGATATTCAGTCATTTATCTTCATCTTGAAACAAATTCGAAGTCTCTAGCACAATATTTAGATTTATGGTGAATTAAAAAAAAAAAAAACTTTCTTCCATTCCCCCCGCGCGCGGATTCTCCGCCACAAATCTCCGAAATGCGTACGTCCCATTCTCGGAATATTTGCTCCGTTTCATATTAGGCATTTCATAGAGTTTTATATATGAAAATGTGCGCAATTTCATGTAGAATAAAACGAAAAACATTTGAAGGTTGTAGCTTCTCTTATTTCCGAAATAATTGCATATAAAAAAATATATATAAAAAAATCGACATTCGGTCAAATTCAACTCGTCAGATATGGTCAAAAACTGCATTTGTAAGCTAATACTCTTACAGTATAGTAATATTCAATCATTTGTCTTCATTTTGAAAGAAATTGGAAGTCCTCTAGGACAATATTTAGATTTATGGTGAATTTTTTGAAAAAATATTTGTTTACGTCCGCACGTTACGAATTCATGCATTATTTTGTGATAATATTTTTCTCTGTGTTGCTTTTATTGTTTTACAATGTGTTTTTATATATCAAAATGATTGCAATTTAGTGTACATTACAACGAAAAAAAAAAGTAACTTGTTACCTTTAACTGTTTTGTGCACAGCGCGATTGAATACAATTATATATGAAATTTCGTTTTTGCTTATTCATATATCGCATTATTTATATATGATAATGATAATTATTTTCATTTTTGATGGTTGCATACTAAAGTTCAGCCAATGAAAAAAAAGGAGCCAAAAATGAACTCTTAATCTTGAGAACTAAGCGTGCTGTGATTTTTTTGAAAAAAACATTTTTTCCGATTCTGCGCTCACTCTGAACACCTCCGGCACACGGGGAGACATTTTTTTTTTTTACCGCTTCGGCGTTTAAGGGTGAATAAAAATTAATAAAATAAAAATAAATAAGTAAAATACAGTAAATATAAATAAATAAATAAATAAAAATAAATAAAAATAAATAAATAGATAAAATAAATAAATATATGAAAATAAAAAAATAAATAAATAAATAAAATAATAAATAAAAAATAATAAATAAAAATAAATAAGTAAAAATAAAAATTTACAAATAAATCAATAAATAAAAATAAAGAAAAATAAATAAATAAATAAAAATAAATACAGAGAAATAAATAAAAATAAA
>NC_087201.1:37572645-37578758 GCF_015104395.2 Macrobrachium nipponense | reverse complement strand
TTTTCATTTATTACTTAGTTTATTTATTTATTTATTTTATTTTTATCTATATTTTTTTTATCATTTATTTATTTTTATTTATTTCTCGTATTAATTTTATTTATTTATTTATTTTTTGTTATTTTTTATTTATTTTTTATTTTTATCTTTATTGATTGATTTATTTGTATTTATTTATTTTTACTTATTTATTTTTATTATTTATTTCTTTTTATTTATTTTATTTTTTATTTATTTATTTTCATATGTATTTTATATCTTTTATTTTTATTTATTTTTTATTTATTTTTTTATTTATTTTTGTTTATTTATTTTTATTTTTTATTTTTACTTTTTTATTTATTTTTATTTTTATAATTTTTATTTTATATTTTATTTTTCTTTTATTTTATATTTACCTTTTTTTATTTTCTTTTTATTTTATTAGTTTTTTATCTATGTTTATTTTATTTTTTATTTATTTTATTTTTTTTATCTATTTATTTTTATCTATTTATTTATTTTATTTTTTATTTTCTTATTTATTTTTATTTATATATATATATTTTATTTATTTATTTTTACTTTTTGTATCTCTATTTATATATTTATTTAATTTTTCAGTTTTTTTTATATATTTTTTTACCTTTTGATTTATTATTATTTTATTTATTTTATTTTTATTTTTATTTTTTTGTTTAGTTTTTATTTTATTTATTTTATTTTTAGTTTATTTTAGTTTTTATGCTATTTATTTTTCTTTATTTCTATTCATTATTCTTTTTATTTATTTATTTATTTATTTCTATTTATTTCATTTATTTTTTTATTTTTATTTTTTTTATTTATTTTTATTTTATTATTTATTTTTAGTTTTTTTTAATTATCTATTTTTATCTATTTATTTATTCTTATTTAATTTTTCATTCATTTTTGTTTATTTATTTATTTAAATAATATTTACTTATTTTTTTCTTTATTTTTAATTTTTTTAATCATTTAGTTATCTATTTATTCATTTATTTTTATTTTTATATTTATTTACTGTCCTTTATTATTTGATTAGTTTATTTAGTTATTTTTTTATTAATTTTTATTTATTCAATTTATTCTTATTATTTTATTTATTTATTCATTTTATATTTTTTTATCGATTGTAATGTATTATTTATCTATCTATTTATTTATTTATATTTATTTATTTATTTATTCAATTTTGAGTTATTTTTTTACTTTTAATTATATACTTATGTATATTTTATTTATTTATTTCTATTTATCTATTTTTACTTATTTATTTAGATTTATTTATTTTTGTTTATTTTTTTTTCATTTTCATCTATTTTCTTGTATTGATTTATTTATTTTTATATATTCATTATTTTTATTATTTTTTATTTTTTATTTTTATTGGTTATTTATTTTATTTATTATTTAATATTTTATATTCATCTTACTTTATTTTCAATATTATTTACTTTATATTATTATATATTTATTTATTACTAATAATTTTTATTTATTTATTTATTCATTTGTTTTAATATTTTCTTTTATTTTATTTTTTTGTTTTATTTCTTTTAATTTAATTATTTATATACTTTATTCACTCATTTTTATTTATTTAATTTATTTTATTTATTTATTCATTTTAATTTATTTATTCATTTATATATTTTTATTTATTTTTAAAACTTCATTATTTATTTTTTTAATTAATTATCTATTTTTATTTATTTATTTATTTAGTATTTACATTTTCCATTGTTTTTATTTATTTATTTGTTTTAATTAAATATTCATTAATTTATTTTTAATTTTTTTTTATCATTTTTTATTTATTAATTCATTTTTATTTATTATTTTTATTATTCCTATCTATTTATTTATTTTTATTTTATTTGTTTGATTTTTTTATTTTTTTATATCTATTTATTTATTTATTCATTTTTATTTATTTAGTTATTTATTTATTTTTATTTATTTATTTCTCATTTTTATTTATCTATTTATTTATTTTTTTTACTTTTTTATTGCTTATTAATTTATTTTATCTTTATTTTTTTATTATTTATTTATTTACTTTTATTTATTTATTCTATTGTTTTATTTTTTTATTATTATTTTTATTCATTTATATTGAGGTTAATTTATTTTATTTTTATATTTATTGTATTTTTTTGTTGTTTTTTTTTTTTTTATTATTTATTTATTTACTTTTATTTTTTTATTTTATTCATTTATATATCTATTTATAGTTGTTTATTTATCTATTTAATTATTTTTATTTTTATTTAATTATTTATTTTATTATTTATTTTATTTATTCTTTTATTTTTCATTTATTTATTTATTTATTTATTTATTTATTTATTTTTCATTTATTTACTCTTCTATTTATTTATTCATTATTATTCATTTATTTATTTATTTTTATTTGTTATTAATTTTCATTTATTGTTTTGAAACGAGTCCAAAACTATAATAAATTTATTTTTATCTCGTCGCCTTTGTAATGGATTTTTATAATGAATTTAGACACAAAAATCTGGCATAAAACATTTGAGAGTCTCATTTAATTGTTGTTGGCAGTTTTCTTGTTCAAAAACTCATCATAAAAATCGCCTAAAATATAAAATGAAATAGAGAAACAATAAAAGATTTTTTAAAAATCATTTAAATATATTTCTATTTTAGTAAGTAATTTTTTTGACAATTTTTTATCTTTTTGATGACTGATTTTTGTTTCAAAAATCACTCAAAAATCGGTTAAAATTTTCTTAAGTTTTTTATGACAGATTTTTATTTCAAAAATAATTTTTAAAGTATTTTAATTTTTGTACAATATATTTGAGAGTTTGTTCCTATTTTTGATGGATGATTTTTGTTTCTAAAATCATTCAGAAAATTAGCAAAAATAAGACATTGTATTTAAAATTAAAATAAGTTAAAAATTTAATTTGAATTCAATAACTTTGATAGCTTTTCCCTCTTTTTCATGACTGATTTTTATTTCAAAAATTATTTTAAAAATCGCCTCGAAATAGAACGTAAAATGTTTAAAAAATACATCTATAAATTTATGCAAAATATTATTGAGTATATTTCCTTTTTTATTTTGGCTATTTTTTGTTTCCTAAATCAATATAAAAATTCGCTAAAAAAGGGGGAAAACGAAATAAATACAGTATTTTAAGAATTTTCGCCCTTATTTCGATAACTGATTTTTATTTAAAAAATAATTTAATAAAAATATGAAAATGGATATAACATTGAAAATTTAGACAAAAGCTAAAATCATTTACCAAAAAGCTGCCAAAAAACAAAAATATTGTATATAAATTCAATAAGGTTTTAAGTTTCATTTCAGTTATCAAAATGGGGTGAAAAACTCCCAAAAATTTTAGTTCCCAATTATTTTTTTTAAACCATTCTTTTATGTTATATTCATTGTCCTGATTTAGGTAATTTTCGAAATGATTATGGAAACAGAAGTTAGAATTAAATCGAATGCAAAATTATCATAAATGTTGTATTTTTGTCCTCCTTTTTTAGGTGATTTTTATAATGATTCTTGACACAAAAATCTTACATCAAAAGATGAAAACACTCAAAAATTGTGTACCAAAATTGAAACTTTTTTTTTTAATATATGTGGTTTTTTAAAAGATTTTTGAAACAAAAATCACACATCTAAAGGAGGACTAAAGCACGTTAAATATTTCATTTAAATTGATATATATTTTAAGCTTTTTCCAGTTTAATTTCGATTTTAGCATTTCTATGATGAATTTTGAAACAAACAGACAAAAACCTAAAAATATTGTGCAAAAAGTGTAATATTTATTAAAACTTTTTATACATTATTTCTTGTCCCGTTTTTAGGCGATTTTAACAATCCAAAAATTGAATAATTATTTTAACATGTCTATTTGAAATTCATTCCTCTTTGTGATGGATGATTTTTGCTTCAAAAATCATTTAGAAAATTGGGTAAAATTAGGACAATGAACTTCAAATTAAAAGCAGTTTGTAAAAAGTTTAATTTTAATCTAATATTTTTAATATTTTGCCGGATTTTTTATGACTGATTTTTATTTCGAAAATTATTTCAAAAAAACCCTGAAATTCGGGCAATAAATGTAACAAAATAATTTAAGAAATATATAAATTTTTGCATAAGATTTTTTGAGAGTTTTTACCTCCCTTTTATTTTGGCGGAGTTTTTGTATCAAAAATAAATATAAAATAGCCTGAACAAGGGGGGTGGGCGAAAAAAACTATTTTTTTATCTTTCAATTTAAATACAATTTTTTGCACTATGCCATCAAATAAGAGGGCAAAACTCCCAAAAAGGGAGCCAAGAAGCCCAAAGATATTGCATTTAAAATTACATATTTTTAGAGCTTTTCTCTGTTTCATATTTTGAACTATTTTTTAGAGAATTTTGATAATGATTAATTGAAACAGTAAACAGCCACCAAAGTAAGTGGTAAAATTTAAATATTTTTTATTACTTTTCATGTTACATTAATCAATAGACTAAAAATTTAGGCGATTTTCTAATTGATTTTTGAAATAAAAATTAGTCACCAAAGAGAGGGTAAAACTCCCAAACAAAAATGTATCAAAAGATGAAAAAAAAAACTAAGATTTTGTACTAAAATTGAAATATTTTTTTAAACTCTTCAAATTAAATTTATTTTCATATATTTATGCGATTTTTAAAAACCTTTTCAGACAAAAAAATCACTCATCAGATTGAAGTCATAATCTAAAAAAAAATATTGTATTTAATTTGGAATATGTTTAAATGTTTTTGTCTTTCACTAATTTTTTAGTAATTTTTCTAATTAATTTTTATCAACAAACAGCCTTAACAAAGGGGGAAAATCTCAAAAATTGATATATGTTTTAAATTTTTATGTGCTATTCATTTCCATATTTTAGGCCAATTTTTAAATAATTTTTGAAATAAAAATTAGTCCTAAAAAACGGCAAATTTATTAAAAATATTGTATTCAAATTAAATTCTTTTTTTAACTGCTTTTAAATCATTTGAAAATCGCATAAATTTTGACAATTAATGTACCATAAAAATGTTAAACAAATATATTTTAATTTAAATAAACTATTTAAGGTAAAATATTGTATCTAAATTGAAATATTTAAGGCTTTTTTAGTTATCGTTTTTGTCTTTTTATAATTTTAAGACACTGCGTGGTAAAATATTATATCTAAATTGAAATCATTTTTAAAGCTTTTTAGGTCTCTTATTTTGTCCTTTTTTTATTCAAATACACTATTGAAATATTTTTGAAGCTTTCTTAGGTTTCTTTTTCAAGCAATTTTTGTAATAGTTTTTTAAACAAAATCCGCCAACAAAAAGAGGAAAAACTAAAAAATACTATACAAAAATTGAAATTATTTTAAAACTTTCTTAGGCGTGTTTTTACATGATTTTCGGTATCAAAATCAGTCATAAAAAAGAAGGCAAAACTCCCAAAATATTGTATCCAAACTGTATTATTTTTAAACTCTGTTTATTTTAAATGCATTGTGTTATTTTTATACGATATTTAAAAAAAAAAAAAAAAAAAAAAAACTTCAAAAAAATTTTGATATCAATTTCTAAAATAAAAATCAGTCATCAAAAAGTGAGGGAAAATCCTTTAAATATTGTATTCAAATCAAATTACTTTTTGAACTGCAGCCGTTTTTTTAAATAATCACTTTAATAAAAATATAAAAAAAACTGAAAAAGTATCGAAAATTTGGTACTAAAATTGTAAACTTTTTGAACGTTTTATGTTACAGTCATGATCCTTTTTGAATAAATTTTTGAAATAATTTCTAAACAAAAATCATCTATAAAAAAGAAGGGCAAGAAACCCATTTAAACTGAAATTTTTTTAAGCCTTTTTCTGTTTTAGATTTTTACTTTTTTAAGAGGATTTTTATAATGACTGAATCAGAAAACCGCTAAGATGGAGAGAAGTATTTTGCAAAAAGTTATATATTTAAAATCATTTTATGATAAATTTATTGCCCTATTTTTAGCCGATTTTTTAAATGATTCTTTAAAGACAAATCAATGTTTAAAAAATCTTAAAAGTTTTATATATGAATTGAAA
>NC_087201.1:37557645-37567645 GCF_015104395.2 Macrobrachium nipponense | reverse complement strand
ATTCCTAAACATTATTTTTCTTCCTATTTTAAAAGGAAATCTTCACAGAATTATTTTGTGGCATTCGCTCACTCGCTTGCTACAGTTAAGTAAGACGCTCTGTCTAAAAGAATTCAGTGTCATAAAGAAGTAATCCTCTCTCTCTCTCTCTCTCTCTCTCTCTCTCTCTCTCTCTCTCTCTCTCTCTCTCTCTCTCTCTCTCTCTCTCTCTTACAGGATATCTAAAGATTTAAATGTTATAAAAGAAATGAAGAAATTAAGTAGACTTTATTGATGATGACTTGTCATTGTCTATCTTAATTTTTGCTCTTAGTTTCTTGCTGGTCTTACAGTTCACTAGCATCATTAACGAAATAGATTGTCATCACAACCACAAGATGGACGAAGCCTCAGTCAGAGAAGAGGAGGACAGAGGCTGCCCAGAACCAGAAACGAGGCTTCCCTTGAAACCTTCCATTGTGCTCAAAACAGGCGACGGCCTTTCTCAATTAGGTGGAGATTTATGTCTTGTATTAGAAGTATGTACAATATTACCTTTTTTCCTCTCTTGTACCCGAACGAAAAATTCTCAGGTAATCTATTCACATCTCTTTTTACTTGTGATATATATATTACCATCACAAAACTGAATGTTCCTCACAAATAGAAAGGCATAACTATGGCATCAAAATGTACGGGAATGAAAAATAGAAATGCAGCTGCAAAAGTTCAATATATATTATACTTTTGTTATATTGACAAACAGAGCCGTGCAAAAGCTCGAAAGAGAACTTTTTCAAATATAAAATAGAATATTGGCGCCAACAGGCATCAATAGCGATATGAAAGGAATTAAAATGAAAATTTTAAAGGTATTGTTGGTAATTTCATGAAAATACAAACGAACTGTGTTGCCGCTTTTCTAAAAGCGGTTTACCAGGTATTCTTGACATTCTTTCTTCACACACACACACACACACACACACACACACACACACACACACACACACATATATATATATATATATATATATATATATATATATATATATATATATATATATATATATAGGTATATCGGAGTGCCATACTTGTAATTGTAATTCAATTTATAAAAAATATTCAACGAAACCAAATGCAAAACCTTCATCTGTTCACACTCTTTATAAGAGATCCCACTGTCCTTCAAAATAAACTCTGTCACCAAAGCGGAGAAAAGTAAACTTCCACCAAAAACTGTCTGTTTTATTCTTTCGCAGAACTAGTAACTTATCAGAATGTAGCTTCAGTCTCTTGATCAACTGTATTTTAAAATGCCCGTTATTACATACAGCTCCTTTCTTGCGAATATCGTCGCTCAAACTGAAGTCACTCAGAAATGAATCCGACGGGAACACAAATGGAATTTCTTTCAGTGCAATAACCGTTGTGTTAAAAATACCTCCCTTCATTGAGGACTTGTCCAATTAGAACGGGAATATTTATAGCATTTATGGTGGGAAAAACAGCGGAGAAGAAGAAGCAGCTGCTGATGAGTGAGATGTAAAATCACGAATGTTGGTCTCTCACTGACTGTGCATATGGTAGTTCAATTAAGGGATAATTACACTTGACTTCATTAAGAAAAGTCTCAGCGCGCTAATTAATGCCTGGCCTGCCACTTTCCATTGAAGTACAGCGAGTAATTGACCACATTTTTATGAACTGGGTAGCCCCAAGTATTAGGACTGTTCGGTCCGGTCTCTACCTGTGCTTTTTTTTATATATATTCATATAAAAGTTGTATAATTACTTGCTGTACTTTAATGGAAAGTGGCAGGTCAGGCATTAATCAGCGCGCTGAGACTTTTCTTAATGAAGTAAACAAGGGGGGAATACCCCTCTTGGAGAGAATTTCAGTGTTTCAGGGGGGAATTGTGACCACAGATTGGCAGACTCAAACTGGCTCTAGGACCACACAAAACGCAGTGTGCATCGGTCCGCATTACTATTCTCCCCGCTAGCTTGTGTGTTTGTGTTAGTATCTTGTTGCATATTATTTGGAATGCACCTTTTGGGGAAGTAATTTTGGAAAGTGGGGAATGCAAATGACTTTCTGACTATGGTGAAAGGGTGTATGGGGCAAAATAGATGCGAACGACTGCGGTTAGACTGATTCGAAACAGAATGGCATGAGAACAGAAGTTGAATCAAAGGAAACTAATTCAGAGTTACCTTGTGTAATCAGTAACTCTAAAGCATAACCGATGGAACCATTATCTGTTTAATGAAGAGATTAGCGAATCAGAACGAAAGAGGAGAGCAGACAGACCACGAAATTCTGTGGGTAAAGTAGACTGAGAGCATTAAGGTGAGACGTATCTCCATCCTGGTAGGAGTTGGAGGTTAGGATTCAGTATGATTTACAACTCTGAGGAAATGAGCGGTATGAAAAAGGGAAATGAATTATAAAAAAGAAAAAACGCCTGTGGCTGACGGCTGGTGGAACGATAACGTCAAAAGAGACGAAAAGGATTCAGAATGTGTTCCAGAAGGATTTTGGCTCAAGAGAAGCACACGAATATGGCAGACCTTATGGAATTCTACTCAAAGATAAATAAATAAATGAAAAAAGCTAAGTTTTGGAGTAGAAACATAATTAGTGTTGGTTAAATAAAAAACAAAAATAAAGCTGATGACATAGTAACTAGAGAATCTCTCTCTCTCTCTCTCTCTCTCTCTCTCTCTCTCTCTCTCTCTCTCTCTCTCTCTCAATGTAATAGTTATTTCTCTGTTGAATGGTGGACAAATTAGTAAAAAAAAAAACAGATATATGAGGATAAGAGATTTTTACTAGTGTTTTCACAATTGTAAACTCTTCCTCAATCCCAGAACCAGCTATTGAGTATGAAGAGGCAGAAACGCTTGACAAAATAATATTTATAAAAGACGACATTAAAGACAAAATAGGAAAATTAAACAAGTTCAAATCTCCTGCCCCACATTGGGTTAATCCACGAGAACTGAAAGAGTAAGAGGGGCGATAGTTCCTCACCAATATAAACTCTACAGTAAAAATTGCAGCACAACGAAATGCACCTAAAGAATGGACACTAGGTATCGTGCCTCCAGTTTACAAAAAAAGGTCCAAGAGAAGAGCCAGGAAATTATAGACCAATCTGTCTAACGTCAGTCCCTTGCAAGATTTGTTAGAAACAACCTGTTGTTGAATAGTCAACACGGCCTCAGACAAAACAGGTCCTGCCTATCAAACCAAACCTCTTCGAGTTTTTGTCAGAACTTGCTTGGTATTTACGACAGTAATATTGCAATACATATATCCTCTACTTAGAATTTCAAGGCCTTTGACAAAGTTCCACATAGAAACTAAAGACAAAAGTTAAGAGTTTTAGGAATTGCAGGAGAAATAGCAGACTGGATCAAAGACTGGCCAACTAATAGAAAAAAGAAGTCATAATAAACGGTGAAGAATCAGAATGGGCAAATGTGACAATCAGAGTTCCACAGGGTTCTGTTCTTGCCTTACTTTTGATTTTGAATGACATAAAAGTCATTGATGTAGGCTTAACTAGCAGGATAGCCACATTTGCAGATAACACCAAACAAAATATAAATGCAGCAGAACCAATACAGATGAAATGATCTAAGAAAAATCGGAGAGTGGTCAAAAGATGGCAAATGCCTTGGAAATTGGATAAGTGTAGTGTTATAAATAGTATGCCATCTGCATACTGCTTGGGAAGGACATAAATAGTGTAGAACAAGAAGAGGACCTTCGGGTCATTATTCCCAAGGACTTGAAATCCACAAAACAGTGAATAAAAGCTGAAAATAAAACACAGAAACTAGTGGAATACATAAAGAGGCAGTTCAAATACAGAAACGAGGAAACGGTGCTGCAGCTCTACACATCAATAGCTAGACCTCCTCTTCAATATGCAGTACAGATTTGGTCAATAACACTAAGAAAGGGCATAAATAGATTAAAAGGGGCACAAGCAAGAGCTACAGAGTAAATTCCCTCCAACAGGCAAATTGATTACCAAAGACGACCAGACAGCCTGAACATGCATGACTTAAAAACACGACGATTGCGAGGACAGCTAATAGTAACATTCAAAACACTGAAAGACAAAACAAAAGTAGACGAAAACCACACAAGAAATAATATGTGGGAAGTTTTTTACATATAGATATGTGACACATGGAAAAAACTGCCACCAAAAATTGTAAACTGCAACAGTGTGGAAAAGTTTAAAAGAAAGCTATACAAAATCATTAGGATACTGTGAATGAATACTAAACCTGCTCCGACAGATAAGCTGGCACATGATGTCTTCTCGGATGGACTAATAAGTCTTTAGGACATCCTAATCCTTATAACTCTCTCTCTCTCTCTCTCTCTCTCTCTCTCTCTCTCTCTTTCTCTCTCTCTCTCTCTCTATCTCTCTCTCTCTCTCTCTCATATTTATAGCTTTCACACAGGTTTTCTTTCATACAAATCCCCCCACTGCTTACGCACAGCAATGATGGAAAACACTCGAAAAGGCAGAAAGGAAAGGAAAGAACAGCGAGAGATTGTCCAGAGGTTCAAGATTTTGGAAAAGAAAAAATCTCGCCAAAACGAAGATTTTGATCTTCAGTATTATTATTATTATTATTATTATTATTATTATTATCATTATTATTATTATTATTATTATTATTATTATTATTATTATTATTTTATTATTATTATTATTATTATTAGGGGGAACCTTATTCATACAGAACAAGCCTACAGTGGCCACTGACTTGAAATTCAAACCTCCAAAGAATATGATGTCCATTCGAAAGAAGTGACAGAAGGTAAAAAGAAATTCATAAAGAGATCAGGTACTTAAAAAACAGACAAACGAACAGATGAATAAATTTAAAATCAAGTAAATTATTAAAATACCAGGAGAATTGTGTAAGGGTAGTAATGCATTTCACCTTCGCTTGTACAGTAAGTTCCAAAACTGAAGCGACAAATTTCAGAATTGATCGTACTTCTTTAGAAACTCTCGTGGGGTTGCCAGTTAGTATATTTTATTCCAATTATTGTCATCCTCTTTATCTGATAATAAGTATCAGTGATTAAACTGTAGAACCGCAGAAGGTATTTCCCTAGTGAATTGTCAATGTTAGTTCAATAATTGTTTATTAAAAGAAGGAAAAAAAAATCCCCTCTCAAAAAAAGAAGAGAAAAAAAATAATAATTTCCCCGTGGAAACATCTGCAGCTCTCAATGTGTGATATCAAGTGTTCACCATTGAGTGGCCGCAGGAACCGAGTGCATAGCATTGGCCTAATTTGATTTGTAAATTAACTTTCTACTTTTATAGCGTCATATCGAAAGTTATTATGATTTCTTTTGATAAAGCACAAAGTAGTTAAACATCTGATTAAATGAAATATAAATAAGCCACAAGTTGGTGTGGAAATTAAAAAAAAGAAATCCAAGTTATATGCGCGTTTAGCAATGGCTACATGGTTAGGCCTATTTCATTAATCAAGGAAATATATTTTCCAGCTTGTTATTTAATAATTAAGTTGTTTGGAAATCTAGATGTTGTAAATATGATTTTCCATTAATTAGGTTCCATTATCATGAGCTTTATAAATACGTGCTTGGTTACCCCAATCTCTACCACTTTGAGATGTTGCTGAGTAGATTGCTTTTCTATGCATCTTACAAAAACCAATCATGGTTATATAGTAGGTTAGATAAAGAGATATACATTTCATAATCTATTTTATAAAATATAGATATTTATATACATGCATATATATATATATATATATATATATATATATATATATATATATATATATATATATATATATATATATATATAATAGTATATATATATATATATATATATATAAGTCATATCACATTTCCGTGATTCATATACATATATCGAGCTACAGTGTCCTTTAATATCTAATTCGCTCTACCTCGGAATTAATATATTTTCATATAAGCTTAACCGAAGGGGAATTTTTTCTCGATAATAGATTTGCCTGGACCAGGGCGCGAACCTATGGATCCTTTCAAACCCAGGAACGTCAGTGAAGCTTTACCTACTACACCACCGCGGTGGTGAGGTAGGTAAAGCTTCACTGACGTTCCTGGGTTTGAAAGGATCCATAGGTTCGCGCCCTGGTCCAGGCAAATCTATTATCGAGAAAAAATTCCCCTTCGGTTAAGCATATATGAAAATATATTAATTCCGAGGTAGAGCGAATTAGATATTAAAGGACATTGTAGCTCGATATATATATATATATATATATATATATATATATATATATATATATATATATAAATATGTATGTATGTATGTATATATATATATATGAAATCTTAAAACTAAAAAGTCCATGAATAATCACAATTCCTAATGAAACAGAATTACACATTCTTCAAAATAAATAGTTACATTTCTGCGTCAACTATGAAAATGAAAAAATGAAAATGAAAAAAAGAACATATATTCAATATTTTGTGTAAGAACCTAAATTATCAATAACAGAATTTAATCTCCTCGGGACTGACTCCACCAAATTCTGACATATCTTGGTTCCTCTTAAATTTGAAAGAGGGGGAGACAAAACAAGATAGACCTGAGTCTCAAATAAAATCATCCACGTAGCCTGATATTTAAGAGAAAAAAAAACACCATTAGACTAAACAATGAATGATTAGCCCAGGCCTAAGTCAGATATAATTATTATTTTGGACTATAAAAAGATTAAACTTAGGACTTGTAAGTGTCAAGTTAGATTATCCATGTAGCCTAATGAAAACACTAAAGAATGTATAGGCCTACAGTAGGCCTGAGTCTGAAATGAAATTATGCACCTAGCCAAATAAATCATCGTAGACTAAACAATAATCAGGGATTGCTCATTAATCTAATGTGGTCCAAGAACACCTACATAATAAATGATATGCATTATCGCCATTATTATTAAATGATGAACCACGCCATAACTGCATCAGGTTCACTGTTGGATTCGACCGTTGTCTAACGTTCGAACACAAGAAAACTGACTAACCTTTTTTTCCTTGGTCGCCAACAATAAAGCCTTCCTTTCTCGTCGTTACAAAACCTTTTCTCATCGCACCAGATAACATTTTACCAGAAACTGCTCTCTATAGGAAGGTGTTGAAGAGCGAAGCCAAGTCGCTGTTCTTTGTGAACTTCGGTAAGGAAAGGCTTCGTGGCAGGAATTCTACTTTCAAGACCTTCTGCTCTCAAATGGCGTCTTATGGTGGAGTTTGATATGTGGAGGCTAGTTTTTCTTTTAATTATTGTTGATGATGTTATTGGATGCTTCCTTACAAATGCAATCATCTGCCTGTCTTCCTCTTCTGTCGTGCAGCGAGGTCGACCAGATCTTCTTTGATTTTCTAGTCCTGTAGGCCTACTTCGTCATATCTCTTCAGCCATCTATATACAGTTGTTCTATGGCAATTTAAACGCCGCGCTATTTCTTGCACTAAAATTCGTGTCTGATATAATTCAATTGCTAACCTCCTAACTGATTCTGATGTCTCGGTTCTCTTTCTAATCGGCAGCTGATCCATCTTGATAAGACTTTACGTAATCACTGTCAGCTGATTCATCTGATAAGAGGTTGCATAACTACTGTTCTAAAGTGTTAGAAATCACAGTGTTCGTTCGGCGGCTGCGACTATTGCTGGGGGACCTGGGGTCAAGCGCCCCCCCCACCCCCCCTAGTACGACACGGCTGGTGATTCATAGGTTGGGTAGATAATGTTACGTTTGTGTCGTGGGTCGAAACCGAAGCCATAGCTGAAGTAGAGTCCGACTGGTGGGGTCCTAGAAGCTAGAATCAAAACTACCAACCACACACAACTTCTCTGTTGAATCTAGATGCATTCTTGGTTGGTTATGTTTAATGTTGCGGAGATTTTCCCTTTACATTCCATTGATACTTGCTTGGTTTTATCCATCTTCGCTGAAATAATTGATAATACCCTATGATATTAAATGTTTGTTTCCACATTGCTCGAAATATACATTGGTAATGTTGGTAATCCTGTGTTGAACGAAAATTTCAAATTGTTTCGTTTTTATAGTGTGAAGCAATTACTATACTTTGAAATAATTACTATTAACATAATTTTTTCTTATGATTTTTATAAATATCACAGATTTGATATTTGTGCATCATATGCTAGCTTTATTTTACTTCACAGAGCTTTCACTGTAGAAAAATAAAAATAAATCCTTCAGCTACGAGCTGTAGTTGCCAGTTAGTGAATTTCGAACGAAATCCTCTGAAATTTGTCGCTTCAGTTTTGGAACTTACTGTACTTCTGAAGTTCTAGTTGCACGACATTCTCAGTGAGGCTGTTCCATAGTCTAGCGGTGTGAGGGACAAAGGATCTCGGAGACTGAGAAGTCCGACAGCGAGGCTCAGTTACTGCATATTAGAGCTGCTGCTCGGCGATCTGGTTGCTTTCGGCAGGAGAAGGGGATCAGGGATCAATTGTGGATGTGAAAGAGCTCTGTTAAAATACAACTTATGAAAAATTGATAAACGAGACACTATCCGTCGATGATCCAAGTATCAACTGCTAATACTGCCTATTAAGAGAAGTAAGTGGTCGTGCTGGAATTTCTAGAGTTTTTAGGTGGCCATTTATAAAAATCTTAGTTTTTAGGTGGCCATTTATAAAAGTCTTAGTTTTTAGGTGACCATTTATAAACATCTTAGTTTTGATAAAAATCTTAGGTTTTATGTGGCCATTTATAAAAAATCTTAGTTTTTAGGTGGCCATTAAAAAAACTTAGGTTTTAGGTGGCCATTTATAGAAATCTTAGTTTTTAGGCTGCCATTCATAAAAATCTTAGTTTTTAGGTGGCCATTTATAAAAATCTTAGTTTTTAGGTTGCCATTTATAAAGACCTTAGTTTTTAGGTGGCCATTTATAAAAATCTTAGTTTTTAGGTGGCCATTTATAGAAATCTTAGTTTTTAGGTGGCCATATATAAAAAACTTAGTTTTTAGGTGGATGTTTATAAAAATGTCCCGCAAAACAATCTCCGCAAACACAAACCTTACTTATGTACAAAGTAAAGATATCACAAGTGAACTGACAGGAATAAAAATCTATAAATTGCAAAATGGATTCATTCTCAGACAAGTCAATCATTAAGGTCCTGTCAAATGTCATAGAGAAAAAATGGCAAGAAAAAGGACGCATGCTTTGAAAATTAAAAATAGGTATTTACTGATGTTCAAAAATTCATTGTCTCTTGGCAAAGAATTTCATAACAAATTTTGGTGACCATGATAGGATCCTCTGTTCAGCAACACAGGCTTTGGCTATGGGACACTCGGGGGTGGGGGGGGGGGGGGTTGCTTAGGGTGTGAAAGCCACTGAACTGATTTAGGTTGTTAGGCAGATCCCCAGTTTTGAAACTAGTTAAAATGCATTATTTAGAGGATGAGGAAGAGACTTCGGTAGTCAGGGTTTTAGCTGATCCTAACTAGGAGAGGAACTGTTTTGAGTTTAGAAGAGATCAGCTGTGCATTATATCGGAGTTCCTAAATTTAGGATTGGCCATAGAGGTAAAGAAAGGACATCTGTTATTTCAGGTGATAGTAATAGTAAAGGTTGTGTAAAATCACAAAGTTTTCTGAATAGCTACCGGCCTAATATTAGTGGTAGGAACTACGGGAAACAGAATTCCCAGTCAAATAGTATAAGGTGTTATTATTGTAACAGGCCCGGGCATTTAAAGGCAAACTGTTTCTTTCGTAAGAGGCAGTTGGAAATTAATCAAAATCCTATAGGAGTAGTTACTGAGAATAACCAAAGGCAAATGGTAGTAAACGAAAGTAGTAATAGTAATGATAAATGACTAAAATTTCACAATATTTCGAACGGGATAGTATATTCTGATTGTGACACGCGTTTCGCATGAAGTGTTAAGATTTTGAGGGAAACTGGTGCTGC
>NC_087201.1:37540145-37552645 GCF_015104395.2 Macrobrachium nipponense | reverse complement strand
TGTGGCTATGCAGTAAATTTTCAAGGTTATGGCACTGAGCTAGAAAAACAAAATACGTTGACATTACATCAGCTGCAAAGGGAGACAATGAAATGGCTGAAACTGTTTTTCATTGACTATCCTAGTTGGCCGAGGAGCAGTCTTACTAAAGCCCGTTGAAGGTCGGCATCTAACATTCATTCAAGTGCCATGGGGAGCGTGTATCCCCTGACAGACCTTGGCCCCTAGGGTACGCGTATCCCAGGTTGAAAACCCCTGCACTAGTGGGTATGGGTATGTTACGGGTATGGGTATGATAGAGATATGTGCATGGCACGGATAAGGGAAACGCGAATACGAGCCATAGAGAGCATTAATTAGTATATACATACATTATAATATATTATATATATATATATATATATATATATATATATATATATGTATGTATATACTAATTAATGCTCTCTATGGCTCGTTATTCGCGTTTCCCTTATATATATATATATATATATATATATATATATATATATATAATGTAATGATATATACTAATTAATGCTCTCTATGGCTCGTATTCGCGTTTCCCTTATCCGTGCCATGCACATATCTCTATCATACCCATACCCGTAACATACCCATACCCACTAGTGCAGGGGTTTTCAACCTGGGATACGCGTACCCTAGGGGCCAAGGTCTGTCAGGGGATACGCGCTCCACATGGCACTTGAATGAATGTTAGATGCCGACATTCAACGGGCTTTAGTAAGAACTGCTCCTCGGCCAACTAGGATAGTCAGTGAAAAACAGTTTCAGCCATTTCATTGTCTCCCACCCTTTGCAGCTGATGTAATGTCAACGTATTTTGTTTTTCTAGCTCAGTGCCATAACCTTGAAAATTTACTGCATAGCCACATATATATATATAATATATATATACATTATATATATATATATATATATATATATTATATATATATATACACATGCATGTATGTATACAATATAGTACATATATATTACTTTATCAGTAACAGATCCTTCCACACTCTCGCAACACCTGCTACCAAGAAACTAGGCAAAGGGCGTTTTAGACTAATTGCAATTAAAGTTAAAAGCTCCGAGCCCTGCCTGGAAGCAAGGCAAGTTCAAAGTAACCTCGGCCTGAAAGGAGAAGCCAGATGCCTTCTCTCAAAACTGCCTTTTCTCACTCTGACCCTTTGCTTTTTTTGACGGCGAGTCTCAAGGCCCGTGGGAAGTTGTGCACTGAAATTTGGACGTTCTTATTGACTTAGGGTAGCCATCAAACATACTGACAAACAGACTGACAGACTAACAAGTGCAAACTACAGCATAATTGCTTTTTATTTTCTTATTTTGTTCCAGTTGGATCTTTCAGATACGTGAGACTTCGTTATGTTACCCAGGGAAAGAAAACTATAATTATAGATAATGATTAAAACTCTTGACTCTTCTTCTCTAGAATGGAAGCCTTTCCGTCACTTTCTTATAATTGAATTTCAGCCGCATAAGGTGAGTATTACATTAATTATGTGTCTAAGCCAACTTTATCATAAATATACTTTTGGAAATACATGCAAAGCATGCAGACTGACATAGTTTATATTTACGCACAGACGACATAAACTAAGCAGCACAGACAGACATACTAAGAGCTCAAAAACGATGTAACCGACCGGGACGTAATGAACTGGAAAAAGATAAGAAATCTTGAGGTGCAGCAGAGATATTATAAGTGAATATTGTATCAAGCCCCCGCCCCCCGCCCCACCCCCGTAAAAACACTAATAACAATGTGGTATTACTAAAATGTCTAAACAAAATATAGATCATTACTCTCAAATGATTTATTTATTCATTTTTTTCATTGTCCCTTCACCGATGAAAGAATAACATGTTGACGTAATATTACCAATATCAAATGGTGTTTAAAATCACAGGCATCATCTCAGGTCTTCCATTTAAACTAGAGGAGAATTATGATCTCATGAAGAAGTGAAACAAGTGTCTTATGGGAGACACTGTTGGATTCATTCTTTCATTAATCCTACGTCACTAGCTGCCATCACTGATTCAACGGAAAAGAAATAGGATAAAAATTATCTTTCGTATGTCTGTTATAACATATACATGAACCATTTTCACATTATACGAGTTTTTTTTTCTACATTTCATCAGCGTTCGTGGGAAAATACCTGTTTCTATTAAGTCCGTATAGACGTATCGTATATGAATCAACGTATATGAACCTTCTGTACATCACACATTTTACTGTACAGGTTCATAGGCACATGCTCTTTAATTAATGTTTATCCTAATTCCTGTGAAACTTCCAGGTAATTTTCAAAGATGCTGAAAGGAGAGGAAGCTTTTTAATCCACAGAGGAAATTTTTTTTCTTTTTTTGTTGGATCAAATTGTCGATCTGTGGTTATGGTGACAGTCGACTAAGGAAAAGTTCCGAATCACACCTTTAATGTCTTGCTCCGTGCGAACAGTTTTGTCTACTGATATAATAATAAAATATAATAAAAATAATGAAGAACAGATTACTGCACGCAAACCAGAAAGGGGAAAAACGAAGAACCGAAGAGGCTGAAATGGGTGAACAAGAGGGAAAAAACAATACGAGAGAATTCAGTTTTATGAAAACTGTGAAAAGTCATGAGCAAGTTTCTAAGGAAGAGGGGAAAAGAGGAAAGACTTTTTCCGAGGATATCGTTGTTTCTGGAGACAGGGGAAATCTCTGAGACACGAGTTATCAATGAAACGGGGAATTTGACAAATGCAAAGACTACAATTATCTATTCTAATAATCGAAGGCAGTTTCAGATACGTAGCGATGCCATAGTAATCTGATTTGCGAAGATAATACGCAACACTCTTCTTGTTTATTTATTTGTTTATAAAACTGTCGACTTATTAGCATAGAATACAATACAGAATTTAAGCCAATGACCAAGCACTGGGACCTATGAGGTCATTCAGTGCTGAAACGGATTTTGATAGCAAAAACGGTTTGAAATGTGTAACAGGCTGAAAACCCGCAGTTGCATTATTAACAGTTTGTTAGGAGAGGGAGGAACGTAAGATGGAAGTGAATATGGAACGGAGGTGCAGTAAAAGGAATGAAAGGGGTTGCAGCTAGGGGATGAATGAACGCTGCAACAGAGCACAAATAATGCCTACAGTGCACCACATTAGGTGCATTGACGGCACTACCCCACATCGGAGACCGAATTATTAGGTTAAAAAATTGTCACAAGTCTAAAAAAAAAAAAAAAATTTACTTTATACATATTTCTTATTGAGTGAAATTACAATTCTAATTTCAACTATTACAGTCAATGATTCTTATTCTCATTCTAAAGTTCATCATTAGGCCGAGAGAATGATTGGGAAGGGAGTATCTCCATTTGACCTACATGGAACTCACCGTCTTTCACAATTCAGCGCTGAATCAACCAAAACAGGCGACGCAGTTCTTGTGTGATGTAGTATAAAGAAAAGATGAATTAAATAGTGAAAGACCATTGTCTATTATTATTATTATGATAATTATACGTGCTTATTCTTGTTTCATTACTTTTTGTCTTGATTTTCTACTTATTTCAGTTTTCGTTTTCCTACTTCCCTTGGCACATAAAGGTTCTCAAAGTGGAGTTACAAGATGGAAAGGAATCAAGAAACGGGTAAAGTCTTGTTTCGCTTTTCCTCGACTCAATCAACTTAATCTGTGGCGGCTGTCGTATCTAATCTCATTTAGGAAACCAGGTTAACTAAGCAGGTGGAGATGAAAGGAATATTATCAAGCCTCCTGGGCCTTGGGATTTTCTATTTCGCTCTCGACGTTACATCTCTTATTCTTATTAATATTTTCAATTTTATAACAAGTGAAATTCTCTCTCTCTCTCTCTCTCTCTCTCTCTCTCTCTCTCTCTCTCTCTCTCTCTCTCTCTCTCTCTTCATCGCAGAAACGCGCAGATAGTCAATCCCTTAAATCTAGAACTAATTAGTTAACGTTATACAGCCAAGTATGGCCAAAACAGAGAACGACTTAAGCTAATTATATATATAATATATATATATATATATATATATATATATATATATATATATATATATATATATGTATTATGTATGTATGTAGACAATAGAAATTGGATGTGCTTTGAGAGAAAGAGAGAGAGAGAGAGAGAGAGAGAGAGAGAGAGAGAGAGAGAGAGAGAGAGAGAGAGAGAGAAATGTAGGCAATATAAATTTAATGTGCTTTGAGAGAGAGAGAGAGAGTCAGTCCTGGAGTATCTACGGAAGTGCAACAATATTTTATTTTTCAACCCAGATTATTTGTACCTGATGCAATGTTTAGTTAGATTACGGGCATGTACTAAACATGCGTTCACTTCAAAATCAAAAACTTGCTCAGAGGCCATTATAGTCCTTCCCTGGTATTTAACAATGGTTATAGATTAAGAGAGGTTGCGGAAGGGGTCACAGATGGGGTTGTGTGTGTGAGAGAGAGAGAGAGAGAGAGAGAGAGAGAGAGAGAGAGAGAGAGAGAGAGAGAGAGAGAGAGAGAGAGAGTCATTATTTACAAAATTGCTGCAGCACACTTGTTCAATATACAAACTCTTGTGGCCAAAAACTGTCGACAACCAAATTCAGCACCATTATATTGAAATGCCAAGAGAGAGAGAGAGAATTATAGATGTCGTGTTTTCCCCCAAAAAGTAGTGCTTTAAAAACACTCATCTATGAGGAAAAAATGAATGATGAGACATCTTCTGTCTATGCCATGTCTCCTCTAAGGAGGATGGATTAATTAACAAGACTCTGAGACATCCTCATCCTTGTAACTCTCCACTCGAGGCATCAGCAGCAGAAGCAAAAAAGAAAACAAAGATGAATAATGAGAAAAAGAAACACATCCAAATACACATAAATAAGAACAAACGCAATAAATACGAGGCTTGATTATCACACACACACACACACAAACACAAAAGCAGATGATTCAGAGAGCAATGGCTGTCTGTGCAGGGAGGCGGTGCTTATGATGATGACAGGTTCATTCAAAATTCGCTCTAAACGAATTTACAGAAAACGCCAGGGAAGTAATAATGGAAATATACTATCAATAAAGATATAGAGACCAGTTGGCAAACTCGGGAGACTGCACTCAGACCCAGAACAGGACAGGACAGATAGTATAAATAAATAAAAATACATAAATATATGAATTAATAAATAAATTAAAATAAATAAACAAATAAAAAAAAAATAAGAATAAATAAGTAAATAAAAAAATAAAAATAAATGAATGAAACTAAATAAGTAAGTAAATAAAAATAAATAAATAACAATAAATAAATAAATAAATAAAAATAAATAAATAAATAAATAAATAAATACATAAATAAGAATAAATAAATAATTAAATAAAAATAAATAAATAAATGAAACAACCTTCAAATTTTTTTATTATATTCATTTCTAAAAAAGCGGGCAAAAATTCTTTAAAAATTCTATTCAAATTAAATTACTTTTAATTGTTCTAAATTAAAAGAAATTGAAAACATTTCAAAAATTTGGTACTAAAATTGAAAATTTTTTAGATTTAAACAGAAAACAGCTAAGATGAAGAGAAATATTTTGCAAAAATTGATATATTTAAAAAAAATTTATTATAAATTCATTGCCCTAATTTAGGTAGATTTTTTAAATGCATCATTATGATAAAAAATTAATATGATAAAAAAAATTTTAAGAGTTTCGAACATGAATCGAAATGTGGTTTTAAACGTTTTGTTATATCCGTTGAACTATTTTTATTTAATTTTCAAATGATTTTTTAAACAAAAATCACTAATCGGAAAGAGGCCAAAATAGTGAGAAAAAAACTGTATATGAATTGAATGATAAAATAAAAATTTCGTTTCCTTCGCCCACCCCCCTTTTTCAGGGAATTCTCATATAGATTTTTTATACAAAAAACAGCCAAAATAAAAGAGGAAAAAACTCTCAAAAATATTGTGTAAAAATTTATGTTTCTTAAATGATTTCATGATATATTTTTGCCCAAATTTTAGGTGATTTTGAAATAATTTTTTTAAATAAAAATCAGTCATCAAAAATCGGGCAAAACTACTAAAAATAGTGGATTCAAATTAAATCTTATATGAACTGCTTTTAATTTTAAGTTCATTATCCTATGTCTAGCCAATTTTCTAAATAATTTTTGAAGCATGTTAAAATAATTATTTGATTTCAGGATTGTCCACTCTTTTTTATAACTGATTTTTTTCCCAAAATAATTATAAAAACTGCCAAAAAATAGGACAACGAATGTAGCAAAAAAAGTTTTAATAAATATTCCAGATTTTGCACAATGTTCTTGAGGTTTTTTCTTTTTGCTGGCCTGCCTTTGTTTCAAAAATCATTACATAAAATGAAAAATAAACAAAATAATAGAAAAAACTTAAAATATATATAAATTTAAATGAAATATTTAGCGCGTGTTAGTCCTCTTTTAGATGTGTGATCTTTGTTTCAAAAATCTTTTAAAAAAACAACATATATTTAGGTCAATAACTGGGATATTAAGAGCTTTAAAAAATGTTTCAATTTTGGTACACAATTTTTGAGGTTTCTTTTCATCTTTTGATGCCAGACTTTTGTGTCAAAAATCATTATAAAAATCACCTAAAAAGGAGACAAAAAGAAAATACAACGTTTATGATAGTTTTACACTCGTTTTAATGCTGACTTATGTTTCAATAATCTTTCCAAAAATTACGTAAATCAGGACAATGAATATTACATAAAAAAACGGTTTAAAAATAAATAATTCTGAACTAAATATTTTTGGAAGTTTTTCCCCCATTTTGATAACTAATTATATAAATAGCATAAAAAAGGACAAAAAAAATGAAACTAAAAACCTTAAAAATATTTAAAATTAGATACAATACCTTTGTTTTTTGGCATCTTTTTGATAAATGATTTTAGATTTTGTCTAAAACTTGTATGTTATATTCATTTTCATATTTTTATTAGATTATTTTTAAAATAAAAATCAGTTATCAAAACAAGAGGCGAAAATCGTTAAAATACTGTATTTTTTCCGTTTCTGTTTTCCCCCTTTTTAGGGGATGTTTATATTGATTTTTGAAATAAAAGATAGCCAAAATAAAAAAAGAAAATAAATTCAAAAATATTATGCATAAATTTATATATATATTAGCAGCGAAGGGCGAAGGCCCCCGCTATTTTAATATTTGGTATGCGTTTAGCCATAGCGTAAGGCGAACTGGTTACACTCTCTCTCTCTCTCAAGGCGGTCACTGGCATAGCCTTCTCTCTCTCTCTCTCTCTCTCTCTCTCTCCCTCTCTCTCTCTTTCTCTCTCTCCATTCCATCAGGTCACCAAATCAGAGTCGGAGTTACAAAAATACATACGTTTATTCAAAGCAAAGTACTAGTTGAATAATTCAGGTTCTTACAGGATCATTAATGGAATGATAATAGTTCAAACTCACAGACAACCCCCCGGCATTTAAATGTCTTAATCAGTAATTAGTCACACCAATTATCTCTTCTCCAAAAGATTATAGTTCCCTCCACTAGGACACTCAGTCCCCTCTCTAGGACACTCGGCCCCCTCACTAGGACACTCGGTCCCCTCACTAGAACTGCCCATTGCAGCTTGGAATGTCAACACTGAAACAAATATAACTTTCACAGAGCTTTTCCAGCATTCTGCCTTTTCTCCCGTAGCTGTCTCCCTAGTTCTTGGCTAAACCAAGCTATCAAGAATGGACTTAGTTCATGCACGTACACATGAATTCACACTCTTCGTCAACGCCCCAATTAACTGGTCGCAGCCAGTTTTCAAAGGCACCTTGAACAAGCCCTCACAAATTCACATACCCACAGAACGAACATTGACCTGCTTAAGTAAGCATCTTAGTGTCACACCATCCCAGAAAAGATTGATCAGCTTTCTCTAGGTTGTCGCTCGGACTCTGTCTCCATGGGAAGTTAAATATGATGAATCTGTAAATTCCTTCTTTTTACATATATATTTTTAAAACATTTTTCGTTCTATATTTAGGCGATTTTTAAAATAATTTTGGAAAAAAAATTCCGTCATCAAAAAGAGGGCAAAGCTATCAAAGATATTGTATTCAAATTAAATTTTTAACCGATTTTAATTCTAAATACATTGTCCTATTTTAGCCAGTTTTCTGAATGATTTTTGAAACGAAAATCACCCATCAAAAATAGGAACAAACTCCCGAAAATATTGTACAAAATTAAAATACTTTTAAAAATTAATTTTGAAATAATAATCTGTCATCAAGAGTGCAAAACTTCCAAAAATATTGAATTCATATATAATACTTATATACTGTTGTTTGAAATTAATTTTTAACCGATTTTTGAGTGATTTTTAAGACATGATATTTTAAACAAAAATCTGTCATTATTTTTCATTTTCATTTTATTTTTAGGCGATTTTTATGATGATATTTTGAACAGCCAGCTACCATTGAATAAGACTCAAATGTTTTGTGCAATAACTGATATATTGCCCTATTTGTAGGCGATTTTCCAAATGATTTTGGAAAAAATTCCCCAAAACATCATATTGAAAATTATTTATGTTTTAACAGTTTTTTCTTTGTTATAGTCATTGTCCGATATTTATGCAATTTTTAAAATAATTTTTGAAACAGAAATTAGCCCTCAAAACAAGAGCAAATCTATCATGAATATTGCATCTAAACTGAAATATTTGTTTAGCTTGTTTCTGCTTGATTTTTCTCTTTTTTGGGGCGATTTTTCTAGTAATTTTTTCAACAAAACCCAGACATGAAAAACAGTAAAAAAAATAATGTCAAAAATATTATGATAAATTGAAATATTTGTTTAAACTTTTTGTTACATTCTTTTTAGGCGATAGTTTAAATAATTTTTGAAAAAAAAAATCAGTTATAAAAAGGAAGGCGAAACTCCCAAAATTAAATTATCTATCAAATTTATTTTTTGTTTTAAATTCAGCATCCTATTATTAGCCAATTTTTGAAGATTTTTCTGTCCAATAACTTAAACTATTTTTTGAGGATTTTTATAATAATCAATTGAAAAAGAAAACAACCACTTTTCAGGACTTTTCATGTTACATTCATTGATTTTTTAGGAGATTTTCTAATTGATTTTTGAAATAAAAATCAGTCACCAAAAAAGAGGGCAAAATTCCCAAAAATATTGTATTGAAATAAATTCAAAAGATTTTTAAACAAAACATCTGTCATCAAAAAGATGAAAAAAACTAAGATTTTGCACTAAAATTGAAATATTGTTTTAAACCTTTTATTTTACATTTATTTACATATTTTTATGTGATTTTTGAAAGACTTTTAAGATAAAAAATCACTCATCTGATAGAGGTTAAAATATAAAAAAATATATTTTCTTTAAATTGGAATATATTTAAAGATTTTTCTCTTTCATTTTACTTTTTTTACTTGCTTTTTATCAATTTTTAACACAAACACCCAAAGAAATGAGGAAAAAACTCTCAAAAATTTACATATGTTTTAAAGTTTTTATGTTACATTCATTACCCTATTTAAGGCCAATTATTAAATAATTTTTTAAATAAAAATTAGTTATCTAAATCAGGGTAAAAATATTGTATTGAAATTAGATTGTTTTTAAACTGCTTTTAAATCATTCAAAAATCATATAAATTATGATAATTAATGTACTATAAAAAATTTAAACAAATATATTTTAATTTGAATAAACTATTTATGGTAAAATATTGTATGTAAATAGAAATATTTCAAAGCTGTATTAGGTTTCTTTTTTGTCCTTTTGTATCTTAAATACACTATTTATGGTAAAATATTATATCTCAATTGAAATCATATAAATCTTTTTTAGGTCTCTCATTTTGTCCTTTTTTTTATTTAAATACACTATTTATGGTAAAAGATTATATCTAAATTGAAATATTTTTAAATTTTTGTTAGGTTTCTTTTTATAGGCAACTTTTGTAATACTTTTTGAAACCAAGATCCGCCAACAAAAAGAGAAAAATCTAAAAAATACTGTGAAAAAATGAAATTATTTTAAAACTGTCACTGTCTAGAATAATTTTCGAAGTCAAAATCATTAATAAAAAAGATGGCAAAACTCCCAAAATATTGTATCCAAATTGAATGATTTTTTAAAATGATTTTATTTTAAATTCACTGTGGCATTTTTATTCGATATTTTAAATGGTTTTTTAAACCAACATCAGTCATTAAAAAATTAAAAAACATAAACAAAAAAAAATTATATTAATTTCTAAAATAAAAATCAGTCATCAAAAAGCGGGCGAAAATCCTTAATTTTTTACCTTAATTTTATTGTTATATTTTTAGCCGTTTTTAAATGATGTTTTTAACAAACAGTTTGAAAAATTTAGTACTAAAATTGTATTATTTTATGTTACATTCATCGTCCTTTTTTAAAGCAATTTTTCAAATGATTTTTAAACAAAATTCTCTCAACTGCTCCATTAGAGCTTGGTTTATAAGCTGTAATCTGAAACTTTTTAATTTCATAAAACTCACACAATTTCTTTAAAATGTCACTAGTAAATTCTCCTGCATTATCAGATAATAGTGTTTGAGGACATGAATGTCTAGTAATTATTCTAGATTTCAGAGCTTCTGCTACAGTGGTTGCTTCTCTGTTTCTTACTGGAATGATCTCAACATATCTAGTCAAGTAATCTAAGAAAACTAATATCTGACGGTTACCTCTAGTTGTGTTTGGAAATGGACCTACAAAATCCATTGAAACTACTTGAAATGGAGTTAATTCTGATGGATATTTCTCAAGAGGGGCTTTTACATTTACGTTACCCTTGTGTACGTTACAGATATGACAATTCTCAACAAATCTCTCAGCATCTTCATTGCAATTCGGCCAAAAATAGTTTCTAGTGACTGTTCTACATGTTTTCTTTATTCCAGGATGTCCTGACAACTTGTAAGAGTGTGATAGTTCTAAAACCTCTTGGGTTAGTGTGTTAGGTACATATAAACGTGAACAAGCATTCGGTTCATCTGATGCTTTATATAGAATTCCATTGATTAATTGAAATTCAGACTGATCATCCTCATTTTGCATTAAGTTACCCGTTATTTTTCTAATGTTAGCATCCCTTTGTTGTTCGATCTGAACTCTTTCCAAATCTAGATCTATGAT
Organism: Macrobrachium nipponense; assembly: GCF_015104395.2. Lineage (NCBI taxonomy): Eukaryota > Metazoa > Arthropoda > Malacostraca > Decapoda > Palaemonidae > Macrobrachium > Macrobrachium nipponense. The sequence goes on along the minus strand of NC_087201.1, from coordinate 37,541,379 downwards.
CTGACAACTAAAGCAGAAGGTATCAGTTGTGATTTGTTTCTCAGTCTCTTCTTCTGATCTTGACAATGCATCTGCTATAGTGTTATATCTTCCTGGGATATACCCAAATTCTAAGACACTTATAGACCATCTGTTAAATTTCATATTATTTGTGAAAGCTCTATTCTTAAATAGATCACAAATGGGTTTGTGATCTGCAAGCACATTGACTTTATGTCGTAGCAAAAGATGCCTAAACTTTCGTAATCCCCAATATAGAGCTAAGCACTCCCGCTCGGTAGTGCTATAATTTCTTTCTGCAGCATTCAAAACTTTACTTGCATAATATACTGTTCTCATTCTTGTTTTCCCCTGTTGCATTAATACTGCACCTACACCTGTACTGGAAGCATCGCAGGCTAAGTAAAATTCTTTTGAAAAATCTGGGTAAACTAAAATTGGTTTTCTTGTCATCATTTCTTTGAGTGTTTGGAAAGCCCTTTCATGTTCTGCCTTCCATTCATAAGATACATCCTTCTTAGTTAAATCGGTTAAAGGTTTGGCTATAGTGGCAAATCCCTTAATAAATGGTCTGTAATAACCTACAATTCCTAAGAATCTTCTCAAGGCTATCAAGTTACTTGGAGCTGGACATGCTATAATTGCCTTTATTTTACCCTTCTGCACACGCAGTCCATTTCACTGATGACATGTCCTAAATACTCTAATGATCTCATCATGAATTGACATTTCTTAATTTTTATCTTTAATCCTGCGCTCCTCAGTCTTTCTAACACTATTTCTAAAGTTTTAAAGTGGCTATCCAAGTCCTTACTAGAAATGACTACATCATCTAGTTATACTGAAACATCCTCTATATCCCCCAAGATTTGGAGCATCAACCGAGTAAGGGTTAATGGGGCTGATGTAAGACCAAAGGGCCTCACTTCAAACTGTAAATGTTCCTTATGAGTACTAAAAGCTGTCAAAGGCTTGGACTCTTCATCTAAGGGTACCTGCCAATATCCACTGAGCAAGTCTAATGACGTAAATATTTTTGCTCCACCTAATTGAGCTAACATATCATTTATGACAGGCATTGGCATATCATTTATGACAGGAATTGGCATTCTATCTGGGATGGTGTGAGAATTTAATTTCCAATAATCTATTACCATTCTCCAACTGCCATCTTTCTTTGGGACTAACAAGAGAGGTGAATTATATGGTGATTTAGAAGGAACTACTACTCCAT
>NC_087201.1:37527038-37539645 GCF_015104395.2 Macrobrachium nipponense | reverse complement strand
ATGGAGTAGTAGTACCTTCTAAATCACCATATAATTCACCTCTCTTGTTAGTCCCAAAGAAAGGTGGCAGTTGGAGAATGGTAATAGATTATCGGAAATTAAATTCACACACCACCCCAGATAGGATGCCAATGCCAGTTATAAATGAGATGTTAGCTCAATTAGGTGGAGCAAAAATATTTACGTCATGAGACTTGCTCAGTGGATATTGGCAAGTTCCCTTAGACGAAGAATCCAAGTCTTTAACAGCTTTTAGTACTCATAAGGAACATTTACAGTTTGAAGTCATGCCCTTTGGTCTTACATCAGCCCCATTAACCAAATCTTGGGGGATATAGAGGATGTTTTAGTGTATCTAGATGATGTAGTCATTTTAGTAAGGACTTGGATAGTCACTTTAAAACTTTAGAAATAGTGTTGGAAAGACTGAGGAGCGCAGGATTAAAGATAAGAATTAAGAAACGTCAATTCATGATGAGATCATTAGAGTATTAAGGACATGTCATCAGTGAAAATGGACTGCGTATGCAGGAAGGTAAAATAAAGGCAATTGGAGCATATCCAGCTCCAAGTAACTTGAAAGCCTTGAGAAGATTCTTAGGAATGGTATGTTATTACAGACCATTTATTAAGGAATTTGCCATAATAGCCAAACCTTTAACCGATTTAACTAAGAAGGATGTATCTTATGAATGGAAGGCAGAACATGAAAGAAATAATGACAAGAAAACCAATTTTAGTTTACCCAGATTTTTCAAAGGAATTTTACTTAGCCTGCGATGCTTCCAGTACAGGTGTAGGTGCAGTATTAATGCAAAAAGGGAAAACAAGCATGAGAACAGTATATTAGGCAAGTAGAGTTTTGAATGCTGCAGAAAGACATTATAGCACTACCGAGCGGGAGTGCTTAGCTCTATATTGGGGATTACGAAAGTTTAGGCATCTTTTGCTACGGCATAAAGTCAATGTGCTTGCAGATCACAAACCCATTTGTGATCTATTTAAGAAAAGAGCTTTCACAAATAATATGAAATTTAACAGATGGTTTACAAGTGTCTTAGAATTTGCCCCAGAGTTTAGATATATCCCAGGAAGATATAACACTATAGCAGATGCATTGTCAAGATCAGAAGAAGAGACTGAGAAACAAATCACAACTAATACCTTCTGCTTTAGTTGTCAGATCATAGATCTAGATTTGGAAAGAGTTCAGATCGAACAACAAAGGGATGCTAACATTAGAAAAATAATGGGTAACTTGATGCAAAATGAGGATGATCAGTCTGAATTTCAATTAATCAATGGAATTCTATATAAAGCATCAGAAGACCCGAATGCTTGTTCACGTTTATATGTACCTAACACACTAACCCAAGAGGTTTTAGAACTAACACACTCTTACAAGTTGTCAGGACATATTGGAATAAAGAAAACATGTAGAACGGTCACTAGAAACTATTTTTGGCCGAATTGCAATGAAGATGCCAAGAGATTTGTTGAGAATTGTCATATCTGTAACGTACACAAGGGTTAACGTAAATGTAAAGGCCCCTCTTGAGAAATATCCATCAGAATTAACTCCATTTCAAGTAGTTTCAATGGATTTTGTAGGTCCATTTCCAAACACAACTAGAGGTAACCGTCATATATTAGTTTTCATAGATTACTTGACTAGATATGTTGAGATCATTCCAGTAAGAAATAGAGAAGCAACCACTGTAGCAGAAGCTCTGAAATCTAGAATAATTACTAGACATTCATGTCCTTAAAGAAATTGTGTGAGTTTTATGAAATTAAAAAGTTTCAGATTACAGCTTATAAACCAAGCTCTAATGGAGCAGTTGAGAGAATTTTGTTTAAAAATCATTTGAAAAATTGCTTTAAAAAGGACGATGAATGTAACATAAAATAATACAATTTTAGTACTAAATTTTTCAAACTGTTTGTTAAAAACATAATTTAAAAACGGCTTAAAATATAACAATAAAATTAAGGTAAAAAATTAAGGATTTTCGCCCGCTTTTTGATGAGTGATTTTTATTTTAGAAATTAATATAACAAAATTTTTTAATGTTTTTAAATTTTTTGATGACTGATGTTGGTTTAAAAAACCATTTAAAATATCGACTAAAAATACCACAGTGAATTTAAAATAAAATCATTTAAAAATCATTCAATTTGGATACAATATTTTGGGAGTTTTGCCATCTTTTTTATTAATGATTTTGACTTCGAAAATTATTTTAGACAGTGAAAGTTTTAAAATAATTTCATTTTTTCACAGTATTTTTTAGATTTTTCTCTTTTTGTTGGCGGATCTTGGTTTCAAAAAGTATTACAAAAGTTGCCTATAAAAAGAAACCTAACAAAAATTTAAAAATATTTCAATTTAAATATAATCTTTTACCATAAATAGTGTATTTAAATAAAAAAAGGACAAAATGAGAGACCTAAAAAGATTTATATGATTTCAATTGAGATATAATATTTTACCATAAATAGTGTATTTAAAATACAAAAGGACAAAAAAGAAACCTAATAAAGCTTTGAAAATGTTTCTATTTACATACAATATTTTACCTTAAATACTTTATTTAAAATTTTTATAGTACATTAATTATCATAATTTACATGATTTTTAAATGATTTAAAAGCAGTTTAAAAACAATCTTATTTCAATACAATATTTTTACCCTGTTTTTGATAACTAATTTTTATTTCAAAATTATTTAATAATTGGCCTTAAATAGGGTAATGAATGTAACATAAAAACTTTAAAACATATGTCAATTTTTGAGAGTTTTTTCCTCATTTCTTTGGGTGTTTGTGTTAAAAATTGATAAAAAAGCAAGTAAAAAAAGGAAAATGAAAGAGAAAAATCTTTAAATATATTCTAATTTAAATAAAATATTTTTTTCATATTTTAACCTCTATCAGATGAGTGATTTTTTATCTTAAAATTCTTTCAAAAATCACATAAAAATATGTAAATAAATGTAAAATAAAAAGTTTAAAACAATATTTCAATTTTAGTGCAAAATCTTAGTTTTTTTCATCTTTTTGATGACAGATGTTTTGTTTAAAAATCTTTTGAATTTATTTCAATACAATATTTTTGGGAATTTTGCCCTCTTTTTTGGTGACTGATTTTCATTTCAAAAATCAATTAGAAAATCTCCCCCAAAAAATCAATGAATGTAACATGAAAAGTCCTGAAAATATTTAAATTTTAGCACATTACTTTGGTGGTTGTTTTCTTTTTCAATTAATTATTATAAAAATCCTCAAAAAATAGTTTAAATTATTGGACAGAAAAATCTTCAAAAATTGGCTAATAATAGGATGCTGAATTTAAAACAAAAAATAAATTTGATAGATAATTTAATTTTGCGAGTTTCGCCTTCTTTTTTATAACTGATTTTTTTCAAAAAATATTTAAACTATCGCCCTAAAAGAATGTAACAAAAAGTTTAAACCAATATTTCAATTTATCATAATATTTTTGACATTCTTTTTTACTGTTTTTCATGTCTGGTTTTTGCTGAAAAAATTACTAGAAAAATCGCCCCAAAAAAGAGAAAAATCAAGCAGAAAAAAGCTAAACAAATATTTCAGTTTAGATGCAATATTCATGATAGATTTGCTCTTGTTTTGAGGGATAATTTCTGTTTAAAAAATTATTTCAAAAATTGCATAAATATTGGACAATGACTATAACAAAGAAAAAACAGTTAAAACATAATAATTTTCAATATGATATTTTGGGGAATTTTTTCCTTCTTTTTGATGACTAATTTATATTTCAAAATCATTTGGAAAATCGCCCACAAATAGGGCAATATATCAGTTATTGCACAAAACATTTGAGTCTTATTCAATGGTAGTTGGCTGTTCAAAATATCATCATAAAAATCGCCTAAAAATAAAATGAAAATGAAAAATAATGACAGATTTTTGTTCAAATATAATGTCTCAAAAATCACTCAAAAATCGGTTAAAAATTAATTTCAAACAACAGTATATAAGTATTATATATGAATTCAATATTTTTGGAAGTTTTGCACTCTTTTGATGACAGATTATTATTTCAAAAATAATTTTTAAAAGTATTTTAATTTTTGTACAATATTTTCGGGAGTTTATTCCTATTTTTGATGGGTGATTTTCGTTTCAAAAATCATTCAGAAAACTGGCTAAAATAGGACAATGTATTTAGAATTAAAATCGGTTTTAAAAATTTAATTTGAATACAATATCTTTGATAGCTTTGCTCTCTTTTTGATGACGGATTTTTTTTTTCAAAAATTATTTTAAAAATCGCCTAAATATAGAACGAAAAATGTTTTAAAATATATATGTAAAAAGGAGGAATTTACAGATTCATCATATTTAACTTCCCATGGAGACAGAGTCCGAGCGACAACCTAGAGAAAGCTGATAAACCTTTTCTGGGATGGTGAGACACTAAGATGCTTACTTAAGTAGGTCAGTGTTCGTTCTGTGGGTATGTGAGTTCGTGAGGGCTTGTTCAAGGTGCCTTTGAAAACTGGCCGCGACCAGTTAATTGGGGCGTTGACGAAGAGTGTGAATTCATGTGTATGTGTAGGAACTAGGTCCATTCTTAATGGCTTGGTTTAGGCAAGAACTAGGGAGACAGCTACGGGAGAAAAAGCAGAATGCTGGGATGGCTCTGTGAAAGTTATATATGTTTCAGTGTTGACATTCCAAGCTGCAATGGGCGGTTCTAGTGAGGGGACCGAGTGTCCTAGTGAAGCGCCGAGTGTCCTAGTGAGGGGACTGAGTGTCCTAATGGAGGGAACTATAATATTTTGGAGACGAGATAATTGGTGTGACTAATTACTGATTAAGACATTTAAATGGCGGGGGTTTGTCTGTGAGACTTGAACTATTATCATTGCATTAATGATCCTGTAAGAACCTGAATTATTCAACTAGTACTTTGCTTTGAATAAATGTATGTATTTTTGTAACTCCGACTCTGATTTGGTGACCTAATGGAATGGAGATAGAGAGAGAGAGAGAGAGAGAGAGAGAGAGAGAGAGAGAGACAGAGAGAGAGAGAGAGAAGGCTATGCCAGTGACCGCCTTGAGAGAGAGAGAGAGAGGGGAGAGAATGAGTGTAACCAGTTCGCCTTACGCTATGGCTAAACACATACCAAATATTAAAATAGCGGGGGGCGACGCCCTTCGCTGTTAATATATATATAAATTTTTGCATAATATTTTTGAATTTATTTTCTTTTTTTATTTTGGCTATCTTTTATTTCAAAAATTAATATAAACATCCCCTAAAAAGGGGGAAAACAGAAACGGAAAAAATACAGTATTTTAACGATTTTCGTCCTTGTTTTGATAACTGATTTTTATTTAAAAAATAATCTAATAAAAATATGAAAATGAATATAACATACAAGTTTTAGACAAAATCTAACATCATTTATCAAAAATCAAAGGTATTGTATTTAATTTTAAATATTTTCAAGGTTTTTAGTTTCATTTTTTTGTCCTTTTTTATGCTATTTATGTAATTAGTTATCAAAATGGGGGAAAAACTTCCAAAAATATCTATTTCAGAATTATTTATTTTTAAACCGTTTTTATGTAATATTCATTGTCCTGAGTTATGTAATTTTTGGAAAGATTATTGAAACATAAGTCAGCATTAAAACGAGTGTAAAACTATCATAAACGTTGTTTTTTCTTTTTGTCTCCTTTTTAGGTGATTTTTATAATGATTTTTGACACAAAAGTCTGGCATCAAAAGATGAAAAGAAACCTCAAAAATTGTGTACCAAAATTGAAACATTTTTTAAAGCTCTTAATACTACATTTATTGACCTAAATATATGTTGTTTTTTAAAAGATTTTTGAAACAAAGATCACACATCTAAAAGAGGACTAAAATGCGCTAAATATTTCATTTAAATTTATATATATGTGAAGTTTTTTCTGTTATTTTGTTTATTTTTCATTTTATGTAATGATTTTTGAAACAAAGGCAGGCCAGCAAAAAGAAAAAAACCCAAGAACATTGTGCAAAAACTGGAATATTTATTAAAACTTTTTTTGCTACATTCGTTGTCCTATTTTTTGGCAGTTTATATAATTATTTTTGAAAAAAAATCAGTCAACAAAAAGAGTGGACAATCCTGAAATCAAATAATTATTTTAACATGCTTCAAAAATTATTTAGAAAATTGGCTAGACATAGGATAATGAACTGAAAATTAAAAGCAGTTCATATAAGATTTAATTTGAATCCAATATTTTTAATAGTTTTGCCCGATTTTTTATGACTGATTTTTATTTTAAAAAATTATTTCAAAATCACCTAAAATTCGGGCAAAAATATATCATAAAATCATTTAAGAAATATAAATATTTACACAATATTTTTGAGAGTTTTTTCCTCTTTTATTTTGGCTGTTTTTTGTATAAAATATATATATAAGAATTCCCTGAAAAAGGGGGGTGGGCGAAGGAAACGAAATTTTTATTTTATCTTCCAATTTATCTACAGTTTTTTTCTCACTATTTTGGCCCCTTTTCGATCAGTGATTTTTGTTTAAAAAATAATTTGAAAATTACATAAAAATAGTTCAACGAATATAACAAAACGTTTAAAACCACATTTCGATTCAAGTTCGAAACTCTTAAATTTTTTTTATCATATTAATTTTTTATCAAAATGATGCATTTTAAAAATCTACCTAAATTAGGGCAATGAATTTATAATATAAAGTTTTTAAATATATAAATTTTCGCAAAATATTTCTCTTCATCTCAGCTGTTTTCTGTTTCAATCTAAAAGATTTTCAATTTTAGTACCAAATTTTTGAAATGTTTTCAATTTTTTTAATTTAGAACAATTAAAAGTAATTTAATTTGAATAGAATATTTCAAGAATTTTTGCCCGCTTTTTGATGAATGATTTTTATTTTAGAAAATGAATATAATAATCTGAAGGTTGTTTCATTTATTTATTTATTTTTATTTAATTATTTATTTATTTATTCTTATTTATTTATTTATTTATTTATTTATTTATTTATTATTTATTTTCATTTATTTATTTATTCTTATTTATTTATTTTTTATTTATTTACTTATCTAGTTTCATTTATTTATTATTTTATTTTTTCTATTTACTTATTTATTCTTATTTATTTATTTATTTATTTATTTTCTTTTATTTGTTTATTCATTTTAATTTATTTATTTATTCATTTATTTATGTATTATTTTTTTTATTTATACTATCTGTTTCTCCTGTCCTTTTCTGGACCTGAGTGCAGTCTCCCGAGTTGCCAACTGGTCTCTATATCTTTATTGATAGTATATTTCCATTATTACTTCCCTGGCGGTTCCTGGAAGTTCGTTTAGAGCGAATTTTGAATGAACCTGTCATCATCATAAGCACCGCCTCCCTGTACAGACAGCCATTGCTCTCTGAATCATCTGCTTTTGTGTTTGTGTGTGTGTGTGTGTGTGTGTCTTTGCTCTCTAATGATAATCAAGCCTCGTATTTATTGCGTTTGTTCTTATTTATGTGTATTTGGATGTGTTTCTTTTTCTCATTATTCATCTGAGTTGTTTTCTTTTTAGGGCGCTGCTGCTGCTTCTGCTGCTGATGCCTCGAGTGGAGAGTTACAAGGATGAGGATGTCTCAGAGACTTGTTAATTAGTCCATCCTCCTTAGAGGAGACATGGCATAGACAAAAGATGTCTCATCATTCATTTTTTCCTCATAGATGGATGTTTTTTAAAGCATTACTTTTTTGGGGAAAACACGACATCTATATTTCTCTCTCTCTCTCTTGGCATTTCAGTATAATGGTGCTGAATTTGGTTGTTGACAGTTTTTGGCCACAAGAGTTTGTATATTGAACAAGTGTGTACTTCAGCAATTTTGTAAATAATGACTCTCTCTCTCTCTCTCTCTCTCTTCTCTCTCTCTCTCTCGCCATCTCTCTCGTCTCTCTCTCTCTCTCTCCTCACACATCTGTGACCCTCCCAAACCTTCTTATCTAGACCAATTGGTTACATACCAGGGAAGGACTATAATGGCCTCTGTGCAAGTTTTTGATTTTGAAGTGAACGCATGTTTAGTGCATGCCCGTGATCTAACTAAATAGTGTGGGTTGAAAAATAAAATATTGTTGCACTTCCGTAGGTACTCCAGGAGACTGACTCTCTCCCTCTCTTTCTCTCTCTCTCTCTCTCTCTCTCTCTCTCTCTCGCTCAAAGCACATTCAATTTCTATTGTCTATATATACATAATACATACATACATACATACATACATACATACTATATACATACATACACATATATATGTATATATATATATATATAATATATATATATTATATATATGTATATATATATATATATATATATATATATATATATATAATGATATATATATATATAATTAGCTTAAGTCGTTCTCTGTTTTGGCCATACTTGGCTGTATACGTTAACTAATTAGTTCTAGATTTAAGGGATTGACTATCTGCGCGTTTCTGTGATGAAGAGAGAGGAGAGAGAAGAAGAGGAAGAGAGAGAGACGAGAGAGAGAGAGAGAGGGAGAGAGAGAGAAGAGAGAGGAGAGAGAATTTCACTTGTTATAAAACTGAAAGTATTAATAGGAATAAGGGACGTAACGTCGAGAGCGAAATAGAAAATCCTAAGGCCCAGGAGGCTTGATAATAATCCTTTCATCTCCACCTGCTTAGTTAACCTGGTATCCTGAATAGATTAGATGCGACAGCCGCCCACAGATTCAGTTTGACTGAGCCGAGGAAAAGCGAAACAAGACTTCACCCGTTTCTTGCTTCCTTTCCATCTTGTAACTCCACTTTGAGAACCTTTATGTGCCAAGGGAAGTAGGAAAACGAAAACTGAAATAAGTAGAAAATCAAGACAAAAAGTAATGAAACAAGAATAAGTACGTATAATTATCATAATAATAATAATAGACAATGGTCTTTCACTATTTCATTCATCTATTCTTTATACTACATCACACGAGAACTGCGTCGCTTGTTTTGGTTGATTCAGCGCTGAATTGTGAAAGACGGCCAGTTCCATGTAGGTCAAATGGAGATACTCCCTTCCTAATCATTCTCTCGACCTAATGATGAACTTTAGAATGAGAATAAGAATCATTGACGACTGTAATAGTTGAAATTAGAATTGTAATTTTCACTCAATAAGAAATATGTATAAAGTACTTTTTTTTTTTTTTTTAGACTTGTGACAATTTTTTTAACCTAATAATTCGGTCTCCGATGTGGGGTAGTGCCGTCAATGCACCTAATGTGGTGCACTGTAGGCATTATTTGTGCTCTGTTGCAGCGTTCATTCATCCCCTAGCTGCAACCCCTTTCATTCCTTTTACTGCACCTCCGTTCCATATTCACTTCCATCTTACGTTCCTCCCTCTCCTAACAAACTGTTAATAATGCAACTGCGGGTTTTCAGCCTGTTGCACATTTCAAACCGTTTTCGCTATCAAAATCCGTTTCAGCACTGAATGACCTCATAGTTCCCAGTGCTTGGTCACTGGCTTAAATTCTGTACTGTATTCTATGCTAATGAGTCGACAGTTTTATAAACAAATAAATAAACAAGAAGAGTGTTGCGTATAATCTTCGCAAATCAGATTACTATGGCATCGCTACGTATCTGAAACTGCCTTCGATTATTAGAATAGATAATTGTAGTCTTCGCATTTGTCAAATTCCCCGTTTCATTGATAACTTGTGTCTCAGAGATTTCCCCTGTCTCCAGAAACAACGATATTCTCGGAAAAAGTCTTTCCTCTTTTCCCCTCTTCCTTAGAAACTTGCTCATGACTTTTCACAATTTTCATAAAACTGAATTCTCTCGTATTGTTTTTTCCCTCTTGTTCACCCATTTCAGCCTCTTCGGTTCTTCGTTTTTCCCCTTTCTGGTTTGCGTGCAGTAATCTGTTCTTCATTATTTTTATTATATTTTATTATTATATCAGTAGACAAAACTGTTCGCACGGAGCAAGACATTAAAGGTACGATTCGGAACTTTTCCTTAGTCGACTGTCACCATAACCACAGATCGACAATTTGATCCAACAAAAAAAGAAAAAAAATTTCCTCTGGATTAAAAAGCTTCCTCTAGGAAGTGAGAAGTTCTCCTTTCAGCATCTTTGAAAATTACCTGGAAGTTTCACAGGAATTAGTATAAACATTAATTAAAGAGCATGTGCCTATGAACCTGTACAGTAAAATGTGTGATGTACAGAAGGTTCATAAACGTAGATTCATATACGATACGTCTATACGGACTTAATAGAAACAGGTATTTTCCCACGAACGCTGATGAAATGTAGAAAAAAAAACTCGTATAATGTGAAAATGGTTCATGTATATGTTATAACAGACATACGAAAGAGAATTTTTATTCTATTTCTTTTCCGTTGAATCAGTGATGGCAGCTAGTGACGTAGGATTAATGAAAGAATGAATCCAACAGTGTCTCCCATAAGACACTTGTTTCACTTCTTCATAAGATCATAATTCTCCTCTAGTTTAAATGGAAGACCTGAGATGATGCCTGTGATTTTAAACACCATTTGATATTGGTAATATTACGTGAACATGTTATTCTTTCATCGGTGAAGGGACATTGAAAAAAATGAATAAATAAATCATTTGAGAGTAATGATTTATATTTTGTTTAGACATTTTAGTAATACCACATTGTTATTAGTGTTTTTACGGGGGTAGGGCGGGGGCGGGTGGCAGGGAGCGGGGGCTTGATACAATATCCACTTATAATATCTCTGCTGCACCTCAAGATTTCTTATATTTTTCCAGTTCATTACGTCCCGGTCGGTTACATCGTTTTTGATGCTCTTAGTTTATGTCTGTCTGTGCGCTTGTAAATATAAACTATGTCAGTCTGCATGCTTTGCATGTATTTCCAAAAGTATATTTATGATAAAGTTGGCTTAGACACATAATTAATGTAATACTCACCTTATGCGGCTGAAATTCAATTATAAGAAAGTGACGGAAAGGCTTCCACTCTAGAGAGGAAGAGTCAAGAGTTTTAATCATTATCTATAATTATAGTTTTCTTTCTCGGGGTAACATAACGAAGTCTCACGTATCTGAAAGATTCAACTGGAACAAAATCAGAAAATAAAAAGCAATTATGCTGTAGTTTGCACTTGTTAGTCTGTCAGTCTGTTTGTCAGTATGTTTGATGGCTACCCCAAGTCAGTAAGAACGTCCAAATTTCAGTGCACAACTTCCCACGGGCCTTGAGACTCGCCGTCAAAAAAAGCAAAGGGTCAGAGTGAGAAAAGGCAGTTTAGAGGAAAGCCATCTGGCTTCTCCTTTCAGGCCGAGGTTACTTTGAACTTGCCTTGCTTCCAGGCAGGGCTCGGAGCTTTTAACTTTAATTGCAATTAGTCTAAAACGCCCTTTGCCTAGTTTCTTGGTAGCAGGTGTTGCGAGAGTGTGGAAGGATCTGTTACTGATAAAGTAATATATATGTACTATATTGTATACATACATGCATGTATATATATATATATTATATATATATATATATATATATGATATATATATATATATATATCTATGTATATAATACTAGTTAATGCTCTCTATGGCTCGTATTCGCCAGTTACCCTTATCCGTGCCATGCACATATCTCTATCATACCCATACCCGTAACATACCCATACCCACTAGAGCAGGGGTTTTCAACCTGGGATACGCGTACCCCAGGGGCCAAGGTCTGTCAGGGGATACGCGCTCCCCATGGCACTTGAATGAATGTTAGATGCCGACCTTCAACGGGCTTTAGTAAGAACTGCTCCTCGGCCAACTAGGATAGTCAATGAAAAACAGTTTCAGCCATTTCATTTCACCCTTTGTAGCTGATGTAATGTCAACGTATTTTGTTTTTCTAGCTCAGTGCCATAACCTTGAAAATTTACTGCATAGCCACAGGTAAATAACAAAAAAAATTGTCATGATTTTTTAATGGAATTCTTTATGTTTACAATATTATTGCTTATGTTAGGAGAGTTAAATACTTTGTTCGCTGCTGCACATTACTTGCAAATATATAAAATGAAATGTTTTTCTGACTTGGTTTGTTTTCCATTAAAAATAAATCTGCAATCACAAATACACAACTTAATCAATGAAATTTTGTGACTAACGGACATAGGTAATTCATGCAATACAAGTTCATTTCTTAAATATTCTAGCACAGAGTCAACAGGGACTTTTGTAAACAAAGAACATACATCTCTTGATCTTGTGGAAAAATTAAATAACATTGTACTAAACCCTAGTGATATCTTTGTCAGTTTTGATGTATGTTCCTTGTTTACAAAAGTCCCTATCGACTCTGTGCTAGAACATTTAAGTAATGAACTTGTATTGCATGAATTACCTATGTTCGTTGGTCAAATAATTTCATTAAGTTGTGTATTTGTGACTGTAGATTTATTTTAATGGAGAATATTACCAACAAATATTTGGTATTTATATATGGAATATTTTGAAAGACAACACCTCCCGAA
>NC_087201.1:37499538-37522038 GCF_015104395.2 Macrobrachium nipponense | reverse complement strand
CACCTAAACAACTAAGATTTTTATAATTGGCACCTAAAAACTAAGGTCTTATAAATGGCCAACCTAAAAACCTAAGATTTTTAATAAATGGCACCTAAAAATAAGATGTTTATAAAATGGCCACCCTAAAAACGAAGATTTTTATGAATGGCAACCTACTAAGATTTTCCTAATAAATGGCCACCTTTTTAAAACCCTAAAAAGGTTTTTTTAATGGCTAAAACTTAAGATATAAATGGCCACATCTACCTAAAGATTTTTATAAAAACTAAGAATGTTTTATAAATGGCCACCTAAAAACTAAGAATTTTGATAAATGGCCACCTAAAAACTCTGGAAATTCCAGCACGACCACTTACTTCTCTTAATAGGCAGTATTAGCAGTTGATACTTGGATCATCGACGGATGGTGTCTCGTTTATCAATTTTTCATAAGTTGTATTTTAACAGAGCTCTTTCACATCCACAATTGATCCCTGATCCCCTTCTCCTGCCGAAAGCAACCAGATTGCTGAGCAGCAGCTCTAATATGCAGTAACTGAGCCTCGCTGTCGGACTTCTCAGTCTCCGAGGTCCTTTGTCCCTCACACCGCTAGACTATGGAACAGCCTCACTGAGAATGTCGTGCAACTAGAACTTCAGAAGTACAGTAAGTTCCAAAACTGAAGCGACAAATTTCAGAGGATTTCGTTCGAAATTCACTAACTGGCAACTACACCTCGTAGCTGAAAGATTTATTTTTATTTTTCTACAGTGAAAGCTCTGTCAAGTAAAATAAAGCTAACATATGATGCACAAATATCAAATCTATGATATTTATAACAATCATAAGAAAAAATTATGTTAATAGTAATTATTTCAAAGTATAGTAATTGCTTCACACTATAAAAACGAAACAATTTGAAATTTTCGTTCAACACAGGATTACCAACATTACCAATGTATATTTCGAGCAATGTGGAAACAAATATTTAATATTATAGGGTATTATCAATTACTTCAGCGAAGATGGATAAAACCAAGCAAGTATCAATGGAATGTAAAGGGAAAATCTCCGCAACATTAAACATAACCAACCAAGAATGCATCTAGATTCAACAGAGAAGTTGTGTGTGGTTGGTAGTTTTGATTCTAGCTTCTAGGACCCCACCATTCGGACTCTACTTCAGCTATGGCTTCGGTTTCGACCCACGACACAAACGTAACATTATCTACCCAACCTATGAATCACCAGCCGTGTCCTACTAGGGGGGGGGGGGGGGGGGCGGGTGGCGACTTTGCCCTAATAATCCCATCAGCAGCCAATGCCTACCAGGGGGGGGGGGGCTTGACCCCAGGTCCCCCAGCAGTAGTCGCAGCCGCCGAACGAACACTGTGATTTCTAACACTTTAGAACAGTAGTTATGCAACCTCTTATCAGATGAATCAGCTGACAGTGATTACGTAAAGTCTTATCAAGATGGATCAGCTGCCGATTAGAAAGCGAACCGAGACATCAGAATCAGTTAGGAGGTTAGCAATTGAATTATATCAGACACGAATCTCAGTGCAAGAAATAGCGCGGCGTTTAAATTGCCATAGAACAACTGTATATAGATGGCTGAAGAGATATGACGAATTAGGCCTAGCAGGACTAGAAAATCAAAGATCTGGTCGACCTCGCTGCACGACAGAAGAGGAAGACAGGCAGATGATTGCATTTGTAAGGGAGCATCCAATAACATCATCAACAATAGTTAAAAGAAAAACTAGCCTCCACATATCAAACTCCACCATAAGACGTCGTTTGAGAGCAGAAGGTCTTGAAAGTAGAATTCCTGCCACGAAGCCTTTCCTTACCGAAGTTCACAAAGAACAGCGACTTGGCTTCGCTCTTCAACACCTTCCTCTGGAGAGCAGTTTCTGGGAAAATGTTATCTGGTGCGATGAGAAAACGTTTTGTAACGACGAGAAAGGAAGGCTTTATTGTTGGCGACCAAGGAAAAAAAGGTTAGTCAGTTTGCTTGTGTTCGAACGTTAGACGACGGTCGAATCCAACAGTGAACCTGATGCAGTTATGGCGTGGTTCATCATTTAATAATAATGGCGATAATGCACATCATTTATTATGTAGGTGTTCTTGGACCACATTAGATTAATGAGCAATCTCTGATCATTGTTTAGTCTACGATGGTTTATTTGGCTAGGTGCATAATTTCATTTCAGACTCAGGCCTACTGTAGGCCTATACATTCTTTAGTTTTTTTCATTAGGCTACATGGATAATCTAACTTGACACTTACAAGTCCTAAGTTTAATCTTTTTATAGTCCAAAATAATATTTTATTAGTCTACGTGAATAATTATATCTGACTTAGGCCTAGGCTAATCATTCATTGTTTAATCTAATGGTGCTTTTTTTTCTCTTAAATATCAGGCTACGTGGATGATTTTATTTGAGACTCAGGTCTCTCTTGTTTTGTCTCCCCCTCTTTCAAATTTGAGGATAAATTTGTGCGGGGCTTTGGCCCCTATTCATGAACGGTTAAATGGTAACCAGTATGTTGAAATTTTGGAAGAAATTTTGATTCCCTCTGTGAGAGCCCTCCTGCTTCCTGACCCTCTCCTAAAATACGTAGCTATGGACAATTCATCTATTCATAACAGCCTTGTCGTCCAGGAGTGGTTTAAAAGGCATTCCTGAAAAGTCATCCGGATTAGCTGGCCAGCCAAATCACCAGACCTTAATCCCATCGAGAACCTATGGGCCATTATGGCTAAAGAATGGGACGGCACTGCCCTTAAATCAAAACATTTACTAATCAGCCACTGTTTATCTGTGTGGGAATCCTTGAGAGGAACCAAGATATGTCAGAATTTGGTGGAGTCAGTCCCGAGGAGATTAAATTCTGTTATTGACAATTTAGGTTCTTACACAAAATATTGAATATATGTTCTTTTTTCATTTTCATTTTTTCATTTTCATAGTTGACGAAGAAATGTAACTATTTATTTTGAAGAATGTGTAATTTTGTTTCATTAGGAATTGTGATTATTCATGGACTTTTTCAGTTATTTAAGATTTTGATCACTACTAATATATATTATTATATTAATATATATATATATATATATAATATATATAATTATATTAGAATAATATAATATATATGTAATCTATAATATATCTATATATATAATATAATATTATTATATATATGTAAGTGTTTACATAATAAAAATATGGAATGTTAGTCCATATATATAAAAGACTAAAACTAAAGAGGTCAACCAGATTGCTTGCAGGAATGTGATCAGACTAGAGACGCTAAAGATGAACGTATACAATAAGTATGTAGGCTAAGTTGACATGTCGTCATCTGTGGTCATTCATTTGTTTTGAAACAGTCCAAGCTCCCTGCTTGAGACAACTACCCCTACCTATAATTCAAACGGCCTACGTGATCTGTAGCGTGTCTCATTTTTGATTGTGTGTTCGTATGAAACTATGTCATTTGTATGTATGTTCATATGTTCGAACTACTGTCTGTTCCTTCATAACTTGTAACGGAGATGGTAGACAGGCAGAACAGAGTTAGCTATCGTCATTAGAAGACCTGTATCTCTTTACCTAAGCTTTATCATGTAGAGAGAACAGAAGTAGGCCATCATCATTGGCAGAAGCGATCAAGCTATCGTTATTAGAAGACTTGTACAATCATACCTGATCTTCACATGTAAAACTTCAGAAGAATATATATATTTTTATACTTCGTCTACAAGAACCTCCTCACCGAACCCAACAATGAGTTTAACACATCGTCGTAATAACCACAAGATAATACCGACTTTCGTAAGTGATCTACGACCCCAGACACTCCATTGAAGATGGAAGTGCAATACCAACCGACTTAGCGTAAGATTATCGCAAGTCTAACATTACCTCTATGGGCGCCTTATCATACAAGGCACAAAGCCCTAATATATATACATATACATACATATATATATATATATATATATATAGTATATATATATATATATAATATATATATATAAATCATTCGAGCTACAAATGTCCTTTAATATCTAAATTCGCTCTACCTCGGAATTGATATATTTTTCATATATGTACCGAGGGGGAATTTTTTTAGTTGATAATAATTTCGTACCCCCATGGGATCGAACCACCGTCCAGTTGGACGGGGAACGAAATCAGGATCGGACAGTGACGCTACCGAAACGGCTATCAAGAGAGGCTAAAGGTTTATATCGATTCTGACCATTTCAAATCAACGTCGATCTCGTTGTATTTGTAATTAGAATCGATATGGAACCCCCTCCACCATGCTAGCCGATTCGAGCGTTGACCCACACGCAGCCTTATGATGAACTATTTATCACATCACCGTGTTTCATATAAATCATTCGAGCTACAAATGTCCTTTAATATCTAAATTCGCTCTACCTCGGTTCCATGGGGGTACGAAATTATTATCAACTAAAAAATTCCCCCTCGGTACATATATGAAAATATATCAATTCCGAGGTAGAGCGAATTTAGATATTAAAGGACATTTGTAGCTCGAATGATTTATATGAAACACGGTGATGTGATAAAATCTTTCATAATAAGGCTGCGTGGGTCAAACGCTCGAATCGGCTAGCATGGTGGAGGGGGTTCCATATCGATTCTAATTACAAATACAACGAGATCGACGTTGATTTGAAATGGTCAGAATCGATATACACCTTTAGCCTCTCTTGATAGCCGTTTCGGTAGCGTCACTGTCCGATCCTGATTTCGTTCCCCGTCCAAACTGGACGGTGGTTCGATCCCATGGGGGTACGAAATTATTATCAACTAAAAAATTCCCCCTCGGTACATATATGAAAATATATCAATTCCGAGGTAGAGCGAATTTAGATATTAAAGGACATTTGTAGCTCGAATGATTTATATGAATCACGGTGATGTGATAAATATTCATATATATATATATATATATATATATATATATATATATATATATATATATATATATATATATATATATATATATATATATATATATATTATAAAATAGATTATGAAATGTATATCTCTTTATCTAACCTACCATATAACCATGATTGGTTTTTGTAAGTTGGATAGAAGAGCAATCTACTCAGCAACGTCTCAAAGTGGTAGAGATTGGGGTAACCAAGCACGTATTTATAAAGCTCATGATAATGAAACCTAATTAATGGAAAATCATGTTTACAACATCTAGATTTCCAAAGAACTTAATTTATTAAATAACAAGCTGGAAAATATATTTCCTTGATTAATGAAATAGGCCTAACCATGTTAGCCATTGCTATACGCGCATATAACTTGAATTTCTTTTTTTTATTTTCCACACCAACTTGTGGCTTATCTATATTTCATTTAAATAGATGTTTAACTTCTTTGTGCTTTATCAAAAGAAATCATAATAACTTTCGATATGACGCTATAAAAGTAGAAAGTTAATTTACAAATCACATTAGACCAATGCTTATGCACTCGGTTCCTGCGGCCACTCAATGGTGAACACTCGATATCACACGTTGAGAGTCGCAGATGTTTCCACGGGGAAATTGTTTTTTTTTTCTCTTCTTTTTTTGAGAGGAGGTTATTTTTTTCCTTCTTTTAATAAACAATTATTGAACTAACATTGACAATTCACTAGGGAAATACCTTCTGTGGTTCTACAGTTTAATCACTGATACTTATTATCAGATAAAGAGGATGACAATAATTGGAATAAAATATACTAACTGGCAACCACACGAGAGTTTCTAAAGAAATACGATCAATTCTGAAATTTGTCGCTTCAGTTTTGGAACTTAGTGTACAAGCGAAGGTGAAATGCATTACTACCCTTACACAATTCTCCTGGTATTTTAATAATTTACTTAATTTTAAATTTATTCATCTGTTCGTTTGTCTGTTTTTCTAGTACCTGATCTCTTTATGAATTCCTTTTTACTTTCTGTCACTTCTTTCGAATGAACATCATATTCTTTGGAGGCTTGAATTTCAAGTCAGTGGCCCCTGTAGGCTTGTTCTGTATGAATAAGGTTCCCAATAATAATAATAATAATAATAATAATAATAATAATAATAATAATAATAATAATAATAATAACTGAAGATCAAAATCTTCGTTTTGGCGAGATTTTTTCTTTTCCAAAATCTTGAACCTCTGGACAGTCTCTCGCTGCTCTTTTTCCTTTCCTTTCTGCCTTTTCGAGTGTTTTCCATCATTGCTATGCGTAAGCAGTGGGGGGATTTGTATGAAAGAAAACCTATGGGAAAGCTATAAATATGAGAGAGAGAGAGAGAGAGAGAGAGAGAGAGAGAGAGAGAGAGAGAGAGAGAGAGAGTTATAAGGATTAGGATGTCCTAAAGACTTATTAGTCCATCCGAGAAGACATCATGTGCCAGCTTATCTGTCGGAGCAGGTTTAGTATTCATTCACAGTATCCTAATGATTTTGTATAGCTTTCTTTTAAACTTTTCCACACTGTTGCATTTTACAATTTCTGGTGGCAGTTTTTTTTCCATATGTCACATATCTTATATGTAAAAAACTTCCCACATATTATTTCTTGTGTGGTTTTCGTCTACTTTTGTTTTTGTCTTTCTGTATTTTTGAATGTTACTATTAGCTGTCCTCGCAATCGTCGTGTTTTTAAGTCATGCATGTTCAGGCTGTCTGGTCGTCTTTGGTAATCAATTTGCCTGTTGGAGGGAATTTACTCTGTGGCTCTTGCTTGTCCCCCTTTTAATCTATTTATGCCCTTTCTTAGTGTTATTGACCAAATCTGTACTGCATATTGAAGAGGTCTAACTATTGATGCAGCACCGTTTCCTCGTTTCTGTATTGAACTGCTTCTTTATGTATTCCACTAGTTTCTGTGCTTTATTTCCAGCTTTTATTCACTGTTTTGTGGATTTCAAGTCCTTGGGAATAATGACTCGAAGGTCCTCTTCTTGTTCTACACTATTTATGTCATTCCCAAGCTGTATGTAGTTGGCATGCTATTTGTAACACTACACTTATCCAATTTCAAAGGCATTTGCCATCTTTTGACCACTCTCCGATTTTTCTTAGATCATTTCATCTGTATTGGGTCTGCTGCATTTATATTTAGTTTGGTGTTATCTGCAAATTTGGCTATCCTGCTAGTTAAGCCATTATCAATGACTTTTATGTAATTCAAAATCAAAAGTAAGACAGGAACAGAGCCCTGAGGAACTCTGCTTGTCAACATTTGCCCATTCTGATTCTTCACCGTTTATTATGACTTCTGTTTTCTATTAGTTAGCCAGTCTTTGATCCAGTCTGCTATTTCTCCTGCAATTCCTAACACTCTTTACTTTTGTCATTAGTTTCTGTGTGGAACTTTGTCAAAGGCCTTGAAATTCTAAGTAGAGGATATATGTATTGCAATACTGCTGTCGTAAATACCAAGAAAGTTCTGAAAAAAACTTGAAGAGGTTTGGTTTGATAGGCAGGTTTTGTTTTGTCTGAGGCCGTGTTAACTATTCAACAACAGGTTGTTTCTAACAAATCTTGCAAGGGACTGACGTTAGACAGATTGGTTCTCTATAATTTCCTGGCTCTTCTCTTGGACCTTTTTTTGTAAACTGGAGCCACGATACCTAGTGTCTAACCTTTAAGTGCATTTCGTTGTGCTGCAATTTTTACTGTAGAGTTTATATAGGTTGAGGAACTATATCCCCTCTTACTCCTTCAGTTCTCGTGGATTAATCCCATGTGGGGCAGGAGATTTGAACTTGTTTAATTTTCCTATTTTGTCTTTAATGTCGTCTCTTATAAATATTATTTTGTCAAGCGTTTCTGCCTCCTCATATTCAATAGCTGGTCCTGGGATTGAGGAAGAGTTTACAATTGCGAAAACACTAGTAAAAAAACTCTCTTGTCCTCATATATCTGTTTTTTTATTACTAATTTGTCTACCATTCAACAGAGAGATAACTATTACATTGAGAGAGAGAGAGAGAGCGAGAGAGAGAGAGAGACGAGAGAGAGAGAGAGAGAGAGAGAGAATTCTCTAGTTTTACTATGTCATCAGCTTTGTTTTTGTTGTTTTTTATTCAACCAACACTAATTATGTTTCTACTCCGGAACTTAGTTTTTTTCATTTATTTATTTATCTTTGAGTGGATTACGTAAGGTCTGCCATATTCGTGGGCTTCTCTTGAGCCAAAATCCTTCTGGAACACATTCTGAATCCTTTCGTCTCTTTTGACGTTATCGTTTCACCAGCCGTCCGCCACAGGCGTTTTTTTTTTCTTTTTTTATAATTCATTTCCCTTTTTCATACCTCTCATTTCCTCAGAGTTGTAAATCATACTGAATCCTAACCTCCAACTCCTACCAGGATGGAGATACTTCTCACCTTAATGCTCTCAGTCTACTTTACCCACAGAATTTCGTGGTCTGTCTGCTCTCCTCTTTCGTTCTGATTCGCTAATCTCTTCATTAAACAGATAATGGTTCCATCGGTTATGCTTTAGAGTTACTGATTACACAAAGTAACTCTGAATTAGTTTTCTTTGATTCAACTTCTGTTCTCATGCCATTCTGTTTCGAATCAGTCTAACCGCAGTCGTTCTCATCTTTTTTTGTTTGCCCTAATATACCCCCACCCTTTCACCATAGTCTAGAAAGTCATTTGCATTCCCCCCTTTCCAAAATTACTTCCCCAAAAGGTGCATTCCAAATAATATGCAACAAGATACTAACACAAACACACAAGCTAGCGGAGAGAATGCCGTGTGTGGCCTCAGTAATGCGGACCGATGCACACTGCGTTTTGTGTGGTCCTAGAGCCAGTTTGAGTCTGCCAATCTGTGGTCACAATTCCCCCCTGAAACGCTGAAATTCTCTCCAAGAGGGGTATTCCCCCCTTGTTTACTTCATTAAGAAAAGTCTCAGCGCGCTGATTAATGCCTGACCTGCCACTTTCCATTAAAGTACAGCAAGTAATTATACAACTTTTATATGAATATATAAAAAAAAAACACAGGTAGAGACCGGACCGAACAGTCCTAATACTTGGGCTACCCAGTTTCATAAAAAATGTGGTCAATTACTCGCTGTACTTCAATGGAAAGTGGCAGGCCTGGCATTAATCAACGCTCTGAGACTTTTCATGTTGAAGTCAAGTGTAATTATCCCTTAATTGAACTACCATATGCACAGTCGAGTTGAGAGACCAACATTCGTGATTTTACATCTCACTCATCAGTAGCTGCTTCTTCTTCTCCGCTGTTTTCCCACCAGAAATGCTATAAATATTCCCGTTCTAATTGGACAAGTCCTCAATGGAGGGAGGTATTTTTAACACAACGGTTATTGCACTGAAGGAAACTCCATTTGTGTTCCCGTCGGATTCATTTCTGAGGGACTTCAGAAATAACGGGCATTTTAAAATACAGTTGATCAAGAGACTGAAGTTATATTCTGATAAGTTACTGGTTCTGCGAAAGAATGAAACAGACAGTTTTTGGTGGAAGTTTACTTTTCTCCGCTTAGGTGACAGAGTTTATTTTGAAGGACAGTGGATTCTCTTATAAAGGTGTGAACAGATGAAGGTTTTGCATTTGGTTTCGTTGAATATTTTATATAAATTGAATTACAATTACAAGTATGGCACTCCGATATACCTATATATATATGTGTGTGTGTGTGTGTGTGTGTGTGTGTGTGAAGAAAGAATGTCAAGAATACTTGGTAAACCGCTTTTAGAAAGTGGCAACACAGTTCGTTTGTATTTTCATGAAATTACCAACAATACCTTTAAAATTTTCATTTTAATTCCTTTTATATCGCTATTGATGCCTGTTGGCGCCAACATTCTATTTTATATTTGAAAACGTTCTCTTTCGTGCTTTTGCACGGCTCTGTTTGTCAATACAACAAAAGTATAATATATATTGAACTTTTGCAGTTGCATTTCTATTTTTCATTCCCGTGCATTTTGATGCCATAGTTATGCCTTTCTATTTGTGAGGAACATTCAGTTTTGTGATGGTAATATATATCACAAGTAAAATGAGATGTGAATAGATTGCCAGAGAATTTTTCGTTCGGGTACGAGAGACGAAAAAAGGTAATATTGTACATACTTCTAATACAAGACATAAATCTCCACCTAATTGAGAGAGGCCGTCGCCTGTTTTGAGCACAATGGAAGGTTTCAAGGGAAGCCTCGTTTCTGGGCAGCCTCTGTCCTCCTCTTCTGTGACTGAGGCTTCGTCCATCTTGTGGTTGTGATGACAATCTATTTTGTTAATGATGCTAGTTAACTGTAAGACCAGCAAGAAACTAAGAGCAAGAATTAAGATAGACAATGACAAGTCATCATCAATAAAGTCTACTTAATTTCTTCATTTCTTTTATAACATTTAAATCTTTAGATATCCTGTAAGAGAGAGAGAGAGAGAGAGAGAGAGAGAGAGAGAGAGAGAGAGAGAGGATTACTTCTGTATGACACTGAATTCTTTTAGACAGAGCGTCTTAACTGTAGCAAGCGAGTGAGCGAATGCCATAAAATAATTCTGTGAAGATTTCCTTTTAAAATAGGAAGAAAAATAATGTTTAGGAATCTTTAATAAATAGTCGTTCCTAAACTCCATTTTTGTAACTGTGAAAAGTCTACACAACATTAAGTCTTATAATACTGAAACTCTTGTATACTTTGAGAGGAGTAAGAATAAATATATTTTGATTATAAAAACTCTGCAAAGTCTTAGACCCAGATGCATATATGAAGTAATTCTGATGTCCATAGCTTAATTAATTATTTCGGTCATCATGAAAATCATATCTTGCTCAAAACCTGTGCTCTATTATTTAAAGGAAATGATGTGATTTTGACATTGGTCTCTAGTTTATCTCTACAGCCATTCTCTTGAGAGTGCTGCCTCAAATCCAAAGAAAAAACAAGTTTTAATGTTATAATACTTTTCCACAATACTTGAAATTGTCAGATAATGATTGGATTTATTCAATACTTTGCTCTAATGGGCAAATAATTTTCCTTTCCAATCTAAGCTCATTCTTAGCATCAATCTAAGTCTTAACAACTCAGTATTTTTTGTGGTGCTCAGCCCATTTCCACTATCATGAGGAGGAGTCTAGGTTATAATAGGTGAAGACCACATTCACACTTAAGCGCACCTGTAAACATTCGTATTCAAATGGGCCGCGATTTGACGAACATCAACCGTGAGTCAAGCTGAAAAACACATTCAGTTTCTAAATAGTGCTATTTTCGCTCTGCTCGCTGAACAATGAGGTAATGCTGACCCAATAACTTCCAAAAACCAACTCTCAAAATACACGAGGGTCTCTCTCTCTCTCTCTCTCTCTCTCTCTCTCTCTCTCTCTCTCTCTCTCTCTCTCTCTTTTCAAATAGGTTTATTCTTCATACTGAAATACCTATGATTCAAGTAGGTAGAAATCTTCTGTGAATGCTATCATTGAATGTGAATGACTTCTTTACATACTCATCTGCATATTTGCTTATCTACTTATTTCATTGCTTACAAAATTTACTTGTTTGCTTCCTGATTTCATCCCTTACTTGCTCGATTGCTTACAATCTCATGGCCCCCTGGCCTATCTATGTGTGTGTTTGCATATTACTTATTTGCTCGCTTATGTATTCATTTATTCATTTACATATTTGTATTTATTAGTTTATTTATTGTCACATATGTAGCACATATAATCTAATTGTTGTTTATGAAATAATCACAAAATTGATTATCGTGAACATGAACGCGATCATTGTGTTAAGAATTATACCAAAAGTAACATCTGACTTTTGGTTTTATGGAAATTTCCTTTTCAAATAAATTTCCTCAATATCACAAACACCTTTACTCTCTGGTATGGTTTACCTGCCTCTTCTTATGGCTTGATTTTTTACCTTTTCTGTTTTTTTTCTTGATGCTTTTGTCTTCCTTATCAATATTTCAGTAGCCTATCAATTTCTAGGTTTATGTCACCTGAAAAACCTGGATATATATTACACACATAGTGACGAATACCAGTGCTGAAATTAAGATTTCTTGCATTCTTTCGGGAAATGGTAAAACCAGAAGTACTATTGTTTGTGCATCTTAAAGACATTTGGTTCTATTATCTATTTATATTTATTTATTTATTTTTATTTAATTATTTATTTATTCCTTTTTATTTAATTATATACTTATTTATGTTTATTTATTTATTTTTTTATTTATTTATTTATTTATTTCTATTTATTTATTTATTTTTATTTATCTATTTTTCTTTATTTGGTATTTATTTATTTGTTTATTTTTATTTTTTTTATTATTTTTATTTATTTATTTATTGTTATTTATTTTTATCTATTATTTATTTTCATTTATTTTTATTTATTTATTTACTTATTTACATTTATTCTTATTTATTTTATTTATTTTTTAATTTTTTTTATTTATTTTTCATTGATTGATTTATTTCTTTATATTTATTTTGTTTATTTTTATTTATTCATTTTTATTTATTTTATTTATTTTCATTTATTTTTTATTTTTTATTTTTATTTATTTATTTTCTATTAATTAATTTTATTTATTTATTTTTTTCTATTTATTTATTTATTTTTCATATATTATATTTATTTATTTATTTTTATTTATTTATTAATTTTTATTTTTATTTATTTTTTTATTCTTATTTATTATTTATCTTTATTTATTTTTATTTATTTATTTTATCTTTATTCATTTTATTTATTATTATTTATATTATTTTTATTCATTTATATTTATTCATTTTATTTTTTATTTACTTATATTTATTTATTTTATCTATTTTTTTTATTTATTTATTTTTTATTTATTTATTTATTTATTTATCTTTATTTATTTATTTATTTATTTATTTTATTTATTTTTTATTTATTTATTTATTTTTTTATTTTTTTTATTATTTTATTTTTTTATTTTTATTTTTTTATTTATTTATTTATTTTTTTTTTTTTTTTTATTTTTTTTATTTTTTTTTTTTTATTTTTTATTTTTATTTATTATTTATCTATTTTTATCTATTTATTTATTTTATTTTCATTTATTTGTTTAGTTATATTATTTATTTTCATTTATTTATTTTTATTTATTTATTTTTTAAATTATTTTTTTATTTTTTATTTATCTATTTTTTATTATTCATTTTAATTTGTTTATTTTTTTTTTTTTATTTTTATTTTTATTTTTATTTTTTTAATTTTTTTATTTTTTTATTTATTTTATTTTTATTTATTTATTTATTTTTATTTATTTATTTGTTTATGTTTTTACTTTTTATTTATTTATTTTTTTATTTTTATTTATTTTATTTATTTATTTTTTATTTATTTATTTATTTTTTTTATATATTTATTTATTTTTATTTATTTATCTTTTTATTTCTATTTGTTTTATTATTTATTTGTGTATTTTATTTTTTATTTAATTTTTATCTAATTTATTTATTGTTATTTATTTTTAATTTATTTTTGATTTATGTTCATTGATTTTTTATTTTTTTTTTTTTTTTTTTTTATTTATTTATTAATTTACATATTTAATTAGTTTATTTTATTTATTTTTAATTTATTTATTTTCATTGATTTTTTTTGATTTATTTCTTTTATTTATTTTTGTTATTTTTTATTTGTTCAAATTTTATTTTTATTTTTATTTATTGTTTCATTTATTTTTTATTTATTTTTTATTTTTATTTATTTCTAATTAATTAATGTTATTTATTCATATTTTATTATTGATTATTTATTTTCATATATATATTTATTTATTTATTTTTATTTATTTATTAATTTTTATTTATTTATTTATTCTTATTTATTTATTTATCGTGATTGATTTTTATTTATTTATTTATCTTTATTCATTTGATTTATTAAAAATTTTTATTTTAATATATTTATTCATTTATATTATTCATTTATTTTTTTATTGACTATATTTATTTAATTTTATGATTTTATTTATTTAATTTATTTATTTATTTATTTATTTATTTATTTTATCTTTATTATTTATTGATTTATTTATTATTTATTTTTATTTTTTATTTATTTATTTATTTTTTTATTTTTATTTATTTATTTATTTATTTAGTATTTATTTTTATTTTTGTTTATTTATTTTTTATTTGTATTTATTTATATCTATTTTTATCTATTTAATTTATTTTATTTTCATTTATGGTTTAGTATATTATTTTATTTTCATTTATTTATTTATTTATTATTTTTTACTTATCTATTTTTTATTATCTATGATTTATTCATTTTTAATTTGTTTATTTTTTATTCTATTTTTTCATTTTTATTGTTTAATAATTTTGTAATTTTTATTTATTTATTGTTATTTATTGAGTTATTTTTTATTATTTATTTGTTATTAATTTTTATTTATTTATTTATTTTTATTTATTTATTATTTATTTTTATTTATTTATTTATTTATTTTTATATATTTATTTATTTTTATTTATTTATCTTTTATTCTATTTGTTATTTATTTAATAATTATTTTTATTTATCTTATTTATTTATTTTCTATTTAATTATTTATTTATTTTATTCATTTATTATTATTTTTATCTAATAATTTTTATTTTATTGTATTTTATTTTTTTAATCTTATTTATTTTTATTTTAATTGTATTTTTATTATCTATTTATCTTTTTATTTATCTATGTATTTATTTTATTCATTTCTTAATTTATTTTCTTTTTAATTATTATTTATTGTTTAGTTTGTATTTTTATTTATTTTTATTTATTATTATTTATTTTTATTTTTTTTATGTAAGTTTTTTTTCGTGGTAGGTTTTTATTTTAGTTTATCTAATTTTTATCTATTTATTTATTGATTTTTCATTTTATTTGTGTAGTTAAGAATTATTTCATTTTTATTTATTTTGATTTTTATTATTTTTTAATTATTTATTTTTGTTTATCTATTATTTATTTCATTTTAATGTGTTTATTTTTATTTATTTTTATTTTTGTTTTAATTTTTTAATTTTTGTTTGTTTGTTTTTTTATTTTATTTTATTTATTTTATTTATTTATTTGTTTTTATTTTAATTTTTATTATTTATTATTTTATTTATTTTTTCCTTATTTTTAATTTTGTTTATTTATTTTTTTTATTTATTTATTTTTTTATTTTTAATTTTTATTTTAATTTATTTCTTTTATTCTATTTTTTGTTTAGTTTATTTATAATGATTTTTATTGAGTTTCTATTATTTTTATTTTTCTAAATTTTTAATTTTCTTTATTTAATTTTCAATTTATTTTATTTTAGTTATTTTTATTGTAATTAATTTATTTTATTGTTATTTATTTTTTTTATTTATTTATTTTGTTTATTTCTTTTTATTGTTCTATTTATCTTAATTTATTTATTTTTTATTTATTTTTATTTATTTAATTTTTTTTTTCATTTTTTAGTTTATTTAATTTTTAATTATCCTTAATTTTAATTTTGATTTTTTTTTAATTAATTTATTTTATTTATTTATTTTATTTAGATATTTTATTTTTATTTCATTATTTTTTTATTTAATTTTTTAATTTTTTTTTTTTTATTTATTTATTTATTTATTTAGTTGTGTTTGTTTTTTTAATTTATTTTATTTTGTTTTTTATTTTTATTTACTAATTTTGTTTATTATTATTATTTAATTTGTTTTTAAATATTCATTTATTTTTTTTATTTAATCTATTTTTTTTTATTTATTTTTATTTCATTTAATTTATTTTTTTTTAATTTACCATTTGCTTTTTGTAATTATTTTTTTTTTTAAGTGGTTTAAAATTAAATTTTATTTTATTTGTTTATTTTTTGTTATTTATTTATTTATTTTTATTAATTTTTTTTATTGATTAATTTTTATTTTATTTATTTTTATTTATTCCTATTTATTTATTTTATTTTTTATTTAAATTGTTTACATTTAATTTAATTTTTTAGTTTAATTTTATTTATTTTATTTATGTATCTAATTTTCATTTGAATTTTTCTATTTTTAATTTTTTACTTTTATTTATTTATTTTAATGTTTTTTTAATCTTATTTTTATTTATTTTCTTCATTTATTTTTTTTTATTTTTAATTTTTTCCATTTATAGTGATTAAATTATTTTTATTTTTATATTATTATTTATTTATTTATATTTATTTTTCTATTTTACTTATTTACTTTTCTTTTTTAATTTTAATTTATTATATGGAATTATTTTTATTTATTTATAGTTGTTATTTATCTATTTATTTATTTTCATTTATTTAATTATTTATTTTTATCTATTTATTTTATTTATTCTTTTTATTTTTTTTTTATTTATTTATTTATTTTTCAATTATTTATTCTTCTATTTATTATTCATTATTATTTATTTATTTATTAATTTTTATTTGTTATTCATTTTCATTTATTGTTTTGAAACGAGTCCAAAACTATAATTAATGTTTTTTGTCTCCTTTTTAGTGGAGTTTTATAATGAATTTAGACAGAAAAATCTGGCATCAAAAGATGAAGAGAAACTCAAAAATTGTGTACCAAATATCGGCCACCAAAAAGACAAAACCATAAAAAATACTCTGCAGAAACTGAAATATTTCTTAAAACATTTTATGCTACATTCATTCTCTCAAAAAGAGTGGACAATAAAAAAATTAAATAATTATTTTAACATGTCTATATGAAAGTCATTCCTCTTTTTGATGGATGATTTTTGCTTCAAAATTCATTTAGAAAATTGGCTAAAAAGAGGAGAAGGAACTTGGAATTAAAAGCAGTTTATAAAAGATTTAATTTGAATCCAATATTTTTAATAGTTTTGCCCGGTTTTTAATAACTGATTTTATTTCAAAAGTTATTTCAAAACTAACCTAAAATTCGGGCAATAAATGTAACATAAAATCATTTAGGAAATATATAAATTTTTTGCACAATATTAATTTTGTCCGTTTTTTTTTTATCAAAAATCAATTTAGGAATAGCCTGAAAAAGTTATTTTTGGTTCAAAAATCATTTAAGAAATCAAATAAAAAAAATGACAACGAATATAACATAAAAATTTTTAAATCACATTTCAATTCATATATACAACTTTTAAGATTTTTTAAACATTGATTTGTTTTTAAAGAATCATTTAAAAAATCGGCTAAAAATAGGGCAATAAATTTATCATAAAATGGTTTTAAATATATAATTTTTTGCAAAATATTTCTCTTCATCTTAGCGATTTTCTGATTCAGTCATTATAAAAATCCTCTTAAAAAAAGTAAAAATCTAAAACAGAAAAAGGCTTCAAAAAATTTCAGTTTAAATGGGTTTCTTGCCCTTCTTTTTTATAGATGATTTTTGTTTAAAAATTATTTCAAAAATTTATTTAAAAAGGATCATGACTGTAACATAAAACGTTCAAAAAGTTTACAATTTTAGTACCAAATTTTCGATACTTTTTCAGTTTTTTTATATTTTTTTTTATTAAAGTGATTATTTAAAAAAAATGGCTGCAGTTCAAAAAGTAATTTGATTTGAATACAATATTTAAAGGATTTTCCCTCACTTTTTGATGACTGATTTTTATTTTAGAAATTGATATAAGTTTTTTTTTTTTTTTTTTTTTTTTTTTTTTTTTTGATATCGTCTAAAAATAACAAAATGCATTTAAAATAAACAGAGTTTAAAAATAATACAGTTTGGATACAATTTTGGGATTTTGAGTTTTGCCTTCTTTTTTATGAACTGATTTGATACCGAAAATCATGTAAAAACACGCCTAAGAAAGTTTTAAATAATTTCAATTTTTTTATAGAATTTTTGAGTTTTTCCTCTTTTTGTTGGCGGATTTTGTTTAAAAAACTATTACAAAAATTGCTTGAAAAAGAAACCTAAGAAAGCTTCAAAAATATTTCAATTTTACCATAAATAGTGTATTTGAATAAAAAAAAGGACAAAATAAGAGACCTAAAAAGCTTTAAAAATGATTTCAATTTAGATATAATATTTTACCACACAGTGTATTAAAATTATAAAAAGACAAAAACGATACCTAAAAAAGCCTTAGATATTTCAATTTAGATACAATATTTTACCATAAATAGTTTATTTGAATTAAAATATATTTGTTTAACATTTTTATGGTACATTAATTGTCAAAATTTATGCGATTTTCAAATGATTTGAAAGTAGTTAAAAAAAGAACTTTTATTTTGAAATACAAATTTTAATTTTTAAATTAATTTGCCGTTTTTAGGAACTAAATTTTTTTTATTTCAAAAATTATTTAAAAATTGGCCTAAAATATGAAAATGAAATAGCACATAAAAATTTTTAAAATCATATATCACAATTTTTGAGATTGATAAAAATTAATTAGAAAAATAACTAAAAAAATTAGTGAAAGACAAAAACATTTAAACATATTCCAAATTAAATACAATATTTTTTTTAGATTATGACCTCAATCTGATGAGTGATTTTTTTGTCTGAAAAGGTTTTTAAAAATCGCATAAATATATGAAAATAAATGTAATTTGAAGAGTTTAAAAAAAATATTTCAATTTTAGTACAAAATCTTAGTTTTTTTTTTTTATTTTTTATTTTTTATCTTTGATACATTTTTGTTTGGGAGTTTTGGTGACTAATTTTTATTTCAAAAATCAATTAGAAAATCGCCTAAATTTTTAGTCTATTGATTAATGTAACATGAAAAGTAATAAAAAATATTTAAATTTTACCACTTACTTTGGTGGCTGTTTACTGTTTCAATTAATCATTATCAAAATTCTCTAAAAAATAGTTCAAAAAATGAAACAGAGAAAAGCTCTGAAAATATGTAATTTTAAATGCAATATCTTTGGGCTTCTTGGCTCCCTTTTTGGGAGTTTTGCCCTCTTATTTGATGACATAGTGAAAAAAATTGTATTTAAATTGAAAGATAAAAAAATCGTTTTTTTCGCCCACCCCCCTTTTTCAGGCTATTCTTATATTTATTTTTGATACAAAACTCCGCCAAAATAAAGGAGGTAAAAACTCTCAAAAATATTATGCAAAAATTTATATATTTCTTAAATTATTTTGTTACATTTATTGCCCGAATTTCAGGGGTTTTTTGAAATAATTTTCGAAATATAAATCAGTCATAAAAAATCCGGCAAAATATAAAAAATATTAGATTAAAATTAAACTTTTTTACAAACTGCTTTTAATTTGAAGTTCATTGTCCTAATTTTACCCAATTTTCTAAATGATTTTTGAAGCAAAAATCATCCATCACAAAGAGGAATGAATTTCAAATAGACATGTTAAAATAATTATTCAATTTTTGGATTGTTAAAATCGCCTAAAAACGGGACAAGAAATATAGCATAAAAAGTTTTAATAAATATTACAGTTTTTGCACAATATTTGTAGGTTTTTGTCTTTTTGTTTCAAAAATCATCATAGATGATTTTTGAAAAAAAAACGAAATTAAACTGGAAAAAGCTTAAAATATATATCAATTTAAATGAAATATTTAACGTGCTTTAGTCCTCCTTTAGATGTGTGATTTTTGTTTCAAAAATCTTTTAAAAAACCACATACATTAAAAAAAAAACAATTCATTTTGGTACACAATTTTTGAGTGTTTTCATCTTTGATGTAAAGATTTTTTGTGTCAAGAATCATTATAAAAATCACCTAAAAAGGAGGACAAAAATACAACATTTATGATAATTTTGCATTCGATTTAATTCTAACTTCTGTTTCCATAATCATTTCGAAAATTACCTAAATCAGGACAATGAATATAACATAAAAGAATGGTTTAAAAAAAATAATTGTGAACTAAAATTTTTGGGAGTTTTTCACCCCATTTTGATAACTGAAATGAAACTTAAAACCTTATTGAATTTATATACAATATTTTTGTTTTTTGGCAGTTTTTTGATAAATGATTTTAGCTTTTGTCTAAATTTTCAATGTTATATCCATTTTCATATTTTTATTAAATTATTTTTTAAATAAAAATCAGTTATCGAAATAAGGGCGAAAATTCTTAAAATACTGTATTTATTCCGTTTTTCCCCTTTTTTTTTTTTTAGGAATTTTTATATTGATTTAGGAAACAAAAATAGCCAAAATAAAAAAGGAAATATACTCAATAATATTTTGCACAAATTTATAGATGTATTTTTTAAACATTTTACGTTTCTATTTCTTCTGGGCGATTTTTAAAATAAAATCTTTTTAATTTTTGAAATAAAAATCAGTCATGAAAAAGAGGGAAAAGCTATCAAAGTTAGTGAATTCAAATTAAATTTTTAACTTATTTTAATTTTAAATACATTGTCTTATTTTTGCTAATTTTCTGAATGATTTTAGAAACAAAAAGCATCCATCAAAAATAGGAACAAACTCTCAAACATATTGTACAAAAATTAAAATACTTTAAAAATTATTTTTTGAAATAAAAATCTGTCATAAAAAAGTTAAGAAAATTTTAACCGATTTTGAGTGATTTTTGGAACAAAATCAGTCATCAAAAAGATAAAAAATTTCAAAAAAATTACTTACTAAAATAGAAATATATTTAAATGATTTTTTTAAAAATCTTTTTTTGTTTCTCTATTTCATTTTATTTTTTAGGCGATTTTTATGATGAGTTTTTGAACAAGAAAACTGCCAACAACAATTAAATGAGACTCTCAAATGTTTTATGCCAGATTTTTGTGTCTAAATCATTATAAAAATCCATTAAAAAGGAGACGAGACAAAAAATAAAATTTATTTATTAGTTTTGGACTCGTTTCAAAACAATAAATGAAAATTAATAACAAATAAAAATAGATAAATAAATGAATAATAATGAATAAAAAATAAATAAAAGAAGAGTAAATAAATAAAAATAAATAAAATAAATAAATCAAATAATAAATTAAAAATAAAAGAATAAATAAAAATAAATAGATAAAAATAAATAATTAAATAAATAAAAATAAATGAAATAGATAAAAATAAATATATAATAAAAAAATAAATAATTAAATAAAATCCAAAATAAAATAAAAGAATGAAATGATAAAATAAAAAAATAATAACAATAAAAATAAATAAATAAAAAATAAAAAAATCAAAAATAAAAAAAAAATAAAATAAATAAAATAAAAAAATGGAAAAGAATAAAAAAAAATAAACTAAATAATAAAAAAAATAAAAAAATAAATAAATAAAATAAAAATAGTAAATAAACAATAAAGATAATAAGAAAAATAAAAAAAATAAAAATCAAAAATAAATAAATAATAAATAGTAGGAAATAAATAAATAAAATAAAAATAAAAGAATAAATGAAATAAATAAAATAAAAAATAAAATTTAAAAAAATTTAAAATAAATTAGAAATAAAAAAATAAAAATAAAAATAAATAAATAAAAACTAAAAATGTAAATAAATAAATAGGAATAAATAAAATAAATAAAAATAGAGAAATAAATAAATAAAAAGAAATAAATAAATAAATAAATAAATAAAAATAAATAAAGAAATAAATAGATAAATATAAAAATAGATAAAAAAAATAAATAAATAGATAGGAATAAATAAAAATAAATATAAGAAATGATTAATAAATAAAAAAAATGATTTAAAAAAAATTAAAAATAAATTAATGAAATATTTAATTAAAACAAATAAATAAATAAAAACAAATGAAAATGTAAATAAATAAATAAATAAATAAATAAATAAATAAAAATAGATAAATAAATAAAAATTAATAAATAAATGAAGTTTTAAAAATAAATTAAATAAATATAAATAAATCAAATAAATTAAAATGAATAAATAAATAAAATAAATAAATAAAAATAAATAATGAATAAAGTAGATAAATAATCAAAGAAATAAAATAAAAAAATATAAATGAAAATATTAAAACAAATGAATAAAAAAATAAAATATAAATTATTAAGTATAAATAAATAGATAATAATATAAGTAAATAATATGAAAAATAAATAAATGAATAAAAATATATTAAAATTATAAATAAAATAATACCAAATAAAAATAGAAAATAAAAAATAAATAAAAATAAATGAATATATAAAATAAATAAATCAATACAAGAAAAGAGATGAAAATGAAAAAAATAAAAAAAAATAAAAAAAATAAAATTAAATAGCCTAAAATAAAATAAGTAAAAATAAATAAATAAAAAAATAAAATAAGTAAATGAAATAATAAAAGTATATAATTAAAAGTAAAAAAAAAAATAACTAAAATTGAATAAAATAAATAAATAAATCATAAAAATAAATAAACAGATAGATAAATATAAATACATTACAATCGATAAAAAAATTAAAAAAATGACATAAACTAAATAAATAATAAAAATAAATGAAAACTAAT
>NC_087201.1:37462071-37499038 GCF_015104395.2 Macrobrachium nipponense | reverse complement strand
CGCCTGACGGGTGGGGTGTGGATTCTCCCACGACCTCCAGTAAGGCTTTCGACTTTCCTTCTCCTTGGGTATGTGAGCTTGGAAGGAAGGGAGGTTCTAGGCCTGGGGAAGCATCGCAGAGGGACGGTCAGACGCCCCCCTCCCACCAACTGTGGGAAACACTCATCTTCACCAAGCTATCGCTATCACTTTTCCCTTACCTTGCATGGCCGCCATTTTCGGTCCTCATCTTATTGAAGAGTAGCCTTCAGATCGGCGATTTATTTTCAGAAACAGACCGAATCTGAATGCAAAGGCCTGTGAGGGTTGCAGATACAGAGGGAGAATCAAAATTAACTAATTAAACTTTTTTTTAAAAGGTTTTTTTTTTTCGAGTTAGACTCAGAAAAAAGGCTCAATAGGCCTTGTACTTACACCCTTATGTGCAGCCCCTCTAATTCTTATCCCATCTATAACTTGCAAGTAAGAAGCTTTGAGTGTTTCCTTCCATTCATTAGCATTCAACCTTTCATCTCATCATTACAGGTGTTAGCTAACAGAACATTCAAACCCTCTACACTTACGACATACAGTGTGGAGGATCAAACCGAAGCCTTCGGTATCCTCACCTTGCCAGCCTACACTTTCACACACACTCACACTAAACTTGAATCAGACATTCTAGTATAAAAATCAAAAGCAAGTCCAAATCCAGTCCACCGGTAGCGAATGCCAAAAACCAACCGATCCAGGTTACAGTCACCAAAAAAGTCGAACAATAAAGATTGAATCAAATGTTTGTTTCAAAAGCGGAATTCCAGTCAGGAGGTAGTAAAACAACAACTGTTGCTACTACCGGCGACAGAGAAAATATGATAGAAAACGGGAATGGTTCCTAGTCCTGACCACCCAGGGCAGGCCGGTAGATCACCTGACCCATACCTGTTAGCGAGTGGCGCGAAATTTGAATTTCTGTCGGGGGACGACGGAAGAGTCTTAGCTAAGTAAATATATCTGACAGGTAAGTTGATGTATGGAAAAAAACTTTTTTGAGTCGACGTAATAATACGTCCTGTCGGCATACGGGTGAGACATTTTCTTGGACTCAAAACGCTTTAATACGGTCCCAAATCCAGCGTAAGAGGGTTAAAGAACATTCTAATTCCGAAAAAATAATCACTTAAATTTGAGTCAGAATCGAGTTACTTTAGTTACTTTTTCAATAACGAAATATCTTTCAAATTTCAATCATAAGTATGTAAAATGATATTGTTATGTTTACAATAAAGTTTCATACATACTTACCTGGCATGATAATATACATAGCTAAGACTCCGTCGTTCCCCGACAGAAAAATCAAATTTCTCTGCGACCACTCGCTACAGGTCGGTCAGGTGATCTACCTGCCATGCCCCTTGGGCGGCAGGACTAGGAATCCATACCCGTTTTCTATCATATTTTCGTCTCTTCTTCCACCTGGTTCTCCATGCGGGGGAGGCTGGGTGGGCCTTTAATTGTATATATCTGCCAGGGTAAAGTATTGTATGAAAACTTTATTGTAAACATCAAACAATATCACTTTTCATACAATCAACTTGCCAGTCAGATATATAACATAGCTGATTGGGCACCCTTGCGGTGGCGAGGGTAAGAGAACAGCTACTATATTGGAATAGACAGGTAAACAACATCTGTTGTTGTAGGTATAAATAAAACCTTGGGTTCCATACCTGATAGGTGGTAGACTCTGTGGGTGATTTGCCCCAGTAAGTCTGCATTCACCTTCAAGGAAACTTTTAGCGATATATCGTGATCTATGGCCAAGAGTTCCTTGGGGTGGGTCTGCCGTGTTGGGGAGGGTCGTTACCCCACTTACTCCAGCCGAGCCTTAAAGCGGACTTTGTCAATGGGTTGCTGATCCACTTCCTTTTAATATGACAATACCAACCTTATGAAAGGAGCACACAACCAATCCCGACCACCTGATCCTAACCATATGTTAGAACTAAGGATTGTTACGAGTTATCCCCGAACTCGTCACAACCAAACCGTAACTACAAAAACCAATACCGCACCATAATAATTAATTTTTCAAAAAAAAAAAATTTTACTCAACTAAATGGATATGACAAGAAATTCTCTTATGAAACAAACATAGACGGCCAGCCCGTGCGAGCCATGAATCCCCATTGTTCGAACGAGATTCTCGACCATATCCAAATACAGAAAGGAACAGTATATTACATTTAAAGGATTCCGGGTGGTCGGCTCCCGTACCAGGAATCGTTATCTGCCGAATACGATCAGGACCTAGAGAAAAGCACCTTCTTCATACGGTCACACGCCACGTCTTTCAAGTAATGAGATGCCAAATACTGAGTTGGCATCTCCAATATGTCGTATCTAAATAATGTTTTTAAGGCGTCATATTCTTATAAAAAACTGAG
The DNA here is from genome assembly GCF_015104395.2 of Macrobrachium nipponense. Lineage (NCBI taxonomy): Eukaryota > Metazoa > Arthropoda > Malacostraca > Decapoda > Palaemonidae > Macrobrachium > Macrobrachium nipponense. The sequence continues at coordinate 37,496,612 of NC_087201.1, read as the reverse complement.
AGGAGACGTCGCAACCAGCCTCGTACTTCATGATGCTTTTTACTTCTCAGTAGTTGTAAATTGTTTCGTCCAAGGACCAGACCTTATGAGCGTCCGTAAATGACGTTTTCTTACAAAGAAACGCTAGAGCATTCATTCGGACATCAGTCTTTGTGGGTTTTTCTTTTACCGGCGCACCAAAAGACCTTGTCTAGCGCCTCCCAACCTGACGATTCCCTCTGAAGAATAGCAACTTCAGAGCTCCTAACAGGGACATAGCAGACCTCTTCTGCTTCTTCTGCCTACTGAGACCTCGGGACATTCCTTTGACTTCGGAATGACCTAGGCCAGGGATTCGGAATGGGTGGGTTCTCGTTTTTGTTTCGCTAAAAAAACAGGGTCTTAAACGAGCAAATAGGGCCGGAAAGGTCCCTTCCCCTGGAATCCTACTTTATCCTGCAGAGCTTGTAACTCACTAATTTTTTTCTTTTGACCATCGCTAAACCCTAATAGATAAAAGGAATAGGCAATTTTCTAGTTATGTCTTCTAAAATGATGCCAGATGGCGGAGGCTCGAATCTATCCGAAGCACAGATATTTGAGGACTACGTTCCAAGTTCCAGAAGTTCGGAGGGTACTGGTTCCTTAGACTTAGAAGTTCTCAAAAGATTCTTATGACGATCGGGTGGAAGATCTTTGTTATTTGCCCAGATCTCAATCCCTGTTTGTTTGAATACAGCCGAGAGCATGACTTCTGTAATCCCTTTATTGTTAGATACGGTCTTAGATGAGATTTTACTCCTCAGGTGAAACTAAGCCAAAAAGAAATCCGCAATTTCCGCTTAGAGGTTAGAGGGAGGAGGACAACTTCTTGGCTCTACACCACCTTCTAAAGACCTCCCACTTCGGACTGGTATACTTTCGTAGTGGAGGATTTTCTGCGAAGCTCTCGCGCATCGCGGCTTGCCACTTCGCGAGAAAAGCCTCTCGCTTGACAAGTCTTTCGATAGTCGAAAGGCAGGTCTAGAGCTAATGAGCCGGGGAGGTTTTGATGGTACCTCTTGAAGTGTGGTTGTTTGAGGGAAGGATGCCGTCCTGTTCCTGGCGTAGGGATTTCTTGGAAAGTCTAACGATTCCACTCTACCACCTCCGTGAACCCATTCCTGGGCCGGCCAAAACAGGGGGGCTATTAATGTCATTCCTCGTCTCTTTTGTGAACGACCACAAATCTTTTTCATTTACTAACCCCAGGATTTTGAATGGGGGCCCAAAAGCGGTAAAAACGTCTACTCGAGACCAGTTTAGCAGGGGAAGGACGTCTACCATAATCGCTCTTGGATCTTCCACGACCTGTGAGCAAAAACCACTGGGAGCCTTTTTGAAATAGTATGTTGCGAAGAGATCCAACATTGAGGAGATTCCCCACAGAGACCAGAGTGCGAGAAACACACTTCCCCTCGGTGCCAGAGTCCATTCTGTATGAAGGACCTGGTTCCTCCTGCTGGAGCCTCTGTTCCGCCCTCACATTATCCTTACTCCCTGTACGAACCTTGTCAGCAGGGAGAATGTTCCTTGTGAGACCGTCCAAAGTAATAGGTCTCTCGTTGAGTTCGTAAAGGAACGGAGGAGTGTGTCCCACCTCCCACCCTGTTTCCGAATGTTAGGCAAGTGTGCGGTGGTGTTGTCCACGTTTACTTGCCACTATCCTTGTCTCTTCACCAGAGGTTCTACGGCTCTTCAAGGCCAGGTTGACAGCGAAGAAGCTCTTTGCAGTTTGTATGATGCCAGGACACCTGTGACTGGTTCCCCAGGTGCCTGACACTTCCTCTGAGCCTAATGGTCGCTCCCCAACCCGTCTCCGACGCGTCGGGAGAACAACACTAGGTCTGGGTTCTGTGTTCTTAGAGAGATACCCTTGGTTCTCTTCCAGACGGTAGCAACCACCACTGTAAGGTGTGCCTTTATCTCCACTGGGAAATGGGAAAAAACAACGTCCGGGGACAGTTGTCCGGTTTTCCAGCTCCAAGACTTCTTGAGGAAGAATTTGAAGTGGACGGATAGGTGAAGTCTTCCTAGAGGGAAGAATGTTCCAGCGAGGAAACAGGCGTCCCCACCAGAGGCTCCAACCATTCCCTCGCTGTGACGGTTTTTGGTTTGGTTTCCTCTAAGAAGAGGAGGAGGAATTATTCGCAAACCTTTTTGCGGTTTTTTCTCGTCTTGCCGAAGGAGGAAAAACTCGAAAAACCCCCCACGAAGAAATCCATCCGAATCCCCAGATAGACTAGGTCTTGTTACTGGGGGTCAGCTGAAAACTTCTCGATGGTTCAAACAAGGCAATCCCAACGCCTTGGTCAAATCCAGAGTTAAACTTTAGGGCGTTTCCTCCAAGACCACTGTCTCTCCGATCTGGCCCCTGATGAGACCAGTCAGTCTAGATACATAGAGACATTTCACTCCTTGGAGACTGAAGAAAATTCTCGCCCACATTCCTTCATCAGGCTTTAGCTTGAAGACCCTGAGGGAGCTGTTGGAAGAAAGGCCCCCGAAACACAACGGCTTCGAACTGAAAGATCCTCCCCCCGTCCATGAAACGGAGGTACTTCTTCAGACGAAAGGGTGGATCGGCGGACGTGAAAGTAGGCGTCCTGGAGATTCTAAGAGGACACCATGCCAATCTTCCTGGTCGTAAATGGACGCCGCTAGGACTGAAGTCCCCGAAGTCCCTCCATGGGAGAACTTTCCTTCCTTGTGAAAAATTTGTTCAAGAGGCTGACGTTCTAGTACTGGCCTCCCAACCTCCCGAGGCTTTTCGCCACCTAGAAAAAGGCGATTGTTAAAAAACCCCGGGGAAGTTTTGATCCAGTACCCCGCCCCAATTCTCCTCCACTTCTATTGCACTCTTGTCCCACATTTGTTCCACCATCGATCGAACGAGTATCCCTCAGCACAGGGCGTCCTTGGGTATTTGGACTTGATAATTCCCTTGGCGTATTGCTCGGTTAGGGGGAGGACGTATTGCAGGGAAAGGGATACGATATCCTTCCTTTATGATATTCAATGAAAGACGGCGTCATGCGTCTTTATCATTGTCCAGGTCCCTCCAACGAATCCCAGGAGCCTTTGGGCACCGACTGGTGCTTTGGAGGAGAAATGTTGTTCATTTCCCTTTTTTAAAGGGACGAAAAAGGCGGACCTACCATCTCTTCTCTGGCGAGCCTTCCTTCTTGCCGGGAGGAAGGTCTCGGAGATCGGACCAACCTCGAAAGGGCCTGCGTAGTTCGAAGTGCTTAGGTCCTTTACTTTGTCAGATACTAAAGCAGGTTTCTTCTTTCCTAGCCGGACTGCGTCAGAAGATACCTGCGTCGCCTTCTCAGTTAAAGGAGTGAGCCACGTCCTTCACTAAAACTGAGAACGGGAACAAATCGTTCAGACAGAGGTGCATTACTAGTAGAGCTGCCCTTCTGAGCATGCGGACAGGGAATACGCCTTTGTTAAGGAAGGCGACCATACACCGTTCCTTTCTTTCAAAAGAACCTGCTCCAAATAATGAAGAGACTTTCAAAAGATCAATCCTGTTAAGCCTGCTTTGTCGACTGCAATGACAAAACTGCAATAACAGGGCTTTCGAGGTTCGATGCCCCTCTGAATCATGAGCTTTTCCTTGGAACATCACCCCAAAGGGACCAATCTAAGAAGTTGAAGAACTTCCAAATACATGGAAGCGGTCCCTTGAGGAGATGATCCAGTTTCTGAAATACTCCATGTTCAAATACGGCAGCAGAATTGAGACTTGGACGCCTTTGAAGCGGTCAACTAAACGTCGAAAAATCTGCCTCTGTTGTAGAAGGGGAGAAAAAAAAAGGGGGGGCCGGGTGATACCCAAATTATTCTACCCCGTCTTGTACCATATGCCTCTTTTCCCAGCTAACCTTGCGTGGAGGCATGCCAAAAATACTGTACCTGGACCCTAAGTCTTTCTTCGACTTCATCCAGGAGTCCCTAATGGCGTGTTGTGTAAGCCCGCTTCATCGAGATTGGTGGGTGTGCTCATCTTCAGAAAAGACTTCTGAGGGCCTTTTCTTCGCCTTGCGCAACTCGAAAAGAGACGGAGTGCGGAGAAGGAGGAGCAGCCGGAGTCAAACTCTAGTCATCCGTATTCCCCTCCAGAAAGCAGGGTATCGTCAAACACCTTATAGTTGGAACAAAGCCCCTCTTCTTCCAATGATCGTCAATCATCCGCGTTTTTCCTCCAACCTCGGGAATATATCTGAGTTTCGTTTCTCCTTTCTTTCGAACTTTCCTCTTCTGGAGGAGACCAAAACTCCTGATAGGAGAGGGCCTAAGGGAATGAAAGTCTTTCCGTTTTTCCACGTTTTGATCGACCTTGGAAGGCCAGTCACAACCTGCCGGCTTCTCTTGCCACATTTAGAAGACGTCTTGTTATGACGCTTCCCGCTCTCCGAGCGTATCATGTTATTGATGTCTCTTGTTGACGTCTTCTTGATGACGCTTCGCGTCTGGAAGACGCTCCGCTCTCTAAGGGCGTCCCTACTCGGCGTCAAACAATCTTGGAACGGAGCGTCACGTCTAATAGAATCCGCTTGAAATGAAATGACGCTTACATTCTAAAAGAGGACGTCTTTCGTTTTCTCATTGTCTTACAAACACTCTCGTCATTCCCCCGTTTCTAGTTGCTCGAACTCGAAGCTCCGCCAAGACCGTTTAGCCAGTTTCACATCGTGTTGACGTTCTTCTTCTTGAGCAGGGGGTGAGAGAGGACGCGACTTCTTAATTGGTAAGCGTTCCAACGTCCTTCCGACGGGGGAGGCGCTAAAACTCCCACAAGAGATGACAGTTGTTTCCTGAACCGCCATAATGATCTTTCTTGACCGCTTGCTTCCCGCACGTCTAGTGCCATGACGGACCTCCTCGTCATCACTCGGGGAAGAAAGCAAGATGGGGAGGGTACTTATCCTCATAAGGGCGTCAGGTGACGCTGACGCCACCTTCGCTTTCTTAATAGCAAGAAACGGGGGCGTCATCCGAGAAGCGCTCTGGGCTCGAATCAATGTCTTGCTTCATTATGACGACTTCCCCTGCCCCCCCCCCCCGGCTCTCGCTTAAAGTTACGACTCCTTCCACCCTCGTTTTAGGTTGAGGGAGAAGGGGAAGAGGACGAGAAAACACTCGCGAAAAAGGGACGCTTTTCCTATAGCGGCCCTTTGAAGCTGGCTGCCATTTGAAGCAGAGCTAGGCTGAAGGGACGTCTGACCGTTGGGGAATTCCCCACGCACCTCCTTAAGGCTTTCGACTTTCCTTCTCCTTCTGGGCATGGGGAGCTTGGAAGATGGTTCTAGGCCATGGGAGCGCCGCCAGGGCGAACGATCAAAACGCCCCCACCCCTCCACCAACACTGATAGAACTCCACTTCACTGAAAATGGATTCACTATCACTAGCCTTACCTTTCGAAGGTCAGCCATCTTTTTTTTTATTGGCGACTTCAATGTTCTAACTAATAGTCGCTTTCTTGATTGGCGAATTTTCCGCGATGCCGCGAATCCGAAAAAACCCACTACTAGAAGGAATGGAAGATCTATAGGGAGAACTCTACATCAGGTAGGGTTAGAATTATCCAATGAAAGGCTCAATAGGCCTTGAACTCAAACACCTTTCAGTCGTTCTAAACTCTATCCTTCTCTAACTTCTTCAAATAACGAAGTCAAAGTCTTCCACTCTTCTGCAATTTTCAAACCCTCGCCATCCTTCCTTACAAGTGTTAAATAGCAGAAAAAGCACTGAACCCCCCTACATTTACGGCATTACAGTGGGTGAGGAATCAACCGAAGCGTTTCGGTATCCTCACCCTGGCAGGCCTACATTCAAACACATTCTCAACCACTCACATTAGAAATCAGACATACTGGATTTTTCCGGAAAAATCCAAAAGAGTTATTCCAAAAACAGTCCACAGGTAGCGAATGCCAAAAAACAACGATCCAAATACGTCACCCAAAAAAGGCCCCGAAAAAGAGAAAAACGTTGATCAAATGGTTGAAAAATGGAATTCTAAGTTCAGGAGGTTGGTAAAAACAACAAGGTTGATTACCACGGCGACAGAGAAAATATGATAGAAAACGGGGATTGGTTTCCTAGTACCTGGCCCGGGCCCAGGGCAGGGTAGGAGATCACCCTGACCTACCACTGTAGCGGAGTGGCGCGAAATTTGAATTTCTGTCGGGGGACGAACGGAGTTTCTAGCTATGTATATATTCTGAACTGGTAAGTTGATTGTCATGAAAATATTGATTTTTTTATTATTTATTTAAAAAATTATCTAAGGGTGCACTCTTTCGTAGTCCTCTTCAAACCAAAACAATTGTTTACTTAAAACTTAAAAAACATCCTGGTAAGGGGGACCGTTGTTCCAATTTTTGTTGTGATGAAAGTTGCCCCCAGGGTGTCTGTGGCTACAAGTGTTGTGCGGAACTTATCACAGAAAAATGGGAAAGTTTTGTTGACAAGCGACTCCGTAAAAACATCGAGATGGTGTTGAATCAATTTCTAAAAATATTGAAGCTTAAGTTAAAAAATTTAAAAACCGTTTTGGTGAGATTTCCACTTGCCGTGGACACACTTTCATACCCCTTTCGTTTAAATCTTAAAACTTTGGTCCTTAATTTCTAAAACTTTGGAGAAAATACTTACTTCGAAAAGAGGGTGTAGAGGTTTTCTTTAGCTCCGTTGCTCACCAACAAAACAATTGTCGCGCAACTGATGCCTATCTTCCGGTGTCAGGACGCGTTAATAATGTACGTTTTTCGGAGGGTGGCAATGCATTGATAGTCGTTGGCCTGGCTGCAAGGCCATGCGGTTGTTTTAACCCCTATACAATTCGAACTATTTGTTAAATTTTCGGGGTTAATTCTGGTTACAAAAAAGGGGTAATAGACATGAATTAAACATGAAAAACATTTTGAAGTAAAATTTAAAACTAAATAATGATTATAAAAGTCAACAATTAAGGGAATAAAGCTTTGCACCTCATTGATCAGCGTTGTCTGTCTGCTGCTTGTAATTGTTGTTTGCGGACCAGTGAGTACTTCTAGGCAACAAGGAACAGCAACGTAGGTCAAGGTGCAATGTGGAGTGAATTAAGACCAAAACATGTATAGGGGTAAAAAACCATCGACTACCTAACCAACCCTTAATCAAACAGTGGACAGGTTCTTATTTACTAGATATTTTAATTGGTGAAACAAGAATTACAATTACCAACTCTAAGCATACCATTCAAAGATTGAAGTTTTGTCAAACATAATGGTGAATATATGAAAGGCCCCCATACGAACTAAAAATAAGCATTGTGACGGCTTTCTTCGTAAAAATATGTTTTCAAGGCCAAATTTGTGAAATTCCAATATGGTGGCTACCGTGGGATGTTAACAGGTTCTGATCAGTGACGAAAATCATTCTTTCCCAGCCGTTCCCAGCAAGCAATTATTTGAACAATGTTATTAGCGTATGTATGTAACGTTTATTGATCTTACTCAAGATTGCAGTTGTAATCTGCACAAATAAAAAACAACATTTTGTTGGACCTATATTAGTTTGGAACTGAATTCATTCTTAACTTGTAATTGGTGCGTTTTTATCCTTACTGCCAATCACAACAAACTCCAACAGGCTTAATTTGAATTGTTATTATACCCACATTTTGGTCTCAGTTCTAAATCCTCCAATGCACTATAAACCCTCTTACGCCCCCCCCCGTGCGTGGTAAATAAAAAAAAATTGTCTACCCGTGTGCCGGAAGGGGAAGGGGTTTCTGATGTGGAGCGCGGAATCGAAGGAAGGTGATAGCGGAAAAAAACTATTTTTTCAAAAAATCACAGCGACCGCTTAGTTTTCAAGAGTTAAGAGTTCATTTTTGGCTCCTTTTTTTTGTCATTGCCTGAAGTTTGTAGTATGCAAACCATCAGAAATGAAAAAAAATTATCATTATCATAAATAAAATGCGATATATGATATCCCCCCGGCCCCCCCCCCCAAAAAAACGAAAATTTTTAACTATAATAATTGTACTTCAAATCGTGCTGTGCGCAAAACGGTTAATGTTAACAAGTTACTTTTTTTTTCGTTGTAATGTACACTAAATTGCAATCATTTTGGTATATAACACATTGTAAAACGATAAAAGCAACACAGAGAAAATTTTATCACAAAACAATGCCATGAATTCGTAACGCGCGGACATAAACAAATATTTTCAAAAATTCACCATAAATCTAAATATTGTCCTAGAGACTTCCAATTTCTTTCAGAATGAAGACAAATGATTGAATATTACTATACTGTAAGAGTATTAGCTTACAATTGCAGTTTTCGACTATATCTGACGAGTTAAAAGTTGACCGAATGTCGAATTTTTTTTCATATATATTATTTATATGCAATTATTTCGGAAATAAGAAAAGCTACAACCTTCAAATATTTTTAGTTTTATTCTACATGAAATTGCACACATTTTCATATATAAAACTCTACAAAATACCTAATATGAAACGGAGCAAATATTCCGAGAAAGGGACGTATGCATTTCGGAGATTTGTGGCGGAGAATCCGCGCGCGGAGAGAAGGAAAGATTTTTTTTAAAATTCACCATATATCTAAATATTTTGCTAGAGACTTCGAATTTGTTTCAAGATGAAGATAAATGACTGAATATTACTAGACTGTAAGAGTTTTAGCTTACAATTGCGTTTTTCGACCATTTCGGTAGAGTCAAAGTTGACCGAACGTGGTTTTTTTTCTATTTATCGTGATTTATATGCAAATATTTCAAAAATGAGAAAAGCTACAACCTTCAATTATTTTTTGTTGTATTCTACATGAAATTGCACACATTTTCATATATAAAACTTTATGTAACGGCTAATTTAAAATGGTGCAAACATTACCACAATCGCACGTATGATTTTTTCGGAAGAGTTACCGCTCGGACGTAAAGAAAGTTATTTTTTTTCATAAATTCACCATAAATCGAAATATTGTGCTAGAGACTTCCAATTTGTTGCAAAATGAAGGTAAATGTTTGAATATTACTAGAATATAAGCGTTTTAGCTTACAATTGCGTTTTTTTACCATTTCGGTAGTCAAAGATGACCGAAGGTTGAAATTTTGGCAATTATCGTTATATATATGAAAATATCTCAAAACTGATAAAAGCTACAACCATGGGTTGTTTTTAGTCGTATTGTGCATGAAATTGTGCACATTTCCATATATAAAACTTTATATAATGGCTAATTTTAAAATGGTGCAAACATTACCACAATCGCATATATGATTTTTTTCGGAAGAGTTACCGCGCGGACGTAAGGAAAGGTTTTTCATAAATTCACCATAAATCGAAATATTGTGCTAGACTTCCAATTAGTTGCAAAATTAAGGTAAATGATTGAATATTACTAAAATATAAGTTTTAGCTTACAATTGCGTTTTTCGACCATTTCGGTAGTCAAAGTTGACCGAAGGTTGAAATTTTGGCAATTATCGTTATTTATATGAAAATATCTCAAAACTGATAAAAGCTACAATCATGAGTATTTTATTGTTGTATTCTACATAAAAATGCGCACATTTTCATATATAATACTTCATGTAACGGCTAATTTACAATGGTACAAAAATTATGTCAAAGTGATGAAATAATTTCAGAGATGTGTCACAGATACTTTTTAGTGCGGCAAGAAAGAAATTCGCGCTTGCGTGCCTGCGTAACGATTGTAAGCAAAACAACACCTTGATCCGTGAACTCCCCATCCCCCAAGATGCGTGATTCAAAAGTTTTAGGCTGGTAGGCCTATAAGTATTTTTCCGCGAATTTAAAAAAAAACTTTTGTAAGTCGATGTAAAATACGTCCTGTCGGCACAAGGGAGACAAAAAATGTCGACGTAAAATACGTCCAGTCGGCGTAAGAGGGTTAAAGAAGTTGCTGTTCCTGGTTCCTAAGCGCGCGCCACAAACACAGTTTAACAGCAGACGACGACAATGCAAAGTTTTATTCCCTAAATTGTTTACTTTACTCGTTTAGTTCAAATTTACTTTATTTAAAAATTTGAATTTAATTCATGTATATTATCCCTTTTTTGCAACCAAATTACCCCGAAAAATTACAGATATTTCTAAAGTAGATACAATCAAATGTTTCTAAACCTTGTCGTACATCTGGCTGCCGAAAACCATAGAGGAACGACTACGGATAAGTGGATATACATTTTTTTTTTTTTTTTTTTGCTTTTTTGTTTTTGCTAGCACTTTTCATTGATTTCAGTCTATTAGTATTTTGAATTTCTTTAATAAACCGTATGCCAGAAATAAATTAATGTTTGCATGCTAAGAATGGCAAAATCATCATTGCCACATTAGTGGAGGCTTCACCCATACTCAGATTCATGATTATAAGCTGTTTCCATGAATTCTAGTTGTCATAGTAATGCAATAATGATAAAATTGCTTTAATATTTATGTACAGTTGGACACAGGTTTCCCTGGTACACCGTCTTGCGAGACTTCGATAAAATTACATGGTAACAGTGTTTACTGAGGGAGATGGGGGGGAGAACCCCTTCTCTGCTAACAAGAGTTCCACCAATAAGTTCTGGAGTTCGTTTGGTGGGCGGAGTTATTAGGAATGGTTGGAGAAACACACACACACACATGGAGTAAAAAAAAATCTTATATCGTTGTAATGAAGATTGTTGTCTCATTTGTAATATAAGTTTGTTTATTAAGGTTCCATTTAACTTTCGGCCAAGACGTTATCTTACAACCGTGTCTATTATTATATATCGGTCATATTCATTACACAATACTTAAAATTGATCAACATTTTAAAGTTATATTGGCATTGCCGAAAATCACGAACATCATAACAGGATAATTTAACCTTATCACGTAAGCCAAGTTTACAGCATTGGTTGCAGTGCATTTCCTCTCTCTCTCCCCCCTCTTATACTAGCTAACTTATATATATCTATCTCTCTCAGCTATACTAGCTAACTTAGTGATAAGAAAAACCCCTGCGCTCAGTATGCAGTTCTGATATGTCATTAGTGTATTCAGGAGAGGATCAGTGACCCAATAATATCGAAGATTGCCCTTCCTGACAACCAACCATAAGGCAAAACCAAAGCAAAGAAATTTCTCATCTCTGATACTGTAATGTCATAAACTCTTGTTCCCTTGAGTGTTCGCTTGATATATTACCTCATTTCATAACTTGAAATTAACGATTGGATCTCTCTACAGTCAGTTCCATTATAGAATTATTAAAAATAAATAAAAAAATGATATTGTTATGATACAATAAAGTATTATACATACTACTGGCAGATATATACATAGCTATTACTCCGTCGTCCGACAGAAATTCGAATTTCGCGGCACACGCGGCAGGTAGGTCAGGTGATCTACCCCCCGCCGCTGGGTGGGCTGGTGAATGGAACCATACCCGTTTTCTAATTCATAATTTTTCTTCCAGCTGTCTCCTGAGGGGAGGCTGGGAGGGCATTTAATTGTATATATCTGCCAGGTAAGTAATGTATAAAACTATTGTATCATAACAATATCATTTTTATACATTCAACTTACTGTCAGATATATACATAGCTGATTCACACCATTGGTGGAGGGTAAAAGACAGCTATACTGAATAGACAGGTAAACAACATACGTTGTAGGTAATAAATAAATAAAACCTTGGTTCCTATGTGTTTAGACGAAGGGTCGACTTCCTAGTTATTGCTAGTAGTCTGCTTCGTCTCAAGAGCCTCAGCGAGGATGTGACGTATGGCTAAGAGTTCTTGTAGATCTGTCAATGGGGTCTTATCCACTACTTGACAGAATCTAGTGGTATTGCATTTGTCAATGGGGTCTTATCCACTTACATGACAATACACCAATGCCTATTGGCATAATTTAAGGAGCACAACACCAATCCCGATCACCTGATCCTAACACGAGGGTTTGTGCTTAATTTGAAAAGAGCTATCCCCAAACTCATTTCAAATAACCCCAGAAAAATAATACACTTATGTTAAAAATAAAAAATAAAAAATAAAAAATAAAAAAAAAATAAAAAATATTTCACTAGTTAAGGATCAGTGTCGGCTCCCAATCCCAGCAACGCATCCGTGGACACGTATAACAAAGAGAGAAGGATCTCTCATAGGCCCACTTGATCTCCTTCGTGCAAAGAGAAGTCAACACAGAGTTGCATCTCCGTTATACAGCTAATATGACTCTCACGACATATTGTTATGGAAAGAACAAGAATTGTTAAAAAGCTCGCACTTCAAGCGCTTTTAATTCTTAGCTGTTTGAAGGAAACGTCAAGTTACTCAAGAAGTGCTTTAGAGATTCCACTCTTTTCCAAAGAAGACCAGGGCTTTCTTTGCAACAGATCTCTTCTAGATGAAGCCCAGAGCCTGGCTTGCACCTGGCTGGCGCTTCGCGCCTGTCTGGCGCCTCGCCCCTGGCTGGCGCCTCGCGCCTGCCTGGCGCCTCGCGCCTGGCTGGCGCCTCGCGCCTGGCTGGCGCCTCGCGCCTGACTGGAGCCTCGCGCCTGACTGGAGCCTCGCGCTTGACTGGCGCCTCGCCCCTGACTGGCGCCTCGCCCCTGACTGGCGCCTCGCGCCTGGCTGGATCCTCGCGCCTGGCTGGAGCCTCGCGCCTGGCTGGAGCCTCGCGCCTGCCTGGCGCCTAGCGCCTAGGCTGGTGCCTCGCGCCAGCCTGGCGCCTCGCGCCTGCCTGGCGCCTCGCGCCCTGGCCTGGCGTCTCGCGCTGGCTGGTGCTCTGGCGTCTGGCTGGTGCTTCGCGTTGCCTTGGCGGCCCTCGCGCCTGGCTGACTTCTCCACACTAGCTGGAGATTCGAGCTTGTTAAGAGTCTCGATGAAAACTGGCGATGTCCACCTCGGACACTTTATTTGCCTGATTCATTCGCCTCTATCGCATCTGCGCCAGATTGGAGGCCTACTCCTTTCTCCTCATCAGACCATGACAGTGTTTAATTGGACTGTCTTGCTCTGGGCGTCTTTACACCTGTTTGGCATTTGGCGCCTGATTGGCGCTACATTGTCCGAAAGTCTGACATCCACAATCGTTTATCAGGAGAAAGGAAAAGGTTGGAAGAAATTCTTTCACTTTGAGCTTATGCCTCTGCAACAAGGGGAGGTAATTTTAGTCGGCTACATCCAGTAGACGATAGGAAATCTAATAGTCCGAGAGACCAGTCTTCCTCCGAGGAGGATCATACTTGATACTTCAGTTGCTAACGAGCACTCTTCGTACATGTTGACAAGTTCTCTCGTTGCAAAATCTTCCCTATCCTTCCACGAAGGCAGGGAAAGAGCCTGGAAGTTTAAAGAGACTCTGAGCTGAAATTGGGAGGATTCCCGATTTCTAGCTCTTTAAATATCTCTTCGAACCTTCTGGGAAGTAGTTTTGAGCCCTCATCGTATTCCAAAGACTCTCAGCAAACGTTTAAATCTTATCTTCTTTTGTAGATAACAACGTAAATACATTGCCTGGACAACGAATCCTTTATCTGAAAGCGTTGATCCAGGAATAAAAGGTTATAGTTCTTTTGCCAAAACATACCATGTTGGCAGGAACCCATGCCGAGTCTTTCTAGAATTGATTCCAGATTCCAAGCCCAAAATCTCACTCGTCCTTTTGGTCGATTAGTACCAAGAGAGACATTGATGAGGAGCAGTTCCATCTTGTCAGAACACGGAATCTGAGGCCCAAATAGGATCCCATTGTAACTATAAGATCTCCAAGTCTTGTCGTATAGAGGTATTGTGTAAGATCCCGAAGATCTTAATGCTCTGCTATCTCCAATTCCCTTTATAGAGACAGAGTATAGCCTTTTACTGCGTTCTTTGATAGCAGATATATACAAAGGTAATTCTTCCCTCTGAAAGGAAGAAAAACCGCTATGTGGTTCACAGAGGTATCGGAAGAGGACAGTTTCCTCATTCCCTGAAGCACGATCTGCAGTAATTATATATCTTATCCATGACTACTGTCATTTACCTTGAAAACATCCTCTCATTCATGTCCACTTCTGGTCAGTCTGCACGCAGACAGACTCAGAGTGGAGAGGTTGTTAAGGTCCATTTAAAATAGATGTTGAAAGAATATTCAGACTGTCTTGGAAAAGACTTCCAAAACCTGCTGTGAGCAGAACGTGACCTCTGAGAATCCAACTCACTAAGTCTAAAATGAGGCATAACATATATCCTCTCTTTCTTTGACGCCCTTTGTCTTACATTCTGTAAAGAGTTTATCTTTTAGGGGAAAAGGACTAAATTTTATTCCCTTTCTATAACATAAAGATGGCGTATATTGCTACCTCTCTCTTATATTCTTTCTTCCTGTCCTCGTGCCTGGGCAACGAGAGAAATGGAAAAATTCTATCATCGTTATTCCGCAAAACAAATTATTATTATCCTATTCATCCTACTAACTGATCCAGATCGAGGAGAAATCATTCAAGATTCCCTATCCTAGGACATCAGGCCGTAATGTACGGTTCAGATACTTGAAAAGAGCCTCTCACCCAATACTGAGAGCTCCTACGAGTCTTTTCAGTACCAAAACATTACAAGGTCTTCCTTGTTATATGTTTACATGGGAGTAGGATAATATACTATCCTGTTAATAACAATGAAAGAGGAGGAAAGAGGGGGTGCATGGTTCAAGGGACTAGCCGAAACGTGCAATAAAAAAGGGGTTGTTGCCAAGGTCTTTCTAAAAACCTGACACCCAGATTAACTTATGAGTCCGATATATTTTCTATCCCTTGTCTCATAAGGCTGAGGGAAAGCGAGAGACCTCTAAAGATATCAGTTCTCTTCACCATGTAAAGGTCTATAAAGCAGAAGAAACCCACTTATCCTGACACGTACTACGTTCGCCTGTGCGATCTCTAGAATAATTGTCAGTAGAGGGTTGATCTGGCAAAAAGAGTTTCTCCCAAAACAACTCTCTTGCCAGGAAAAGAAGTCGCTCACGCGACACTATGTTACCTGACATGAGAAGTCTGTTCTTGTTAGAGACTTCCGCAATTTCAGTTAATCCTGACAAGGGCCCCGGCCGCCTGTGCGACAACTTGTGTCACTGTCCGGAAAAAACTGATCTTGTGTCAGTTCTCAAAGAGGAAACTCTTGGAAAGTCTATCTCCAAATCCTGAGAAATTGGAGATCCTGATATCTTGCGCCTGGCTTACGCCTCGCGCCTGGCTGGCGCTCGCGCCTGGCGGCGCCGCGCCTGGTTGGCGCCTATCGCCTGGTTAAAGCCTGGCTGGAGCCTTTATGGCCTATTACTCGCAACCTTGGTCAGGAAATCTCGACATCAAAATAAGAAGAGGTGCTGTAAGAATCCTATAATTCTACAGTACTTCCATAGTTGGATGTTTCTTCTCAATTTTCCTCTAATACGAGTATATCGGAAGGGGAATTATTCTTTCCTCGGTTAATTCTTCCGTATCCCCCCCCCCCTCTTTTCTTTTTCCTGAACGAGAAGGACCACTCCAGTGCGAGGGACTGAGTAACTTCCCAGCTCTATGTAGGAACGCATAATTTGCTCTAAGGTATGTCTATTAAACTAATTATTTCTAGTTAGAGCCAGGCGTCTGGCTGGCGCTTATGATTCCTTATGGCATGGTTTGAGGAAAAGGCAGCACTCTACAGGAAGGACTGTTCGTCTTCTTCTGCTAAGATCTATGAAGAAGACTTCTCGCAGGTTCTCACAACTCTTTGCAATAAATGTTAGACATACTTAAACGTTATTATCGTCGATCGAGGTTCTCACGGACTCGCAAAATTCTTGTATTGCTTTTATTTAATAACTCGCTTAAACGAGAAATATTTTGGATGGTGCTCTAGGCTTATTGTGGCGCAACTCGCGCCAGGCTGGCGCAACTTGCACCAGGGTGGCGCAACCTGCGCCAGGCCGGCGCAAACCCGCGTCAGGGTGGCGCATCTGCGCCAGGCTGGCGCCTCCCTACTAAATTATCTTTATGTATGTGCCAGAAAAATCTGTGTTTCTTTATGGTACCCGACATCCTTTCATATGTTAATTCCGTTCTTATTATGAAAAACTTTTATATACGTAGTATAATCCATTCAGGGTAAACCATTTCCCACTAAAAGAATGTTTCCCATCCGACTCATACAACTTCTGCGCCATATCCGATTCTAAATACGGTTGTGTCCTTTTTCGAAAGACTTAACCATACCGTAGTCTTGAAGTGAATCTCTATTACATCTCTCTTCTCACTAAGTATGTATTCTAATAAGCCATGCTTTCGTAAGTATGAGTGCATTAAATAATATCATGTTCTGCTGCATTAGAATCCTTAATCATGTTACCTACGGTAAACAGCATTGAAAGGTTGTAATATCCTTCTTATTGAAAGATTCCTAACAAGGCAAAAGGCAGACACTATATTATTTATGATAGCTTCAGTATTCCCTCAATCCGAGGCTAAGACCAACGATTGTAGGGAAGAGATACGGTTAGTTATCCCATTCTGCAGGAGAGAGAGCTGTATACGACCTCTCACGACTGAGAACAAGATGGTACTGCGACTGCGTTGGTTGGTCTTCAAAGCGAAAGCCGTCTGGCCTTCCCTTTCCATATAGTTGCCAGTTACTCCATTAAATAAAGGAATCTTATAAATTATTATCGAACTCGGAAGTTTTATATAAGCATAATTAAGCTAATGAGACTTCGACAAGTCTAGAAACTAAATAGGTGTCGTCTAAACAATTCTTTTAAACCTATTCCTTCCTAGGAAAGTCCTAGAAGGGTACTGGTAAATCCATGGAAACCTCTCTAACACGAAGAAAAAAGTTTCATCCTACTCTCAATCCACCAATAAAGATATGCTTCTCGATCACTTCTCGAAGACACGATAGCATCATATAACTCATACTCTAGCTTAATAGAATCCTCTCTAATACTGTTACATTAAGGTAAACCGTATTAATTTAGGAAATTTTGTAAGGATTTCACTTGACCATTATAGCGTAAATTTCGGTATGTGTCTATGCCTTGCCATACCGTAATCCTAAGGCGATTTGTCCTAAGCATGGTAGGAGCTAGAGGCTTAAAAGTCATACATAGGTGCTTTATCACTCAACGAGATCCATATAATTCATTCGATTGACAAACAATCTAAATCGTTCTCATCATAATAGATTTATATCTAAAAAATGCACCGATGGGGAATCTTATGTTGAAATAATAACAATTTCATACCCCCATTGGATAGCGCTCTCGCTTAGTTGAAAAAACGAAAAAAAAAATGTTCGAACAATGACTTTATCACAATTGTTATCGAATGATCTCTAATATTAGAAGGCGCTAAATCGTCGCCTGATTCCGAAAGGTGGATCGATTAATGTCATTCTAATTTTGAATAATTCTACCAGAAGGCATTATACGAGGATCTTCGCCAATTTCATTCATTTGAAGTTCTTCATATCCATCGAGGAACGTACGCATAAAAAGGGAGAAACACTGTTTTAGGATGCCTTTCCAATGGCTATCCCTGGCAGTCTGGACGCTCTACAGAACCTGCGAGGGGACGCCTGACCGGTGGGGATTCTCTGAAACCTCCTTACGGTTTTCGACATTCCTTCTCCTCTGGGCTTGTGAGCTTGGAAGAGGTCTAGACCTGAGAGCGAGACAGAGCCGATCAGACGCACCCTCCATTGTAATGGGGGAACACTCTATTCACTTCTTACGTTCTACGAGTTCGCATTCGAACTATATCCAAAGTCTACAATTTGCAAATATGATATTGTAGATTCTGCGGAGTAAGAAGGTGATGAGGATGCAACAACTACTAGTACTGTTACTACTAGGTATAATTGCTCGTTAACACAGAGCTAATAAAGCTTCTAAAGGATAGGTACTTTTCTGACTTCCCCAACTAGGAAGAAAGATATACATTTCCTCAATCAAACTCTAACACTTATTTGTATTAATGAATAGATATAAGTAATTCCCTTTCATGAAAGTATACGTAATTCACTTTCGTGAAAGTGGACGAGTGTCTACCAAAAACTTCGGTAGTTACAAGTCACTAATGTTCTAAATTTTCGAAGTTAATTTTATCAAAAAATTCTAAAAGTTAACAAAAGCGTATGCCGAACCAAAGATCCATTACTTCCCTGTAAAAGTTAGCCCAGACGATCGATGGCGATGAAACACGAAAATCCATCAGGAGGAACTGCAAACGTTGTTTACATTCCAGCGACAGAAAAATTATGAATTAGAAAACGGGTATGGTTCCTATTCCCGCCACCAGCGGCGGGGGGGGCGGGGGGGTAGATCACCTGACCTACCTGCCGCGTGTGCCGCGAAATTCGAATTTCTGTCGGACGACGAGTAATAGCTATGTATATATCTGACAGGTAAGTTGAATGTATAAAAAAAATTTATTCCTGATATACTATCATCAAAATCGAAGGTGCGCGCCAAAACATTATCGCCACCAATCCTTTGCCACACAGGATTAGCTGGTTTGACGTTTCTGACAACCTCTTAGGCCACCTTACTACCCCTCCACGAACGCAGTTCATACAAATGGAAGACAAGCAGTGCAAACGGCCAGCAAGACCTCTAATAAGGCACTAAGTAGTACAGAACCAATATCGATACAATAAGCTATGGAGGCACACAAAATTAAAAACTTAAGAACGTCACATGACGTAAACAACGTGTGGGACGACTTCTGCAACACGTCATATGACGTGGTTGACCTTTTAAGGGTTAACTGTTGTTTTTTCTAGAATTATGTATGCACTGATATATTATAGACTATATATTTCGTTGACCTCAGGTGATAGGTGAAGTCATTTGGGCTTTCCTTATAGTGGCTGACATAAAGAGTATCATCTACTGAATTGACAGTTACCATTTAAAATGTCCCACAGAGCATATGACCCCTATACTCAGAAACGACAACGACGGCCAAAAAATATGCCACATTTTTACCCTTGTTCATATAACTTCTGTTTTACAAAAGATGCATTGAAAATATCAGTAGGATATAAAGCATTACATTTCAAATAATGGAAACTATTTTAATAGACTCCAAGAAGCTAATGAGCGAAAATAAGTGGCGAAGTATCATATCTGTATCGGCCACACCACAGAGAACAAAATATACAGGTAAGGCAATTTGCCAATACTTTTACCGACCTCACTGTATGAAAACAGCGCACAGCGAGTCATTCAGTTCTATAATTCAATGCTGTTAACAAGAAACGGTGATTAGGAAGACATAAACAACATATGGGGCCTGAGTAAGTAGGAAAGTTTACTGCAATACTCTCAATATTGTATGGAGGCATTATGCCATTTTTTTTTTTTTTTTTTACAGATACTTCGAATATTATATCAAGAATCATGGTAAAACTTATGGTTATTAAAAATGATGTTGTTAATTATGTTTATTAAAACATATAATCAAATAACTAGCGAGAACAAAATGAGAACATTTTATGTCCTATTACAAAAAATATAACATTTATATTATACAATCTAATACCTTGACCATCCACCCTCTCTCAGTCACTTCCCTCAATCTGCCGGGCACCGAATGAACAAGGTTGAAAATTTGCTGCGGTCTCCGTCTACAAATTTTCCACTGAGAGTTGATGTGAGCCATGAGTTGCAGTGTTGTTCTCTCATGT
This sequence comes from Macrobrachium nipponense, assembly GCF_015104395.2. Lineage (NCBI taxonomy): Eukaryota > Metazoa > Arthropoda > Malacostraca > Decapoda > Palaemonidae > Macrobrachium > Macrobrachium nipponense. The sequence continues at coordinate 37,476,858 of NC_087201.1, read as the reverse complement.
TCCATTTTCCATGTGTTCACCATCTGGGCCCACACGTGTTCAAGCACATTCATATCTGCTCCTTTGCTCGGCCATTCAAGAAGAAGCAGGTTATCCTGTCTGGCAAACCACTCTTGAACAACGTGAGCAGTGTGAACAGGATGGGCCCTGGTGGAAGGGAAAATTCCTTTCTCGTAACGAAGGCAAGAAGGAGGTTTGCAGCAGCTAAACATACTTAGCTGCTGTAAATCGTCCCTCGATATGGAACACATCACCCATACCATGCACACACACCCAGCCTCTTACGTTGCAGGTGACATGGCCGGATCGAACCACCTCAACGATGTTACGGGGTTCATATCTGAATGAGAGAAAAAAATGGGGGTATATAACATAAATCATATATATTTATACCTTTGGAGAATTAAATTCTCAGTGATGAACAACACTGAAAGAATTCTATTGTGTAATTAAATATTATATTTGAGGAAAAAAGAGCAAATGATGCCACTGTCCCTTACCTAATATTTATCTCAGAAATAGCACTCTTATTTATGTTAACTCCCTTTATATATTTTGACAGTCCACTTCCGTGGAACAAAATCTGAAGATTAATTATTAATATAAAGAAGAATGCAATTGATAATTGATGCAAGTAATGATTTTCCTTATCATACAGAGTTCTATTTGTTTGCCAACAATGTAGCTTTCCATGCGATGTGGACGAAAAGCACTTCTTGTTAGTAAAGATGACCCTGCCCCAAAAATCCAAACCCTTATCAGCATGACGTTGGGCAAAATCAAGCCTTCCCGCCTTATGTCACTCAGTCAAGAGCTCCTTCGTCGCTGGAGTTCTGTGATGAATCCCAGCAGCGTGGAGTCTGTGTCGTACTGTCATCGATGACACTTCTAATCCAAGGTCTTCATGAATGGCCTCGGCGTTGGTTAAGGGTTGCTCTCGAGCCGCCCTGATAATGGCATCATCTTTAGCTGGGGTGGTTCTCCATGGACCCCCTGGCCTAGCTAAGAGAACATACTATCTTAAACTTAACTTATAATTTATATAACATCGCAATCAATTCTAGATTCTTCAAATTTTGTACTCAATGGATTGATCATAATTTAGTAAACATGGCTGTATATTTTTGGTTTCAAAAGCATATAAAGTAGAACAAGATTACATATATCCATAATATTCTCAATTTGGTTGGTGGTTATTAAAACTGTAAATCATTCCTGAGACATCCCTGAAATGATATTTAATAAATAAACTATAGCTATCAAAAGACACACAATGACTGACGGGTGGGCACAAATAAAATGCTCTTATAGGCTTAATTTTACCGAGACAACTCAATCAACTATCTACTTTGTTCATGGTTGAGGTCGGCAAGGGCCAACCACCCAACGGTGTGGAATTATGGAGGTGCACCTGAAATATTACTGTGGTGTTGGAATGGCTGTGGATATCTGTAGTCTGACCAAAATTATAATAACGAGACAAAATACATTTAAGAAAGAAACTTTCACATTAAATAAGCAAGATTAAATAACCATGAACAATGTAACATATCCACCAATCATTCAGCATAAACAACTTACGCAAGTCGTTCAAGTTCCCACTCACCTCCCACCTTCTTATCCACAACTGTACCGTGGTTGGGGACACACCAACATCACAAGCAATGGCTCGTATCAAGAAGCCATTGTCGTGTAAAGTGACAATTCGTCCTCGCAGCGCCAGATTTGTGTCCCTTCGATTCATGGTGAGTGGTTATGAAGTCTGACCATTTAAAAATCCTGCTAACGACCTCACCTCCGTTGGGATTCAGACTCTGTTTCGAGTCGAGTAAAACAATACCATGCTTCATATATCATTATATCGTTCCTTGATTGTAGGATTAGCCAATAGGGATCATAATCACCATGGTATGAAATAAAGATACATTTAACTAGCAAACTTACCCATCTACGATGGGTGATAAAATGCGGGTGCAGCAGTGAAAATTTATATGTACTATTTGTTCAGCAATATTAAAATAAGGGCGATTACACGAATAGTCTCTCTCTCTCTCTCATAATGTAATTCAAGGGACTATCACTGAACGCAGAGAAATTCTTATTCATTGTTGTTTCCCCTCTTTTAATGATATTCTCTCTCTCTCTTAAAGTAAGTGAAGGGACGATCAATGAACGTAAAGAAGTTCGTATTCATTATTGTTTACCCTCTTTTAATGATTCTCTCTCTCTCTCAATGTAAGTCAAGTAACGAAGACTGTGATGGGATTATCGGATTACTTGGCTCTCAAATCACAAATTATCACCTCTCTCTTTCTCTCTCTCATTTTTTGATAGCAGGATAAAATATCTCTCTCTCTCTCTCTCTCTCTCTCTCTCTCTCTCTCTTTTCTTTGTCAATTACTTTGCACGGTCTCTCTCTCTCTCTTTTCTTTGTCAATTACTTTGCACGGTGATACGAATTATAAAGTATCTTTCTTTTCATTATGTTACTGCAAAGACGCAACTTGTATGTCGGTGCGTTATGGCTACTGATAAATGCTCTTATGATCCTGTGTCTTCCAAAAAAAAGAGTAGAAAGTAGGAACTTGTCAGTTTCCTTTTTATGTCCATTGGCAGGATCGAAATTCCGAAGCAACATTACCAGCCAGTACTTCTTCAACCTTATTTTGTGCACTGGCAATCCCGTTGGATTTAAGTTATTACAAAAATCTTGCGGATATTGATGATAATTTTCATCTTCTATTGTGTCCGAGCTGAAATATTCGCGACTTCCTCTGGGGAAGTTGTACAGAAATTATGTATGAAAAATCGTAAAGTAACTAAGTCTACGGGAATAACCAGCCTCGTTTCACGGCCAGAAACAGCTCCGTTTCAGGGAATCCCTTTCTCACCCCCACCCACTACAAAGGATGGGGGTAGGTTGGATGAAACCCCATTACAAACCATCTTAGGGGTCCCCACCATAACCCTGCCAAGTTTCATGCCCATCTGACCAGCCGTTTGGCCGTGATTGAATGACAGACAGACAGACACACACACATTACGCCCATTATAGTATGATATGCTCACGTAATTATTGTTCCTGTTAATAATTACATTGAGAACTGAATACTCGTTGAGCACTGCTTCGTAAAATTAGCTCGGTAAAAGTGTTCACGAATTCTATTTCCCTGTAACTAAGACTTTTATAAGTACGAAATTTTGCTATAGTGTACTACACCGGTACCATAATTTATGAGTATCATGAATCACAAATTATAAAGAATAGACACTTGTCCTGTACGAAGAGGCAAGAGGCTTGATTAGCCAGAAATGAATATGAACACAACATTATAAAAAAAAATTCGCCTACCCTCTCCGTCCAACCCCCACTTCCACCCTCTTCCTCTTCCTTCCCTCACCTCCCCTCCCCCTCCCTCCTCTCTCTCACTCTCTCTCTCTCTGAATGTTACTTCAGTTTAAGTATATTTTGTACGATATTTTTTATCTATCCAATCTAATAATAATAATTTACAATGTTGTTTATATCTAACGATTCACTCGGTTGTTACCTGCCAGCAAGGCTGGTATTACGGTACGGTAGATATTTAGCCTATGTGTACGGTACGGAATTACGCAACAACAATTTTACCAAAGTACGGTACGGTATAGTTCAGGTACGGAAAAAATGTGCAAATTCCATACCGTACTACCTTACCTTAGGCATGGATATATTACTTTTGGTCTACGTTGAAAACAAGGGAACAATATTAATTAATTATTAATAATAATAACCAGTAATATAGAATTTTTTTGTTTTTTTTTACTATTACTCTTAGCATCAGCAGCAGTAGTAGTAGCTATTACTATTTTTATCTTAAGGTCAAATTGTTTTTTCTTTCTTTAGTGACTAATGATTATACTTATTAGAGTGAGAGATATCTGCATGTATGGTGGAGTAGTGGAACGATAGATACTGTGATTGATGGTAAAGCTACTGTTATACTTGTGCTTGGTTACCTCCTTCGCAATCTTCATTTGGACTCAGGGCATCAGCCATATGCTTGTATTACAAAGGTGAAGAAGAGATGGTCACCTAGGAACATAACTGTCGGCATGGTAGCAGAAATCCGTTTGTCACGCAACTTTTCAACTTTTTTTTTTTAGCAAAGAGAGAGCCCCCAATTGCCTACAGATTGGTTTGAATAGGTAACTGGTTACAGTTGCTTGTGTTACAAATAAAAATTGAGCATTTTTACCGGACATTCATTAGAGTTAAAGCTTTGATTATACCGAAAAATTATAGCAAATCTCGTACTGATACTAGTCTTCATTACAGTGTTATTGACCAAAAACGTGACTGCACTGTCTGTGAAACCCACAGTAAGAGCTTTACCAATTACAAATAAACATTACCTTTTATCTTAAATGTTTTTAATTATACGTTTTGAAGTTAACTGTAATTGCGGTTGTTTTTTATTTATACTTAATGGCAAATGTAATTGTAACTTGAAAAGTTCAAATAATAAAATACTTTATTTGAAATAGTTATCCTAGAGCAGCCCTCCTACTTTTCGTAAACTCATCTTAACCAAATGCAATAGAGATGTTTTGAGTCGCTACCCAATTTATTTATATTATTAAGGGAGAATCTTAACAAGCCAGCTACCAATTCTAAACATTGTTTTATTCCATTTATTTCCTTTTTAGTGCAAAAAGTTTTGTGAAATTTTTTTTCCAATATTTAAGTTTTGTATTTCAGTATTATTGAATTTTTTTTCCAATATTTAAGTTTTGTATTTCAGTATTATTGAAGTTGTAATTGTAATTTGATAACAGGTCAGGTAATTATGATTCTAATTGTAATAGACATAAAGCAAACGTAATTACCCCTACCCAGCTTATATTACATAAGATATGCGACAGTAGTTACTTCATACGAAATGGATGAGCATAAAAATAATGGGAAAAAAAAAAAATTTATGTATACATGGGAGAAAACTGATTAGAAATTCAGTGATTTTTCCACTGCACTTCGGCTTTTCTCGGGGCACCTGTGAATTGTTCAATCTTTAATAAATCGAGTTTATCTTTCTCGGGATCTATGTGGTTCTGCACCCTTATTTGGCCAGGCAACCAATTCAAATCCTCTCGATCTTGAAACCATTCCTGGACTATTCTGGCCGTATGGATGGGGCAGCAGTCATGAATGAAAATGACAAGACTAGGTGGAAAGGGATAATTCTGCTGGTGAAGTGAAGGGAGGAAGAAATCCTGAAGAATTTTAACGTATTTTTTACTGGTGAAACCCTTCAGTCTTGGTGATATCACATATACCATGTAAGGAAATCCAGGCCCACACGTTTACGGTTACAAGCCACTCCTGGCCACTTCGTAAATGTTTCCTCGGTGGTATCTGAAGGAAAACAATAAATTTTTTAAAATTTACGCGTTGCTTTCCATAAAAGGGAAAATAATGATATATCGTTTGGGGAAATGTAATGCTAAGTAACAACCCCTGCATTAGGATAATGTTTATTCATCTATGAGGATTAATACTTATTGCAAGTTTGCCTCCTCCAACCTCTTATACACTAAAACAGCTCGAAAGCTGATTAGTGGAATTCACGTTAAGAGAGGAACAGCACCACCTTTAGTAAACAGTGTTTCAAACAGACAATTAACATTGACAGTAATGACCTGAGATGTTGCAATGCCAGTAACAGCCAATCAATCAATCAGTCCCAGTAATCGGGTGATTTAATATATCACTTTGTTCGGTGATAACGATATCACTGCTACAGCACCTCCATTACACGCTAACAAGTTTGTCACCCAATCATGGCTAGACTGAGGTGTTGTATAAATTTTGATAGGGCTTCTGTCCTCTGCTAGTAGTATTTGTTATAGTCTCCAAATGAACAGCAACATATTGTTCTCCGGGCGCAGATCGTCGCTCTACAAGAAAGTGGGCTTTCAATACGTGCTGTTGCACAGCGTCTTGATGTCTCCCCCGCAACAGTAAATAAATGGAAAAGGAGGCACGCTTAGACTGGGAAATTGACCGACTTTGGATAGCATTTATTTATTTCATTTATTTATTAATTTTTTAAACTATAAACCTTATAAACCCGTGAAATTATGAAACCTAAATTACAGTTGCCTTGGTCCTGTTGAACTCAAATAGTGATTCTTTCTCTTTACTTCCCAGAATACCAAATAGTGTTCCCATAAGTAAACAGGCTATAATTAATCTTGATTATCTAGGTATCTGCACGTTAATTACGTATTTCAGTTCGAAAACCTCCACCACGATTGACCACCCGTTAGGATAACGACGACATTCGACGAGCAGCGTAAGAAGATCCTTTTACCAATACTATTGCTATTTGTGAACGTCTGGCATTAAATGTTTAGGCTATGACGGTGCGAAGACGTCTGCATGAAGCAGGAATACCTCATAGAATTCCTGCCAAGAAGGAATTTCTCGGCATCGTGCTGATAGGCTTGCCTTCGTTCAACAGTTTGTGGGGGAGGGTATGGAATTTTGATCTCGAGTCGTATGCAGTGACGAAAGGTCTTTTACTAGTAGAAGTCACGGCAGAATACATAACTGAAGACCAAGTAATATAAAGTGAGTTTCTAAAATCATTAATAACAGTCAGACTATAATAATTATAAGCAAGAGTAATATCATAATCAAAAGATAATTTTGTCAATAACCATGTATTTTCCGCTAATTGAATTATATTGCCACGAGAAGTGTGAAAATAAACATTCTTCATTGAAAACCCCCCATTAGTTCTACTATGGCCAGCTTTCAGGCATTAAGCAAATACATTGTTAATGTTATGGATAATCACGTAGGCAAACTTATAATACAGAGTACAGCCTGTTTACTGAATTAAAGAATATCATATCACAACGGACTGTTGCAGATCAAAGTTAATGCTATTATAAGTATTAATCCTTGCAGATGAATAAACATTCTTAACTTATTGCAAGGGTTGTTACTTAGCATTTTATTTCCCCAAACGATATAGAATTATTTTCCCTATTATGAAAAGCAAAGCATAAATTGTTAAAAATTAGATTTTTTCCCTTCAGATACTACAGAAGAAATTTACGAGGTGACCAGGAATGGGCATGTCACATTATATGGATGACCTCACCAGGATTGAGTGGAGGTTCACTGGTGAAAAATACATTGAAATTCTTCAGGATTTCTAACTTCTTTCACTTCAACAGCGGAATTATTCCTTCCCTCCTGCTCCTGTCATTTTCATTCACACTGCTGCCCCATCCATACGGCCAGAATAGTCCAGGAATGGTTTCAAGGTCGAGAGGATCTGCAGTTGCTTGACTGGCCAAGTAAGGATACAGACATGAACCTCACTGAGAATATTTAGGCTAATTTAGTAAAATGTTGGGAGCCTGAGAGGGAGAGGAGACCAGATCAACTTATGAACCTCTGGGAACACAATGGAAACTCTTCCACAACCGACCACAGATCGTCGTAAACCATGAATCTTCTATGCCTAACAGATTGCAAGAGGTGATCTGGAAGGAAGGTGGCTGAACTTCTCACTAATATGATATTGTTATGATAAAACAATAAAGAGGTTTCATACATACTTACCTGGCAGATATATACATAGCTATCGACTCCGTCGTCCCCGACAGAAATTCAAACAAAATTTCGCGGCACACCGCTACAGGTAGGTCAGGTGATCTACCGGCCTGCCGCTGGGTGGCAGGACTAGGAACCATTCCCGTTTTCTAATCAGATTCTCTCTTCCACCTGTCTCCTGCGGGGAGGCTGGGTGGGTCTTCAATCGTATATATCTGCCAGGTAAGTATGTATGAAACTTTATTGTATCATAACAATATCATTTCATACATTCAACTTACCTGTCAGATATATACATAGCTGATTGACACCCTTTGGTGGGAGGTGCAAGAGACAGCTAACTCCTGACGACAGGTAAACAACCTGTGTTGTAGGTATTTATAGACCTTGGTTCCTCTGTTGTTCTAGACGAAGGGTCGACTTCCTAGCTATTGCATAGGAGTCTGCTTCGTCTCAAGAGCCTTAGCAAGATAGTGATCTGTGGCCAAGAGTTCTTGGGGGTCTACCGATGGGGTCTTATCCACCTTACCGGTCGAGCCTAATTGGCATTTGTCAATGGGTGCTAATCCGCTTATATGACAACATGCCCTATGCCTATTGGCATAACTAAGGAGCGCAACACCGATCCCGATCACCTGTTCCTAACATGAGGGTTCGCGCTAAAATTGAAAAAGAGTTATCCCCAAAACTCCTTTCAAACCTCAAAAAAAAATTCACTAAGTTAAAATAAATTCAACTCATTATTAAAGGATCAGTGTCGGCTCCTTATCCAGCAACGTATCCGCTGATACGTATAAACCAAGAGAGAAGGATCTCTCGTAGGTTAACTTGAAGTCCTTCGTGTAATGAGCAGTCAACACACAGTTGCATCTCTCATATGTTAAAGCTAATATGTCTTCCTGACATATTGTTACGAAAAGAACAAGAATTTGCAAAAGCTCGCACTTCATGAGCTTTTAAATTCTCAGCTGTTTGAAGGAATCATCAAGTACTTATGAAGTGCTTTAGAGATCACCATTGTTTCAAAGAAGACTAGGACTTTCTTTGAACTGGATCTCATCTGGATGAAGCCTAGAGTCTGGCTTGCGCCTGCTGGTGCGAGGAGTATCCTGTTTGGAATAACTCCTGGCGCCTGACAGTCGTAAACACTCCTCGAATACTCCTGCCGTCTGGAAGGCGCATCTCGCTCCAAATACTCCTGCGCCTGTTAGGAGTATTAAGCTCAGAATACTCCTGGCGCTTGGTATGCACATCGCGCTTCGAATACTCCTGGCGCCTGGGTAGGAGTATGAAGTCATCTGGCGCCTAGGGATATCGAGGGTCAGAGTACTCAAGGCGCCTGGCAGGAGTATCTCTCCCAAATACTCCTGACCTATGGAAGGCGCATCTAGTTCCGAATACTCCTGTTGCTTGGTAGGAGTATCGCTCATGGAATGCGCCTTTCGAATGGCAAGTATATTGCGCTTAGCGGGCGCTATACTCCTATCAGGAGTTCTCTCTTCTCCAGTTGGCTCTTGTTGCTTGGATGAAGATCTGGGCCTAGAACGATCTTACAGTTAAAGTCAGGCTCTTTGCGCCTGGCTCCTAGTTTGGTGCCAGACGCTTGGCAGGAGTTACTTCCTTTCCAACGTCTCGCCTGCCTAACGCATCGCTCCCCCAGAGATGGCCGCTTGTGCGACAACTCCCCTGTAAGGGTTCGTCGCGCCCGACAGGAGATCGGTATTTGGATCTCTTAATCGGAAGCCTGTCATCTTTTTTTTTTACGAGTAGGCTCTTTAGAAAGTACTCCTACCAAAGATGCTAATTGCTCCTGCACATTCATCAAAATTTAGTCTGCTACTCCAGTAGACGATAGGAAATCTAAAAGTCCGAGAGACAAGTCTTCCTCCGAGGAGGATCCTTATTGAATACTTCCGTTGCTAACGAGTTTCTCCTCCTAAATGTTGATGAGTTTTTCTCGTTGCAGAAGCTTCCCTATCCTTGCCCGAAGGAAGGGAAGGAGCCTGGAAGCTTAAAGAGATTCTGAGCTGAAAATTGGTAGGACTCCTGATTTCTAGCTCTTGAATGTATCTCTCTGACCCTTTTGGGAAGTAGTTTGAGCCCTCATCGCATCCAAAAGACTCTGTCAGTAAACGTTTAAACCTTGTCTTCTTCTGTAGATGACAATGTCAATACATTACCCGGACAACCGAAACCTCTATCTGAAAGCGTTGATCAGGAATAAAGGCTTTAGTTCTTTTGCCAAACATACTATGCTGGCCAGAACCCATTGCCGAGTCTTCATAGAATTTGATTCCAGATTCTAGAGCCCAAAATTTTCACTTGTCCTTTTGATCGTTTAGGACCAAGAGAAACATTTTGATTAGGAGCAGTTCCATTTCTTGTCGGAACACGGACAATCTGAGGCACAAATTAGGATCCATTCTAAGTATAAGATCTCTTACTCTTATCGTATAGAGGTATTGTATAAGATCCCGAAGATCTAATTCTCTACTATCTCTAATATTCTTGTCGAGACAGATATATCTTTTTACTGTGTTCATTGATAGCATAAAATACCAAGGTGATTCTTCCCTCTGAAAGGGAAGAAAACCATTATGTGGTTCAGAGGTATCGGAAGAGGACAGTTTCCCCTTTCCATCTAGCACGATCTGCAGCTATTCTATGTCTTTACATATTTAAAGGAATTATCAAGCTTCCCTTGAAAAATCCTCTCATTCATTTACTTCTGGTCAGTCTGCACGCAGACAGACTCAGAGTGGATAGGTTTTTCAGGTCCAATATTTATAATAGATTCCGATAAAAATCTCTACTCTTAGAAAAACCTTCCGACACATGCTGAAAGAAGAACGTGACCTCTGTGAATCCAACCATTTTTTATTGCCAAAATGATGCATTCATCTTCTTCCTTGACGCCCATTTATTTAATATCTGTTAAGAATATATATAACTAGGGGAAAAAAAAAGACTAAAGTTTATTCCCCTATTTAAATTAAAGATGGCGTATCTTGCTAACCTCTCTTGTTTCGAGGGAAAGGAAAGCAATCTATAAGAAGCTCGTTCATCTTCTGCCTTGCGAAGAGATCTGTGAATACTTCCGCAGGGTCTGACAACTCTTTCCAATAAATGTTAAAACATATGTTAACAGTTATTATCGTCGATCAAAAAGGTTCTCACGGACGTGCAACATCCCGCATCGAACCTGGTGAGGATCGTTACGTTCCGTGTCTGTTTCCAAATAGGTTAAATCGTGCTCTGCGAATTAAAATCCTTTATAATACCGTCACATTGTGGGTAAACAGCATTCATCTAGGAAAACTCTTGTAAGGATAGTAGGAACTCTGTAATTAACCACGGTGTGTCCATAAGGCTTAACCATACCGTTATCTTATGGTGGAATTTCTACTACATTCTTTCCTCGCCGAGGCAGAGAGAGATTCCTTAGCAAAACGAAAATACGATGTTATTCATGTTTGCCTAAAAAATCCCCTCAATTCGTGGTTAAGTCCCTGATTGTAGGGGGAATATACGGTGAAGCATTCGATCCCTTAGGAGAGAGAGATGTAACCCAACAGTTACACAAACGAGACCGGATGGTACTGGATTGGCTCACAATTACAGCCGTCTCGTTCACTGCCCTGGCTGCATTCATTCTGAGTTGCCAGTTACTCCCTTCAATGAATGGATATAATAAAATTATTCTCGAGTCTAAGAAAGCTCTCAATAATGCAAATTTAAGCCAAACAACCTTTGTTAAATACCGAAGCTGATTAGGTATTGTCGTAACAAACCTTTTAAGCGAAGTCCTTACGAGGGAAAAAATCCTGTAAGGATATAGATAATTACCGTAGCGAACCAGAAGGCAACTATGGTATGCGTATATGACTTGTCATTCAGTAGTCGTATACAGCAAGGCTTCTACGACACACTTTCCTTCCGACATGCAGAGAAAGAATGGAAATTTTACTTTCTTCGTTCATTTCGTCATAATCCCGAATGAGTATTAGTCGAAAGAGATCGCAAATGACAACCGAGGATCGAAGAGAATCTCTCCAGCTTTTATTATCTTGGAGATAAGTCCGTATTTTACGCCTTTCTTATCTGGAAGAGCCTCTAATCAATGAATGAGAGCTCGTACGAATCTTGTACAACTTCCAAACGATTGCCCCTCTTTCTGTAATGGTGGTTTGCATTATTTTTTAGAAGGAGGATGATTTAATACCTCTTACTTACTAATACTGAACTAATTCTCACAATTCTGCTCTATCTTCCATTCCTCAAGTTGGGAGAAGATGAGCAACCGGAGGAGACGCGCTTCCTTTCGAAAGGTGAAGGGACTTTTAGCAGTACCGACTCTAACCTGACAAGGGCTACGGCAGCCTGTGCTACATCTTGAGTCCCTGCCTGGAAAAAGCCGAACTTGCTCTTGCCTTTATTGCATTAAGACGATCCTGACAAGGGCGACGGCCGCCTGTGCGACAACTCCCGTCCCTATCAGGAGAAGCCTCGAATGTCTTTCACCTTTCGCCTGGAGGACTCTGGCGGATGTCAGGCTCTTCTTGTAGGAGAAAGGTGCCTGGCGCTAAGCAGGAGTATCTTGCCTAGAATAACTCCTGGCGCCGGGAGGAGTATCGCGATCGGAATACTCCTCGTACCTCGGAATACTCCTGGCGCCTGGCAGGAGTAGCGCGCTCCGAATACTCCTGGCGCCTGGAAGGAGTATCAGTAGCTCGGAATAACCCTCCTGGCGCCTGGGCAGAAGATATTGCTTTCCTAGGGGAGGAGTATCGTGATCGGAAAATAATCCTGGCGCCTGGTAGGAGTATCACGTTCCGAATACTCCTGGCGCCTAGGAGGAGTATCGTGCTCGTCGGAATATCCTGGTGCCTGGCAGGAGTATTCGCGTTCCGAATACTCACCTGGCACCTGGCAGGAGTATCGCGTTCGATCACGATACTCCTGGCGCCTAGGAGGAGTATCGTGATCAGAATACTCTGGATCCTAGAAGACGTGATCGCGGCTTGGAAAGTTTTTCGTTGGAGAAAGTTCCGGGCATCTGAAAGGCGATCCTCGCCTGGAAAGTTCTGTACGTCTGGAAGGTTATTTGAATCTGGAATCTTCCGCCTTCTGGAAGGTTTCGCCTGTGCGGAAGGTTCTGTGTGCGGAAGGTTCCGATCTCTTGTACATTTGTTCTTGCTTAGAATTCGACAATACTTCCATTTTCGACATAGCCCTCCTTTCTTCTGATGAGAAGGACTTCCATTTCCGATGAAGATCCTGGTTCATAGTGCTTCAGGCGCTTTCGCGCTATATTCAGGCCTTCAGGTGCTTTGCGCCTCGTTTCAGGCGCTTTGCGCCTTGTTTCAGACGCTTTAGGCGCATTGAGCCTCGTTACCGGAGCTTCATGCCCAAGGAGCTAGAAGCTTAAAAGTTATATATATGTGTAATCACTAAACGAGATCCATATAATTCATTCGATCAACAAATATTCTTTAATATCTAATTCGTTCTTCTCAGAATAGATAATATTTTCATATACATGTACCGATGAGGAATTTATTGAAATAACTATTTCAAACCCCCATGGGATAGAGCCCCCCCGTCCAACTGTACGGGGGGACGAACCCGGATAGGGCAATGCCTCTACCGCAACTGTTATCGAATGATGGTCTCCTTTCTCCGTCTCTTCTGAGGTTCCGATAGCCAGACGAGATTATCTTGCATCTTCATTTAATGTACGCCGTTGAATGTTTCTTCCTCCTTATTCGTCAAGACGATATAATAGGGGTGGGAACACATTGAATTAGGATACCTTTCCAATGGCTATCCCTGGCAGTCTGGGACGTCTACAGAACCTGCCGAGGGGACGCCTGATCGGTGGGGATTCTCTGTAACCTCCGTAAGGCTTTCGACATTCCTTCTCCTCTGGGCCTGTGAGCTTGGAAGAGGTCTAGGCCTGGGAGCGAGACAAGAGCCGATCAGACGCACCTCTATTGCAATGGGGAACACTATAATCACTTCTACCTTATAATAGCTCGTATCTTGAGCTACGTTCCTTTATCTTCAAATTGCAAATGAATTTGTAGTTTCTGTGAAGTAAGAAGGTGATGAGGAAACTACACTACTAGTACTGTTAATATTCTAACTGCTCGTCAGAACGAGAGCTATTAAAGCTTCTAAAAAAAAAATATATCTAGTTCTATGTTTTTCTGACTTCCTCAAATAGGAAGTTACCTTTTATTTTCCTCAATCAAATTTCTAACATTTATTACCACTTTATCAATGAATAAATATTTATATTTCCCTTTCTTGCAAACTATGTAATTGTCTACCGAAAACTTCGGTAGTTACACATCCTCTATTCTTCGAAAAACTTCGAAGTTAATTCATTAAAAGTTATTAAAAAGTTATCAAAAGCGTATGCCGAACCACCGATCAGTACTTCCCTGTAAAAGTTGGCCCAGAAGATCGATGGCGATGAAACACGAAACTCAAATTCAGGAGGGAAAGTAAACATATGTTTACATTCCAGCGACAGAGAGAATCTGATTAGAAAACGGGAATGGTTCCTAGTCCTGCCACCCAGCGGCAGGCCGGTAGATCACCTGACCTACCTGTAGCGTGTGCCGCGAAATTTGAATTTCTGTCGGGGGACGACGGAGTCGATAGCTATGTATATCGACAGGTAAGTTGAATGTATGAAAATTAAAAATAAAGAAGGAAGTGTCTGAACTTCTCACTAATATTAAAAATGTAAAAATTGAGTGTGTATATTTGGATTACCCCCATGGCTTACCGCTGAACTTCCATGTCATATGATGTAAAAAAGAAAAAAAAATCCTAAACAGACCTATGCATATCGTTTAACTCCAGGTCAGGTCATGATTATTATACTTTATTTATTAGAAGGTGAATTTGATATTTTAAAGGAGTTCAAAAATCTAAAGGGAATTTCGCTATCCTGATTTTTTCATAAAAAATTATCTAAAAAGAGAACCCTAGGACAATATCATCAAAAACTACATTTCTCCAAATAGCTCTTTCCACAATGGACAGGTAAATGACTGAAGGGGCTGTTTAACAATAGACGTGTCTGTCTCTTATCCTCACACGCATTATGATAAGAGCGAAAGGAATTTCTGTCCGTTAGACATTAAAACATGTATCACAATTAATAT
>NC_087201.1:37406249-37461571 GCF_015104395.2 Macrobrachium nipponense | reverse complement strand
CATGTTTCACCAATTAAATCGAGTGAATAAGGACCCGTCTAACCGTGATGCGGGTTGGCGGCCTGTTGTGATGTTTCCCCCCTATGAAGCCCACCCCATACGAACTAAAATTAGCATGTGACGCTCTTCGAAAAATATTTTTTCAAGGCCGTTTTGAAATCCAATATGGCAGCTACCGTGGGATGTATATACCGGTTTTGAACAGTGACGAAAATCATCTTTCCCAGCCTTCCCAGCAATCAGTTGAACAATGTTAGCGTATGTATGTAATGTTTATGATCTTACTCAAGATTGCAGTTGTAATCAGCACAATAAAACATTTTGTTGCCTATATTAGTGAAAGTATGAAACTTGTCATGGTTTGAACTGAATTCATTGTTACCTTGTAATCGGTGGTTTTTATCCTTACTGCACACTGCTTATTTGATTGTTATTATACACATTTTGGTCTCGGTTCACTCCACATTGCACTTTAAACTAGTTGCTGTTCCTGGTTCCTAAGCGCGCGCGCGCCACAAACAGTTACGAACAGCAGACGACGAAACTGCAAAGTTTTATTCCCTAAATTGTTTACTTTACTTGTTATTTAGTTCAAATTTACTTTATTTAAAAATTTTAATTTAATTCATGTATATCCCTTTTTTGCAACCAAATTACCCCGAAAAATTACAGATATTTCTAAAGTAGATACAATCAAATGTTTCTAATGTTTTCATACATCTGGCTGCCGAAAACCATAGAGGAACGATTACGGATAAGTGCACAGAGGAACAGCTACGGATGGTAATTCTTCAGAAGCGTCCGCACTGGATACTAAAATAAATAATCACCTACATGGAAAGAGCATGTGAAAAGCAATATAAAAAGCATAGTCATTATATGAGAAATTGAACGGGGTGGAATTAAATGAGCTTGATAAGTTTTTACCTCGAATTTTTCCTAAGTCGGGAGAGGTGCTTCCTCTACGGTAATGTTTACTTTTAAAGAGCCCTCTAACTTATTTTCTTACGCAAAACCACCAGAAACGAGTGCTTTGCAGCAATAATAATAATTGGGAGCACCTACTGATTTGCGGGCCCACTCGACCGCCGACCGAAATCGGCGGAAGAACACCAAAGCCAATATGGCGGCGATACCAAAACAACAACAAACAAAGTAAGGAGCGGCTACATATCGGCGACCATCGATTTATGTGTGCTGTCAGTAAGGCCGTAGCAGAACGGCGCTTCGCGCCTTATCCGCAAATTTAAAGATTCTTGGCAAGCACGGCAAGAGGTAATGTTGCGCTGCGCCCGCTACCCCCAGGGTTTACAGTAAGGCTACTTACCGTTGCAGATAGATTTGGGTGTCGTATCGCTTACGCCGACGTCCTTTCGTCACTACAGAGCGATCACACCCAAAGGCGTTCCTGTTGTAGTCGATCCGACAAATGGCTCCACAACACTCGCAGTTTTTTTGGCTGAAGAATTAAATTATGTCTCTGAGCATATTCAATCACAAGTTCTTTACAACCACCACTAGACAAATCATGATAAAATTCACCGTAACCCACATTGCACTGCAAACAATCGGTAGGAAATCGAAGGTCTCTGTCAAAATTAATGCCAGAAGGGCCAGCCACTACCTCTGCCATAGCTACAGGAAGACAAAATGCCGGTTTTGCTTCATTTTTCGAGTATTCAGTCAAACAAGGATACCAGTGGACACTGGACAGCTAACTTTATTACTCCGCTGAAATGCTAGTGAAACTTAGTTTGTTCCGATACGTAATACAAACCCTCGGTCCCTTTAACAATAGGAAGTAGCTAGCGGCAGCTGGAACGGTCGTAAGCTTCGAACAAGGGGAGAACGGTAGTTAACTGCTTGTCCGATCGTCGCGCGCCGCGCGACTGGGGGGTGGGAGGTAAACAAACCACTTTTGCTTTCGGCCGCGGGTGTGAAGGACGTGTTCGTCATCGCTCTCTGCCCGCCTTCATCGTCGTATGCTTTGTTATATTGTGTTTTTCTACTAATGGTTTGTTTGACTTGAAAATGAAACTGTAAGTACACTGTTTTCATTTTCATTACTTAATTATGAACCCTTGAGTTATGTCTCGGTGCCGAGGACGGGCACGCTCGCGCCGAGTCCATGTATTTGGGCGAAGGTGTAATTGAAAAATGTTAAGTACGTTTCATTATATTTTTGCCCTGTGCGTTCGTTACCGAGAGTGTGATTGCGCTCGGCACGAACTTTAGTTTGTATAATAGAATGCAATGAAGTGGATTCGCAATTATTGATTGCATGAATTTAATCTGGATCAATTTTCGTTCTTACCCGGAATTGATCCTTACGATTTTATGTGAATGAAATCGCAAGTGCAGTATTCTGTTTCATTTTCATATTACTTTGCACTGCTGTGCGGGGTGGGGGAAGCGAAGGTCTGCAGGAAGTCGTCGAAAGCTCCCGCGACTCCCTTGGTAGCCGATTCTTCGTCTTCCTTCCTAGCCCCCCGCTCAGCTTCTTCATTGTATTTTGTATTTGGGGTCTTCCTTGCGTTCGGATGGGGCATGTCTTCCCCCCCCGGGCGTGAGGGAACCCCTCTTACTCAATCTATCTATGTTACCGCAGTTGCTATCATCCGTGGAGACGACCTTGGATGTAGATGTAGATCCTCACGAGGTTGTACTCGTTGTCGGGGGCGAGAGTGCTCCCGCAACGAGCCCTGTGTAACGTGTATGCATTCGTCAGAGGCGCAGTGGGTTGCTGTACGAGGACACGAAAGTCATCGGAAAGTCCAGTGACTCCTTTGGTAACGGACGTCCAGTTTGTACTCGGGTCTTCCGTCCGCTCTGGGTGGGGTTCTCTCCCCCCAGGCGCGAGGAAGCCCCTCTAACTAACCCGACTGTTGCTTCCGCAGGTTGCCATCAGCGAGGACGACCTGGAACAGTGGTGGGGAGTCGCTGGGACTGCAGGGGTTGATTCAGCGTTGGCGGGGTCGGCAGTGGTCACTCATGATACGGTAACCACTACAACAACCACAATCTCGACACCAGCATATGAGATCACCACCAGCACCTGGTGTACACACCACATGTCATGTCGGTAACACCCACGGCTGCAATCCAGAACCAATTCCTGCCGTGCCAATCAGGACGGTGCCACCGCCACCTGGGTTTCTTTGTATTGCCGACCCCACCCCGGACTGCCGCTGCCCAAAGAGTACCCCCCTGGACCTGCCGCCAGTGCCGAGGATGACGGTAGCGGCCGACAGGACGCCTGTCTCTCCTGTGGTGTCTGCCGTGCCTGCCGTACCTGTTGCTGTCCCAGCCGCTCATTCCCTTTCAGATCAGGTGCCTGCTGCTCATTCACTTTCAGATGTTTCCTGCTGTTCCATGGACCTGTTCCTGTTGTTCCTGCTGTTGGTGATGCTGTCACAGTCTCAGGTCTTTCCGGACAGGTGCAGTCGGGCCCTGTTGCTTCGGCAACTGCCCCGGCTCCCTCCTGGATGGAAGACCTGACGCCTGTCCTGCGGAACCTGGCGAAGAAGAAGAAGAAGAGGAAGAAGGTGTCGTCGTCGTCTTCGTCGTCTTCTTCGTCGTCCGCTGCCTCTCCTTCCCCTTCGACTTCTAAAGGCCAAACAGCCGAAAGAAGAAGAAGGTTGCCTCCTTCCCCCCTAAGAAGAATCCTTCGGGATCTTCTAAGGGCCCGGCTCGCTCAGGCGAGCTGGGGAGCTCTTCTGCTGGTCCTGGTCCTGTTCCTTCGGGAACGGGGCCCGTCGCTTCTTCTGCAAAGAAGAAGTCGACGGGGACCAGAGGGCACCAGCCTCGCGTGGCGCGTCCTCACCTGGTGCTAGCGGGTGGCTGCCGCTAAACCAGGTTCCGTCTCGGCCGCTTCTCGTTCGCGAGAAGCACCGAGTGGACGCTCTTCCAAGAAGACCGTCCAGCCAAAGTTTTGACGCCCGAGCTCGCTCGCCGTCAAGACAGCGCGCGGAGCAGAAGACTGGCGAGAGTCGTGCACACAACTCTCGCCAGGCCAGTGGACGCTCTCGCAGCGATCAACTGGCTGCTCGGGCTAACGTGACGCCGAGAGGACGCTGGCCGGTCTCGACGCGCTACAGAGCCTAGCAGGTCACCCCGTCCGCCGCTCCCGATGGGACCGGGCGGAGACGGTGACCAGCGGCAGCTCGCCTGACGCTAGAGATCGGTCTCGACGTTCTCAGCCGAGCCAATCGCCCCAGGCGAGCGGTAAGGCTAGGCCTGCTGCTCGACCGTCACCAGCGGGTTGACGATCAGCAGCAGCCCTCCCACGCAGCTGGTCCTGCCAGCGAGCGAGGAGGGGAGCGTCAGGTCTGCCTCTCCCATAACGGGTGAGGAGAGGATAAGGGGTCCCCGCGGCGTCGGTGGTACCAGCCACCCGGCTGGTACCAGCGCTCGACGCGCCGAGAGGACGCTCGCCGGTCTCACCGTGACAGCGAGCCTAGCAGGTCACCTGACGCCGCTCCCATCGGGACCGGGCGGAGACGTAACAGCAACAGCTCGCCTGACGCTAGAGATCAGCGTCGACGTTCTCAGCCAAGCCTCTCGCCTCAGGCGAGCGGCAAGGCTAGGCATGCTGCTCGATCGCCACCGCGGGTTGACGATCAGCAGCAGCCCTCCAAGCACGCTGGTCCTGCCAGCGAGCTAGGGGGGAGCGTCAGGTCTTGCCTCTCCTGTACCTTCAACCTCCTAGGGCTACGCCGGGAGGAGCGAGGTACCTATGAGGTGATCGCGAGAGGTGCGCCGCTCGCAGACGACCCAGCTATGACGCCGTATGGACCAGGCACGGTTCTAGGACCGACCAGGACATACGCGCAATTAGCTGGAGGCGACCGTCAGGGGTCTGCCGCTCTTCCTCCTTCTGAAGGAGAAGTATCTAGGGATCTATTCTTGTTGGAGGGACTGGACGGTACTACTCCGCAAGACGTGGTTACTCCCGAGATACAGAGGAATTTGCAGAAGTCATTAAGCTGATTCGTCAGCATAATGACCCTGCGGAAGGATTGCCGCTCCCACCAGCAGAGCCCACGTCTCTGCTCGAGTCGTTTTGGGGCCCGAGAGGGAACCCAAACCGACGGTTGGGTCTGCCGCGATCGGAGCTTGCCGATTCTGTCTCGAACCAGTGTCTCTCGTCTCCGACAAGAAGGCTCTCTCAGTTCTGGCCGGTCGATCAAGCTACTTCCACCTCCTCTACTGCGACAGCGGCGTTTTCTACGTGTCTTCGGACACCGTATTTAAATACTCCTTCGGTCCTCCTGAGAGGTTTCGACCTCGACGAGGACTGGAATGAGTCGGAGGACGGTTCGGCTCTCTCCTGTCAGGTGTCGATCAGCCCCACCCAGACGACGTTCACAGTGGCGGCAGAACCCTACCTACAGTGAGAGTTCGTAACCCTCCGCGGGAAAACGGGACGTTTCTCCTGACGATACGTTTTCCCAGACTCTGAGAGGCCATCGCCGCAAGGCGATGGCTGCTCCTACTCTTCTCCAACTGCTAGTTCCACTGGGAAGGCGAGCGAGTATCCAATTCCTTCCCCATTCCCTCTCTCCTTACGGCTACGAGGGAAAGGGGAAGGATCCTACAGAGATTTCTTTGTAGGATCCCACGTTCGGGACTGCGCTACCGGGGGGACCTTCGGGTCCTACCTGACGTAAGCCCCGGTCGTTGAGGAGGAATCCTGCTCCATTCTCGATTTCTACGGGAGGGAATCGAGAGGACCACCAGCCGATATCGTTTGACGAATTCGGTGGGGGTTTCGCAGACTGCTTAGAATTCTACGGAATTTCTAGCGCATTCAGGGTGTTCGAGTTTTTTACGATCTTCAAACACTTACGCGAGACCACGGTCCAAAGTGAGCGAGACGAGAATCCCCGATTGTTACACGATAATCGGGAACCTCGCCTATGCTCGAATTCCTGGAATAATTCTAGCATTGTGAAGAAGACTGCTGCTGAAGAAACCATCTCACAGTAGCGACCAACCTGGAATAGAGGAGATCGGACGGAATATCCAGTTTGGCTTGAACTATCGTCTTAGTATTCTGTTCACCATTGAAGCTTTCCTTCGAGGAGGACTTCTTCTCCTTCACTCTCTTTAATAGAGAACGAAGGTGGTCGATCTCCAATCCTTATTTTGTTTTCTTGAAGGAAAGAATTTAGGATGGAGATCGTTGTTCAGAATCCTACAAATATACTACGTATATTAACCTCGCGACATGATTCTGCTAAGCAGTTGAATTGTCCGAGGGGTAGGCGCATATCCTAGTTATTCTACGAATTGCGACTTAGACGAGAAGTATTCTAATTGAACTGCAACTCGGGGTTGCCTGCAACCTCCCAGGAGTTTTCAGTTTCAATTTTATATACTTATGGTTTTGTCACGACAACACCATTTCAACTTTTATATTTACCGAAATTCGTTTCGCCTAAATATAATTGCCCGAGCATATCTTTTATGCTCGGTAGTTCTAGCCGAACGCATTCCTTCGTGGAATAATGGATTACCTGGCAACTCAGGATGACGAGTCAGCAGGCTCAACCACTGCGTATTGAACTGCCTCATAGCAGCTCAGTATCAGCTGGGCCTCCGAGATTCACGGTCATGTATGTCTCTCTCTCCCTGCTTGATTGACTACCGAACCGTATCTCTGCCTAACAATCATGGACTTAGGTCTCTGATTAACGGGGATTCTCGCAATAATGAAGGACCATCTACTGCGGTGACGCTAGATTCCATCGCCTTCGACATGCGAGAAATTTTCAACAGAGATATCTCTTGGACTCTTTCATCTTTCTGTTTTACCGCACGGTAACAGAAGTCTGTACAAGTCTCCCGCTGCATCGCACTGCGATAATGCGAATGATTTGCAGACATCTGAGTTTGTCTTCAAAATATCTCGTATTCGTAGGTGTCAATTGTTTCATTGTTCAACCCGAATTACAAGATGTGTCAGAAGACATCGCCTACTCTCCGACCTGACAGCTCTACCTCCAAATGTTTCAGCCCATGAGAAGCCAGTTCTTCAGGCGGCTTTCACCTGTGTTTTCATTACCGAAAGAACAAAAACGCCCCGCTTTCATTGCAACTACGACTTCTCACCGGACAGCAATGAAATAGCGGTTAGCGTTTTCAGTCAATTGTAAGCACAGGTTATGAATCTTGAGATCCGTCTCTCGATTCATATGTGAAGACGTAGGTTGCATTCAATATCTACCTTCGTCTTCAATGATACATAGTGTTGTTTCTCCTTAGCTGAGATTCAACAAAACATGAGATGTTTTACATTCAGGGACCTCGGTCTCTAGAAGGTAATTGACTTTCGCCTGTTGGGTACATGCCTTAAGAGAATCATCACCTCGCTGTCCGGCATTGGTGACAAACAAATACATCATTGTTTGGTCTCTCGGCATAACCCTTTAAAGGCGAAGGTCACGTGACTTACTCGGATGCTTTGACAACTTGCCTCCTACCGAACGCAGTCAGTCGGCAGCTGTCAGAGCGCCCGAGTCAGTTACGAATTACGCTGTTGACTTAGTTCGGTTGTACACAGCAACCATTACTTCGTTTTAATAGCTTGTCACAGTACCCATACCATTGACACCCACCATGGAGTGTCGGTGTCCTATCCACTACCGAGAACTTCGCTGCATGGGGATAGGAGGATGCGAGAGACTTCGTTTGCTAACGGACAGACCAGTATGGGTACTGGACATCACCGAAGTAGAGAAGAGGGATAGGTCATGCGACTATTTCCTTCTTTTCCTCTGAGGAACTGCATGACTTCTCCGTCGAAGTCAGGCACCCAGGGGATGGGGATCCGTGACGCTCGATTTCGTACCGAATTTCGTAGCGAAGACTCAAACCCTTCGGCCCTGTCCCTGACGATTGTTCGAGTCGTTCACAATCCCCTCCCTAATGGACTTCACCGCCTTCGATGCGAAGGAGATGCTGCCTTGTCCACAAGAACTTCTCCCTTGGCGCAGGTACTGAAGGCAGGGGTCTGGTCCAAACCAGACCACATGCCCTTCCTTCTACCTTCGGGATATTGCCCACAGGTCCTTGGATCTTTTTCCTTGGGACCCGTGGTGGCTGCTCAACACGTTGCGTAGCGAACCCAGACCCTCGCAGGCTGAACAGCATCGAGTCCTGGTGTGACCGTAAGAATGGATGGTGAATGAGAGTGTGACTGGCTCCTCTTCCCATCTTTTTCTTCCCCTCTACCTGTGGTTAGAGGGACACGGTCGTCACCCTGCTGGATAAGGACAAGATGCAGGTGAGCTACTCAACAGAGCACCATCCTATCCCTTTCACTAGGGATAGGAGTGTATATCCACCACTTCCTCCAACAAGGGGGAGGAAGTGGATGCCAGCTTGAGACAACCCATACTTTATGTTGCCTCTGCAAACAGGAACAAGTTCTTGATTGCTGGTACGAAGAGATACGCTTGCCTCTCTCTTAGTACTCGGCCCAGAGGTCTGACCATTGATCCTGCGGTGCACACCCCGATCAATCGGACAGAGGCTTGGATCCCTCCCTCGCTCTTTACGACCAGGGAGGCATTCCAGGGATGGACGAACACCAGTCTGTTCATCAAAAAGACTCAGATTCCTCCCACCAAGAAGTGAGTCTTCCTATTGTTAAAGGACCGAGGGTTTGTATTACGTATCGGAACAAATGACAATTTGTCGAAAATTGCATTTTTCCTAACTATACAAACCTGAGGTCCTTTAACATAAAGTCCCCTCCCTCTGCATGCCACCCCTCACTCTGCGTATTTTGCATGGGCCCAAAAGCAAAGTGATTTGTTTACCTCCCAGTCGCGCGGCGCGCGACGATCGGACAAGCAGTTAACTACCGTTCCCCTCCCCTTGTTCGAAGCTTACGACCGTTCCAGCTGCCGCTAGCTACTCCTATTGTTAAAGGACCTCAGGTTTGTATAGTTAGGAAAAATGCAATTTCGACAAATTGTCATTTTCGACTAAAGTCGTTCGTGATGGTTATGAAACCCATGACGTCATAAACGATGTCACACCTCTCAGCCAATAACTGGAGTAACTGGAAACTGCTTTTGTTTCCGTAAGAAAGAAAGTAAGTTAGAGGGCTCATTAAAAGTAAACATTACCGTGGAAAGGAAACACCTCTCCCGACTTGGGAAAAATTCGAGGTAAAAAACTTAGGTATCAAGTTCATTTAATTCCACCCCGTTCAAATCTCTCATATAATGACTATATTACTTTTTATATTGCTATTTCACATGCTCTTCCATGTAGGTGATTATGTTATTGTAATATCCAGTGCGGATTGCTTCTGAAGAATTACCCTACGGATAAGTGAAGATATATATTTTTTTTTTTTTTTTTTTTTCTTTTTTTTTAGTTTTAGTTTTTAGTTTTTGCAACTTTCCATTGATTTCAGTCTAGGGTAAAACACCACGGCAGGCCAAACAGGCCACCTACAATCAACGCTTGCCACCTCCGAAAAAGTACATTATAACGCGTCCTGACACCGGAGATGGGCATCAGTCGCGACTTGTTGTTGGTGAGAAACGAGCTAAGACCTCTACTCTCCTTTCGAAGTAAGTATTTTCTCCAAAGTTAGAAATTAGGCCAAATTTTAAGATTTGTTTAAACAGAGGGTACTGAAAACGGTCTCAAAACGTAGTGCAAATCTCACCAAAACGCGTTCAAATATACTTACTTAACTAGAGGTATTTAGAAGATTGACACCATCTCGATGTTTACGGAGTCGCTTGTGTCAATAAACTAACCATTTCCTGTGATAAATCCGCAAACACTTGTGCCCACAGACGCTGGGGCACTTTTACACAACAAATGGAAAACTTTTCCTCACCGAGTAAACAACTGTTTTGTAGAAGTTGACGACGAAGAGTGCACTTCGATAATTTTTTTAATAAATAGTAAAAAAACATCAATATTTTACATTTTTATGATTATTAATTGAAAATATTCGTTATTGAAAAAGTAACTCGATTCTGACTCAAATGTAAGTAATATTTTGGAATTAGAACGTTCTTTTAAGTCCGTATTATGACGTCACGACATCTTGACTTTCCGTACCAATTGTAAAATAATGCTTTACTCAACTTTCTTGCAGAACAGTTTACCAGTTATTCATGCAGATTATCAGCTCTTCGTAAAATTGGTATAATCGTAATGCGCATATATATATTCTTTATTACTTTTTGGATATGAAGATGTTTTACTGCTGGATTATCGCCGTAGTGTGACGCAATCGTTTTCGGTCGATGCGCCTCTGTTTTGCACCATAAGAAATATGGGCCGAATTTGCAATGACCAGAAAGTCGTTTAAAAGAGGAAAGTTAGCATTGAGGGGGCATATGTTTTGATTGAGAAAAAGTAAAAAAAAAAATTTATTCAATAGCTAGCTGTAAAAAATACTTGATTACAAAAAACTTGATGACAACTAAGCAGCATACCTACTATGGGTTTCAGAGACAGTGGAAGCACGTTTTGGGCAATACCTATTTCACTAATCGTAAAGAATAACGACACTTGTCCCTGTACCAAGAGACAAAAAACTCCATTATGCAGAAATGGATACGAACACGCAGTATAAAGCTCCACCTACCCTCCCTCTCTCCACCGCCACCCCTTTTCCTTCGTTCCACCGCCTTCCATCTCTCGGGGTCTTCTCTCCTCGTCTCTCTCTCTCTCTCTCTCTATCTCGCTCTCTCTCTCTCTCTCTCTCTCTCTCTCTCTTTCTCTCTCTCTCTGTTGCCATTCGGGTATGTTGACCCTCTCCAAACTGGGTATAAGACTACACACAAAACGTTGAAATTGGTGAAATTAAGCTATGCATTGGAAGTATATATACATAAATATTAAAGTAATTTTATCATT
Source organism: Macrobrachium nipponense (assembly GCF_015104395.2). Lineage (NCBI taxonomy): Eukaryota > Metazoa > Arthropoda > Malacostraca > Decapoda > Palaemonidae > Macrobrachium > Macrobrachium nipponense. The sequence continues at coordinate 37,450,675 of NC_087201.1, read as the reverse complement.
ATTGCATTACTATGACAACTAGAATTCATGGAAACAGCTTATAATAATGAATCGGAGTATGGGTGAAGCCTCCACTAATGTGGCAATGATGATTTTGCCATTCTTAGCATGCAAACATTAATTTATTTCTGGCATACGGTTTATTAAAGAAATTCAAAATACTAATATAGACTGAAATCAATGAAAAGTGCTAGCAAAAACAAAAAAGCAAAAAAAAAAAAAATGTATATAATCCACTTAACCGTAGTCGTTCCTCTCTGGTTTTCGGCAGCCAGATGTACGACAAGGTTAGAAACATTTAATTGTATCGACTTTAGAAATATCTGTAATTTTTCGGGTTAATTTGGTTGCAAAAAAGGGATAATATACATGAATTAAATTAAAATTTTTAAATAAAGTAAATTTGAACTAAATAACGAGTAAAGTAAACAATTTAGGGAATAAAACTTTGCATTGTCGTCGTCTGCTGTTCGTAACTCTGTTTGTGGCGCGCGCGCTTAGGAACCAGGAACAGCAACTAGTTTAAAGTGCAATGTGGAGTGAACAGAGACCAAAATGTGTATAATAACAATCAAATAAGCAGTGTGGAGTTTCAATTGTGATGGCAGTAAGGATAAAAACCACCGATTACAAGGTAAGAATGAATTCAGTTCAAACTAATATAGGCAACAAAATGTTGTTTTATTGTGCTGATTACAACTGCAATCTTGAGTAAGATCAATAAACGTTACATACATACGCTAACATTGTTCAAATAATTGCTGGGAAGGCTGGGAAAGATGATTTTCGTTACTGATCAGAACCTGTACATCCCACGGTAGCCACCATATTGGATTTCAAAACTGCCTTGAAAACATATTTTACGAAGAGCGTCACATGCTTATTTTAGTTTGTATGGGGCTTTCATATATCACATTATGTTAACAAAACTTCAATCTTTGAATGGTATGCTTAGAGTTGTAATTGTATTCTTGTTTCACCAATTAAATATGGAGTGAATAAGACCTGTCCACCGTGATAAGGGTTGGTAGTCGCTGGTTTTTACCCCTATACATGTTTTGGTATTAATTCACTCCACATTGCACTTGAACTACGTTGCTGTTCCTTGTTCCTAAGTACTCACTCCGCAAACAATTACGAGCAGCAGACGACAACGCTGATCATGAGGTGCAAAGCTTTATTCCCTTAATTGTTGACTTTACTCATTATTTAGTTTAAATTTACTTCAAAATGTTCATTTAATTCATGTCTATTACCCCTTTTATATAACCAAATTAACCCCAAGTTTACAAATATTTCGGATGTATAGGGTAAAACACCTCATGGCCTGCAGCAGGCCAACGACTATCAATGCATGCCACCCTCTGAAAAAGTACATTATAACGCGTCCTGACACCAGAGATGGGCATCAGTCGCGAATTGTTGTTGGTGAGAAACGGAGCTAAAGACCTCTACCCTCTTTCGAAGTAAGTATTTTCTCCAAATTAGAAAATTAAGGCCAAATTTTAAGATTTAAAACAGAGGTAGTGAAAAGGGGTGTCCACGGCAGTGGAAATCTCACCAAAACGGTTTTGAAATTTTTACTTACGCTTCAATATTTTAGAAGATTGAAACAATCTCGATGTTTACGGAGTCCCGCTTTGTTCAACAAACTTCCCCATTTCCTGTGATAAATCCGCACACCACTTGTATCCACGACACTGGGGCACTTTCATCACAACAACGAACATGGTCCCCTTACCAGGACTTTTTTAAGTAAACAACTGTTTTGGTAGAAGAAGACTACGAAGCGTGCACTTAGATAATTTTTTAAATAAATAATAAAACTTCAATATTTTACATATTTATGATGATTAATTTGAAAATATTTGTTATTGAAAAAGTAACTCGATTCTGAGTCAAATTTAAGTAATTATTTTTCGGAATTAGAAAGTTCTTTTAACCCTCTTACGCCGATTGGACGTATTAAACGTTGAGTCAAAATGTCTCCCGTATGCCGACAGGACGTATTAAATGTCGACTCAAAAAAGTTTTTTTTTAAATTCGCGGAAAAATACTTATAGGGCCTACCAGCCGAAAACTTTTGAATCACGCCCCTTGGGGGATGCTGGGAGTTCACGGATCAAGGCGCGCAAGCGCGAATTTCTTTCTTATCGCACTAAAAAGTATCCGTGACACATCTCAAATTATTTCGTCACTTTGACATAATTTGTGCACCGTTAAATTATCCGTTACATGAAGTATTATATATGAAAATGTGCGCAATTTTATGTGGAATACAACAACAAAATACTCATGATTGTAACTTATCAGTTTTGAAATATTTTCATATAACGATAAGTGCCAAAATTTCAACCCTCGGTCAACTTTGACTACCGAAACTGTCGAAAAACGCAATTGTAAGCTAAAACACTTATATTCTAGTAATATTCAATCATTTGCCTTCATTTTGCAACAAATTGGAAGTCTCTAGCACAATATTTTGATTTATGGTGAATTTATGAAAAAACTTTTTCCTTACATCCGCGCGGTAACTCTTCCGATAAATTTTTTTCGTGCGATTGTTCTAGATGGTTGCAGCCACCATTTTAAATTTGCCGTTACATCAGTTTTACATATGAATTGCGCCAATCTCATGCACATCAACTAAAAACAACCCATGGTTGTAGCTTTTATCAGTTTTGTAATATTTTCATATAAATAACGATAAGTGCAAAAATTTCAACCTTTGGTCAACTCTGACTACCGAAATGGTCGAAAAACGCAATTGTAAGGTAAAACACTTATATTCTAGTAATATTCAATCATTTACCTTCATTTTGCAACGAATTGGAAGTCTCTATCACACTATTTCGATTTATGGTGAATTTATGAAAAAAAAAAAATTTTCCTTACGTCCGCGCGGTAACTCTTCCGAAAAAATATCCATTTTTTTGTTGCGATTGTCGAAATGTTTGCACCATTTAAAATTAGCTGTTACATAAAGTTTTATATATGAAAATGTGCGCAATTTCATGTAGAATACAACGAAAAATGATTGAAGGTTGTAGCTTTTCTCTTTTTATACATGCAACTTACCCGGCAGATATATACTTAGCTATAGACTCTGTCGTCCCGACAGAATTCAAAACTCGCGGCACACGCTACAGATAGGTCAGGTGATCTACCATTCCTGCCGCTGGGTGGCGGTATTCAGAACCATTCCCGTTTTCTACGCCAGATTTTCTCGTCGCCAGGAACGACAACAACTGTTGTGGTTCCCTCCTGCATGGAATTCTGCTAGTTTGCTGAGAATTGTTGGATTGATTTTGGTGAAGTACTCTGTTTTTTCTCTGGCTCCTAGGCCTAGACCTCTTTCAAAACTTCCAGGACCAGGGAGGAGGAATGTCAAAAGCCGCAGGGAGAATGTGGAGCATCCCCAACGATCAGGCGTCCCTTCGGCAGATCCTGAAGTAGCGACCCAGGCTGCCCTGGATAGCCGTAGAAAAGGCATCCTGGAAGAGTGCTTTTCTGCTTCGAACTCCTCCTCGTCTAGGCATGGATGGAGCTCTGCCTCGAAAGTCTTTGCCTTTGAAGAGATTGTGGGTTTCGCTGAAAGGAGGCGCTCTTAATTCAAGCCGAGCACTTTCCTGAGGATTTTCCTTCTTGTAGTAAGAAGTCTAGAAGACCGTCTCCAGCTCCAAGATCCTACTAAGCTCTTCCTGCTTAACCTGCAGGAACAGTTATCCTCCCTGGTGGGCGCTCTCCATAAGGATTCGTCGCGAAGGAAAGATGCCTCCCTTCCAGTGAAGAGATCGAAGTTTTCATCTCCTAGTAAGCGCTCTTCTCCTGGTGGAGGAGACGTATCTCAGTGTAGCTTGCTTAGATAGAGCGGTGATGGACGGATCGGTTGAAGTTGCTTCACTTTTTGGTCGGGAGTTTTAAAGAAGAGGTCAGTGTATAGTTCTTTTCTGACCAAGTCAGTCTCCTCTTCAGAGGTCGGCCTTGTTATATTCGCCACTCTCTAGCCACCTCTTCCCACAGGACACGGTGAGGGATATAGCGAAGTCCTTAGCTGGCAAGGCTACTCAGGACCTCCTTACACAATCAGCGAAGAGGTTCAAGCCCGCTGTTCCCTTTACAAAGGAGGAGAAAGCACCTCTTCAACAGCCCTTTCGAGGAGCGTCTTCTTCCTTGAGAACCCCTTTCAGAGGTAGGAGACCTGACACCAGAGGAAGACCTTCCAGGAGACCTGTCGGGAAGGCAAAATGAAGAAGTCCTCCTCCAGATAGCTGTAGGCGCCAGACTTTCGAACTTTGCCAGAGTCTGGGCGCAGAGAGGGGGGGGACAACTGGACCCTCTCTATCCTCGGGAGAGGATACCTCATCCCCTTCAGGGAATATCCTCCCTTAACAAAAACTCCAAGGGAGTTGACGGCAAGATACAAAGATCCTGTCAAGAGTCAAGCTCTCCTGCAAGCAGTGGACCTTATGCTGCAGAAGAGGGCAATAGAATCGGTTCAAGATCTCCATTCACCAGGTTTCTACAACAGTCTGTTCCTGGTACCCAAAGCCTCGGGCGGGTGGAGGCCGGTTTTAGACGTAAGTGCGCTGAACTTCTTTGTGATCAAGAAGTTCTCGATGGAGACTTCTTCCTCTGTGCTTTCTGCTCTTCGTCCAGTGGGCTGGATGGTATCCCTGGACCTTCAAGATGCATATTTCCGTGTGCCAATTCACCCGGCATCAAGGAAATATCTCTGATTCATGTCACAGGGAAGAGTCTTCCAATTTCGAGCGCTTTGCTTCGGACTGTCGACGGTCCCTCAAGTCTTCACGGGCATCCTAAGGAATGTGGCACTTTGGCTGCATTTGAAAGGAATCACGATCTCGATGTATTTGGACTGGCTAATAAGAGCAAAGTCAAAGGTTCAGTGTCTGGAGGACCTTTCGGTAACACTAAGAATGACACAATCGCTGGGACTCCTAGTCAACCTCGAGAAATCCCAGCTGGATCCCCAGCAGAGCATAGTCTATCTGGGGATTCAGATGGATTCTCGGGGTTTTCTAGCGTCTCCATCAAGAGAGAGGATAGAACGCTGCCTTTCGAAGGTTTCAGTTTTTCTAGGGAAAGAACATTGCTCCGCGAGGGAATGGATGAGCTTGCTGGGAACTATCTCCTCGTTGGAGCAGTTAGTTTCCTTAGGAAGACTGCACCTAAGACCCCTTCAGTATTTATCTGAAGGAGAACTGGGATCAGAGTTCCCAGGACCTAGAAAAGACACTTTTTAATCACGGACGAGATCAAGCAAGATCTAAGGTGGTGGCTGAACCCGAAGAAACTCAGCCAAGGAGTATCTTTACACATACAGAGCCCTCTCCGAGCGTTGTTTGCAGATGCGTCGGATTCAGGATGGGGAGCAACGTTGGGCTCGGAAGAAGTGTCAGGCACCTGGGAAGGAGCACAGGTGTCCTGGCACATAAACCAGGAGGAGTTGAAAGCCATTCACTTAGCACTCATCCACTTTCAAGAGCAGATCTCAGGGTCGATCATTCAGGTCAATTCGGACAACACGACAGCCTTAGCGTATATCAGAAAACAAGGGGGAACCCATTCATTCTCCCTTTACGAGACAGCGAGGGAGTTGCTGCTTTGGGCTCAGGAGAAAGAAATCTCTCTCCTCACCAGGTTTATTCAGGGAGAGAGAAATGTTCGGGCGGATCTGCTAAGCAGAAAAAACCAAGTCCTCCCCACCGAATGGACTCTCAACCCTCAAGTGTCGAACAGTTTATGGGGGTTGTGGGGAAGGCCGAATAGACTTGTTCGCAACCAACTGGAACAAAAGGCTAGAGAATTATTGCTCCCCGATCGCGGATCCAAGAGCGATAGCAATAGACGGCCTCCTGATGGATTGGAAGGGCATAGACGGATACGCTTTTCCCCCCTTCAAACTAGGAGCGAAGCTGACTTTGATCACTCCCTTTTGGCCAGCCCTAGACTGGGTTACAGAGTTGCTGGAGTGGATGGTGGACCTTCCCAGATCGCTCCCACTAAGGAGCGATCTTCTCAAACAGCCCCACTTCGACAGGTATCAACAAAAAACCTCCCCGCTCTAAGTCTGACTGCCTTCAGACTATCGAAGGACTTGTTAGAGCGAGGGGGTCTCGCGAAGCTTCGAAAGCAATCGCAAGAGCCAGGAGACCATCCACATTACGAGTTGTACCAGTCGAAGTGGGAGGTGTTTAGAAGATGGTGCAAGTCGCACAACGTATCCTCTTCCAGTACCTCTGTAACTGACATTGCTAATTTTCTCCTTTACCTTAGAAGAAAGTGTAACCTAGCTGTCTCAACGATCAAGGGGTACAGAAGCATGCTGGCCTCTGTTTTCAGGCATAGGGGCCTGGATGTATCAGACAATAAGGACCTACACGATCTTATTAGGTCTTACGAGACCTCTAAAAGCCAGAACACCAGGAATCCCAGTTGGAATTTGGATGTAGTCCTTCATTTTCTTATGTCAGATAAGTTCGTACCTGCTAATAAAAGCCTCCTTTAGAGATTTGACAAGAAAGTCTCAGTTCCTTTTCGCCCTAGCAACGGCAAAAAGTGTATAGTAAAGTGGGGGAAGAAAAAAACAGGGGTGTTTGGGGCAAAAAAGTAACACCCCCTTAGTCCTGCACTGTTACAAGATTTTTGTATTTTAGTGCTATGTGATGTTAAACCAACTCTTCTAGTTTTCAGATTATATTTTTAATGTTTTTGAAACCAAAAAATTATGACCGATATTGACCTTTTACTGGAACTATAATAAAAAAGTTTGAAAAAACTTTCAGGTCACCTTCATATACTTTGAATTTTTTTTTCCCCAGAAACATTTTAGGAGCATGATATTGGGGAAGATAAATTCAGATGGCCCCCTCCCCCACTCCCTTAGTTGTTTTAAGGACAGGAACTCCTCCCTGGGGGGGGAGGGGGTGATTTTTTCTTACCCCAAATATGTACAGAAAGTGGGGTAAGAAAAAATTCATGTAACTAATTTTGTTCATGAAACTTACCTGACAGATATATATATAGCTGTATTTTTCTGAAGTCCGACAGAATTTAAAAATTCGCGGCACACGCAGTGGCGGCCAGGTGGTAGTACCCATTCCCGCCGCTGGGAGGCGGATATCAGGAACTATTCCCATTTTCTATTCATATTTTTTTCTGTCGCCGGTCGGTAAACAACTGTTTACAGACCTCCGCCTAGATTTTGAAACTTCATTAGCCACTTAAGTATCCTAATTATTCTTTCGATTATTAACTTGGATTTGTGGCTAGGCATACGCTATCGTAAATTTTTTCATTGCATTTGATGTCTGAAGCTAGTTAGCCTAGTTTCAGACTTTGTTGTCTGCATGGTAAGGTGAGGCTACCGTAACTTTCGGTAGACACTCGCTTAGTATATATGACGTTTACATGTTTTCTTTGCATAAGGTAATTAGTGTAATGTGTGACTGATTACGGAAGAAGGAGGATTCATTTACGCATTTTAGAGCGTGTTAGAATCAGGAGTTTTCCTCCACAGTAAACAGAAGTTAGAAATAATGAACCTTCTAACCTCCTGTAGATTTTATTTTGCCTAACCCTGTGGTATGGCTTACGAGCCTAGAATAAGTGTCTGCTAAAGGATTACATCAAGTAATCTTAGACTAAAGTGCTCGCTCTCCAATCAGTGTTGTGAAGTGTAGTGCCCCTTGTGTTGTGGAGGGGGCGTCAGATCGGCCCCATAATGCCTCTAGGCCTGGACCTCTGTCGGACTCCCAGGACTCAGGGAGAGGGCATGTCGAAAGCCGCAAGAGGGTTACGGGGGCTCCCCACCGATCTGGCGTCCCTTCGGCAGAACCTGTTGACTCTTCCCAGGCTGCTAAAGATCGTGCACGTGCACGAATCTTGAAGGATTGCTTCTCGTCCTCCGAGGCGTCCTCCCCACACAGGGGTTTGGAGTTCTCGGAAGGACTCGCGCCCCCTAAAGAAGCTTTAGAGAAGAGGACGCTTCACGTCCTCTCTCTCGTCACGAGAGGATGAAAGAGTAAAGAGACCACATTTTCCCTTGTAGAAGAATGCACTGGCTCTTTTCCTAAGGGACATTTAAGGAGGCTCATTCATCTTGCCAGAAGAGTGATTTGAGCCTCCGCCCCTGCGAGAACGCTCATGTATATATCATTTATACATTATTAAGGAGGCTCATTCATCTTGCCAGCCTTTTTTTTTTTTTTTTTTTTTTTTTTTTTTTTTTTTTTCTTTTTTTTTTTTTTTTTCAAAATTTTTGTTATGTCCCAGGAGAGTTTGATTTGGCCTCCTGCGAGTGATCCGCTCATGTATACATCATTGTAGTACATTATTAAGGAGGCTCATTCATCTTGCCAGAAGAGTGATTTGAGCCTCCTGCGTAGTGGAACGCTCATGTATATGAATCGCTCGATGTATATATCACTTATACATTATTAAGGAGGTTCATTCATCTTGCCAGAAGAGTGATTTGAGCCTCCTGCGATTGAACGCTCATGAAGTTAGAGCTGTTTTCAACCTCGCTAGCATTCCAAAAGAATTTGGTAATCAAGGACATTCTTGATTCCACCTTTTGGAGGAGCAACTCAGTATTCGTCTCCTCTCCTCATTGCGCTCCGTATACGTTATGTAACGTTCGCTTTACTTCGATAAAGCAAGCTGATAAGTTTGACGGCCGGCAAGCTGCTTTGCACAGTCAAACCACTTTTGTCTCTGGTCGGCATAAGAAGGGCCATTTAGACGTGAGGAAGCTTTTGGAGGTGCTCGACGTCCTATAAGTAGAGACATTCTCCAGGACGCTCGGCAAGCACCTTGCGGAAGACGAAGCCATACGTCTTCCTTTAGTGTTCACACTCTCGGAGCAGCGTGCGGCTCTCCATGGAGACTCGCATGAGGACGTCCCTTAAAAATATTCAATGTCATACGCAAAACGCGGTTTCGTCATAACATTGAGATGTTGGCAAGGTCGCTCGCCAGGAACCGCCTCTTGGCGGGCCTTGCATGCATCAAGGGCGCTCAACGAGTTCCTCTCTGAAACGTCGTTAGAAGACTTGGTGTTCTCTGCTCAGACACGCTCGTAGCTAAGCAGGACGTTTTTTGAGGACGCTCAGCAAGGACGCTTTCCAGGACGCTAAGCAGGACGCTTTTGAGGACGCTCGGCAGGAGCCTCAGCCGGACGCTTTTGAGGACGCTCAGACAGGATGCTTTTGTGGACATTCGCCAGGACGCTTCGGTGGAAGCTAGGCAGGACGCTTGCGAGAGAAAAGACTTGTTGAAGGCGTCTTATTTGCTGTTGAGGACATTTCTTTACAGAAATTTTTAAAAGGATTCGGAGTTAGCGGAGAGACATACCCGAATTTTTTCTTCGATCCCTCTTTCCTCTTCATCGATTTCTTTGAGAATCGGGAAGATTATATACTCGGATTCCTGGGTGACTTTTCGGTCATGTTAAAGGGTTTTCCCCTATTTAGCAAAGTGCTAATAGTTTTGTCAAGTCAGGACGTTTTCCCCATTGTCATTTAACGTGGGGGACCCCTCATAAATGGGTAGTTTCTCATTGACATAGATTTTAACGTTTTTTTATCGTTTAAAGCGGATAAACTCATTAACTAATTTCGGAAGAGCTCTCATTCATTTTCAGAGGCTCATCCGGGGTTAAGAGAAAGACTTGTAGACTATCCAGGAAGTCTTTTGTCCAATATCATAAGAACATTGAACGGTCTTTTTCGATCCACGGTTCTCTCTTGATGATCTCTATTCGAATGTTACTCCCTTTTTCTTGGAAAAGAGTCTTGGCAAAGAGTCAAGGGTTCTTTAAAAGTCTCGTTCATTGAACGTGGAAAGTCGTTTTCCTTTCTTTCTCTCTTCCTCGTCCGTCCAGGAAAGATGTAGTAGAGAATTCGATGTTCAAATTACTACAATACTTACGTAGTTTATCTTTGCGTCATTTTGCTAACGCATGGGTCGAGTCTATACGCATATCGTATTTACCTCTGCGGATAGAGCCGAAAGAACTGTTTGTTCTAATGTTATTTATTTGACACTCCCTTCAACCTTCCAAGAGTTTTCGGAGTAAGAACAACTCTTCAGGTATGTACGACAACAACAACTCAGCTTCTGTATTTACGAAATTCTGTTTCGTTTAAATAGGCCTGCTTGAGAGTTTTCCATTTTTTTTTTGCTCTATAATTAAATCATAACCTAGTTCCCTTCGTAAAGGAGTTAGCTGGCAACTCAGGCAGTAAAATGTTTAAATTTTTTTTTTCCTGTGTTCACCATTGAAGCTTTCCTTCGAGGAAGACTTCTCCTTCACTCTTTTTGATAGAGATCGAAGGTGGTCGATCTCCAATCCTTATTTTATTTTCTTGAAGGAAAGAATTTAGGATGGAGATCGTTGTTCAGAATACTATAAATATACTACGTATATTAAAACCTCGCGACATGATTCTCACTAAGCAGTTGAATTGTCCGCCGAGGGGTAGGCGCATATCCTAGTTACTTCTACGGATTGCGACTTAGACGAGAAGTATTCTAATTGAACTGCAACATCAACTCAGCTTCTGTATTTAGCGAATTTTGTTTCGTTTTTAAATATGCCTGCTTGAGAGTTTCCTTTGGCTCGATAATTTCATACCTATCCCTTCGTAAAAGGAGTAGCTGGCAACTCAGGCACATAGTGCGAGACGATGATCAAGGCTGCTGTTACTGTGATCTACGCAGTACCGGCTAGCTCGGTGTCATGCGCGGTTGGTTACGTCTCTCTCCCTTCCGGGAATGGCTGAATAAACCGTCTCTCTGCCCTACAGTCATGGATTTTAGCCTCGGGTTGAGGAAATTTCTAGTAATCTTGAATGATCATACCTGCCGTTTACTTAGAAAATTTCAACAAGATATCTCTTATACTTGTTAGGTGCGGGTTTACCGCACGGTAACATTCTGTACGAATCTACCGCGGCATAGCACTATAATAATGCTCTCATGCTTATGCAAAGCGCAGCCTTATTTAGGGAAGGAAGCAGGCCTGAGTGAGGGAATGGATGAGTTTGCTGGTGGGGACCATTTCCTCGCTGGAGAAGCTTGTTTTCCCTGAATAAACAGCAATTCAGACCTCTACAAATTTTCCTCACGAAGAAATTGGAATAACATCAAAGATCTTGTAATTCTAATTTTCTCTCAACGGCTTGAGGATCACCTCGGGTGATAGCGAGAGGGTGCCAGACATCCGAACAGAGAACAGATGTTCTGGCACATTGTCTGAAAGAATTGGAAGCCAAATTGGTCGCTCTCCAGTTCCTCGAAGGGTGAGTTTGGATCGAGTGGCCCAAATCATCTCGGATAATTTCTCAGCTCTCTCATAGCTCGAGAAGAGAGAATTGGTTATGGGCTTGGGCACGGAACGTAACGATCCTCAAGAGGTTCGTTAAACTAGTGCACGTCCGTGCGGGTCTTCTCGATCGAAGGCAACAACTACTGACGTCTGAATAATCCTCACTTAGAAGTATGTCGAAAGTGAGGAGAGACTGAGGGCGTCCTTTCGTTAAGTTTTTTTGTCGTAATATTGAAGACGAAGGAGCTTCCTCTTAAGTTTGTTCCCTTATTCATGATCCTAGAGGATTAGCTTTAGTCGCCACATGTTGGCCTCTAAGAGGTTGGATTCACAGAGGTCAGGTAATTCAGAGAATTGTCCAAAGACCCTTCCCGAGAGAATGTGTAATCTACATCGTCACTTAGTGAAGTATCTAATATCTCTCCGCTCTGACTCTGAAGGCGTTCAGACTATCGAGAAGCGATAAGAGCTTCAAGATTAATGGCAGTCTCTTGGCCAAGGCAAAGCAGTGCTGCCTATTTTCAGTTTTTCAATCGAGGGTCCGTTTCTGGAGATAGTGAAGGGAATGACTGTTCCTCCACCTCGACCTCTGTGAATTTCGTTATGGTTCTATCTTTCCGTATGAAGTATGAGATAAGATAGAAGTCCTAACTGTTGTAGAATATGCAAATATGTTGTTGACGGCCTCTAGGCTCAGAGATTCGGTTCTGTCAAACACAAAGCTGCTTTCACGATCTTTGAGGTCTGTGAATCTTTGAAATTCTCTGGATCAAAGGTTCCGGCATGGAACTTAGACGTAGTCTGAGTTTCTGATGCCAAAAGCATTTCGAACCTATCCTTTCTGCGAACTTAATACACGTGACCAGAAAGGCTAATATTCTAACCGCTCTAGCCACGGCAAGGAGGGTTAGTGAGGTTTTAGCCATCATCAGAGGTTTTGGCTTTAAAGGACATAATGCGGTCTGTCCGCTAAGCCTTCCGTTCTTGATAAAAACCGAAAACCTGTCTAACCATTGACCCGAAAAGGCTTGGAGACCAAGGGTATGGCACAAATTATTGGGCAAGGGCATTAGAGAGTCCTGTGCCCTGTAGGGTCCCCTCTCAACGTTTTATCTTGATAAAAACTATAGAAAGTCAAGGTCAACAGACAATCTGCGGTGGTTCCGTAAAAAGACCAGACTAGTTCATGTCCAAGACACCCTGGCATGATAGCCAAGGAGTTCTTTTAAGAGGTCTCATTCATTATGTTTGCATAAAGATTTGAGATTTTTTCTTAATATCAATGCTCAAGAGGTGAGGGCGCGGCCTCGGAAGCATTTCAACAGAGCATGACACTCAGTAACATCCTGAGTGCCACACTTTTGCGAAGCAACTCTGGGTTCGCTTCACACCTCCCGACAATCTGCGGTGTTCCGTAAAAAGACCAGACTGGTTCATGTCCAAGAACACCCTGGCATTATAGCCAAGGAGTTCTTTTAAGAGGTCTCATTCATTATGTTTGCATAAAGATTTGAGATTTTTTTCTTAATATGAATGCTCAAGTGAGGTGAGGGCGCGGCCTCGGAAGCATTTCAACAGAGCATGACACTCAGTAACATCCTGAGTGCCACGCTTTAGCGAAGCAACTCTGTGTTCGCTTCACACTCCCGACGGGATGTGAAGACGACATTTCAGATCCGTAAGTCGCTAGGACCATACATATCCGTAGATATATTATTGGGTGCAAGAAGCAACACGAATCCTATCCTATAGAAAAGGGATAGGTGTGCTTTTAACTTTGAAGGGTTGGTCGCTTGAGGCGCGTTCCTTTTCTTTAGCCTAGAAGTTATGGAACTAACTTTGATAGGTTAGGTCAGGTGGTGGTTTTAGCTTCGGTGCCCTCAGAAGTATGGTCATATGGTCTAGTCACATTGTGGTCACGCCCCCGTGACAGATCATCTAGAGCGCACCAGCATTACAGGTCTCTACCTCGCTGGCAAACTCTAGTAACGCAGAAGCAGACTTTGGTGACAGTAATCACGAAGTCGGCTATGCTAACAGGTCAGGAACCAAGATGTATCATCTACTTAATTTAGTTTCCCAAAAATCCTATTCTGTCTCTTCCCACATCCGAAGGTGGGATTCAGCTATATATATATCTGTCAGGTAATTTCATGAACAAAATGTTTATTGTTATAATACAATTAAGTTTGTTCATACTTACCCTGGCAGATATATATAATTAAAGTGCCCACCCACCTCCCCTCAGGAGACAGTGGCACTGATAAAATATGAATAGAAAATGGGAATAGTTCCTGATATCCGCCTCCCAGCGGCGGGAAATGGGTACTACCACCTGGCCGCCCACTGCGTGTGCCGCGAATTTTTAAATTCTGTCGGACTTCAGAAAATACAGCTATATATATATCTGCCAGGTAAGTATGAACAACTTAATTGTATTATAACAATAACATATTTTTCTTGCCCCAACTTGAATTTTTCTTACCCCAATGATGAATTATTCATACCCCACCCGTGATTTTTTTCCCCCAAGATAAGAGGAAACTTTATATGTGCTCAAATATTTATTTTGCAAATATGTGCTCCTATATAACTATATCTTCCTTTTCCATATATAATTTAGACAAAATCAAGCAGCCATCCAGGAATTAGATTAATGTGCATGTTCATTTCTAGACTTAAGACATTATAGTTTTAAGACATAAAGGATGGTGCGGAATTATAAAAAAAGTTGTTAAACCTTATAATGAAGAAACAATTAAAATAGCTCTACAAGAAGTACTGAAGGTGCTTCAATAAGAGCAACATGCGAGAATACAAGATGTCAACCACACTTCTGAAGAAACACAAGGGCATTATGGAGGGCAATCAACCAAGCACATCAAGACAACCTTCACCTATTCCACGTCAATTAACACTCCCTTGACGATGATGTAGTCCAAGAAGTATTGGCTAATGAATCCTTGTATGCCAAAGTATTAAGCTTTTAGAACTCATGCTAATGAAATACAGGCTAGCGTCCCGAGGAATGAAATTACAATTTCCTCCTAGCAACAAAAGAAACAGAGACAACATTGGAGCAAGTCCTTCACTCCAGAGGGAGATCTGGCGTAACTCCTCAGCAAAAAAGGAATAAAATAAATACCCACAGTGAAGTGGTAACACAGAAGGAGTGTGTTGAGCAGCTAAGAAAGAAGAATGAAGAAAAAACAAGACCGAAAAAGAAACCGGCACAACAAAAAGAAAAAATAAAACCACCACAGCAACAGAGTGACATTGAATCAACAACCACGGAAGAAGATGAATACATAGATTATGGTAACACCTCTTCAGATATATCTTCTTTGGAAGATTTAAGGAAGGAAGCAGAGGAGGATGCACCAATGGAAATAGAGGAACCCACAACACAGCCAAAAATTACAACTAAGGAAACTAAGTTCGAAATGCCAAAAATAACTCAGGAGTCAGAGGGAAAATATTTTGCTGTATACTATACTGAACCTCGTGTAACTTACTTCTGGGGGAAAGTCTTGAGACCCTTTTCCAAGGAGGAAGGAGAAGAAGAAAAGTGTCAGAAGTGGAACTAACTTTCTCAAGAAAAAGACTATTGGTAGTAACCCAAAGGATTGGTCGTGGATCGAGAGGAAAACATGCAATGTTTCAGTTGTTTCAGTTCAGTATGTTTTTTTTTGGGACCTGTACATCCAGAGATCACAAAATCAACTTTTTATTTTCCAGATGTAACTGTGTCAGGTTACCTGAATAAGCTTCATAAAGCCTGTAAGTTGTAAACCATTCAAAAGCAACTAGCAAGTAAGCAGTTTATGCTCAAAGATTTTTTTTTTTTTTTTTTTTAATGAAACAAGAACATTGTTTAGTTACTGAATATGTTTTCTAATGCCAAGTTGACCCTTCCTAGATAGGATTTGATGTTTTAAAAATAAATTCATATTTTCATACAATGAACTTACCTGTCAGATATATACATAGCTAAGAACTCCGTCGTCCCCGACAGAAATTCAAATTTCGCGCCACTCGCTACCGGTAGGTCAGGTGATCTACCTGCCTGCCCTGGGCGCATGGACTAAGGAACCATTCCCGTTTTCTATCATATTTTCTCTGTCGCCGGTGGGTAATCAACATTGTTGTTACTACCTCCTGACTGGAATTCGCTTTTCAAGACTTTATTGATCATCTTTATTGGATTTCTTGGTGACGTACTGGATCGTTGTTTTGGCATTCGCTACTGTGGACTGGATTTGGACTTGCTTTTGATTTTTCTAATAGAATGTCTGATTCAAGTGTTAGTGTGAGTGTGTGTGTATGTAGGCTGCAAGGTGAGGATACCGAAGGCTTCGGTTGATCCTCACACTGTATGTCGTAAATGTAGGGGGTTTGACTGTTCTTTGGCTAACACCTGTATTGAGTGTGAAAAGTTGGATGCTAATGAATGGAAGATTCTAACTTCTTACTTGAAAGTTAGAGAGGGATAGGATTAGACGGGCTGCACAAAAGTGTGAGTACAAGGCCTATTGAGCCTTTTTCTGAGTCTAACTCTCCTTTTGTTAATGAATATGATTCTCCCTATGTATCTGAATCCTCACAGGCTTTGCATTCGGATTCGGCTTCTGAAATCGCCAATCTGAAGGCTACTCTTCGTAAAATGAAGACAAAGATGGCGGCCATGCAAAGGTAAGGCTAGTGATTGTGATTTACTAAGTGAAGTAGTGTTCCCAGTGTTGTGGAGGGGGCGTCTGACCGTCCCTGCGATGCTCCAGGCCTAGACCTCTTCCAAACTCACATACCCAGAGGAGTAGGAAAGTCGAAAGTCGTACGGAGGTTGTGGGGAATCCCCAACGGTCAGGCGTTACCTTCAAGCAGGTTCTGTTTTCGTTACAGTCTGCTCAGGACCGCTCAAATAGAAGCGTCCTACGAGATTGTTTCTCGTCGTCCGGTTCTCCTTCACCTAAACGAGGGTGGAAGGACTCGGATCTTTCTAGGCCACTGAAAAGGCATTGGAAAGAGCGCGCGTTCGACTCGAGCCCGGAACGCTTCTCGGAGGAAGCTCCTTCTTCTATCAAGAAGGCTAAGCTGGTTTCGACGCCTCCTAGAGCAGTATTTGAGGATCGCACTCCTTCGAGTTCTCCTGCTTCTTCTATTGAAGAGGACGCTGGTGTGGCTTCCAAGAGGATATTGCTTGCAGTTCAAGAGCAGATTGCCTCTTTGGTTGGAGTTCTTTCGAGGGATCCCCCTCGCAAGAAGGACGCTAGACTTCCTATTAAGAAGTCTCGTCTTCTTTCACCAGCCAGACGTGAAGCGTCCGCCAGACATGGGACGTCTTCCAGGCGCGAAGAGTCGTACAAACGTCAGGATCTTTCCGAGCGAGTTGCTCTAGATCAGGATACGCTCAGGCCTGAGGCGCCAGCCAGGCGCGAGGCGCCAGTTAGGCGTGAGGATTCAGCCAAGCGCGAGGCGCCAGCCAAGCGCGAGGATTCAGCCAAGCGCGAGGCGCCAGCCAGGCGCGAGGAGTTGCGTGAGGCGCCAGACAAGCGCGAGACGTCAGCCAGGCGCGAGATGCCAGCCAGGCTACACGCTCCAGCCAAGCGTGAAGCGCCAGCCAAGCGCGAGGCGCAAGACAAGCGCGAGGCGCCAGCCAAGCGCGAGGAGCTGTTCAGGCGCGAGAAGTCAAGCAGACGCGAGACTTCTTTTAGACGTGAGAGAGAGAGTCGGTTCACTCTATGAGCCCCTCTCCTAGTAGGAGTTTGTCACCAGTAGAGAGAGAACGGGATGAAGATCCTCTCGTTTTTCAGGCCGATTCTCCACAAGGTGTAGAAGGAGATTCGGAAGAAGAGGGTGACGGTAGAGAAGGAGTCTCGAACTATAAAGTTCTGACTGACCTTCTTTTACGAGAATACGGAGATTCTTTAACTCCTGCCGCTCCTCCTTCGCCTCGATCATTGTTTTTCGAGTGCGATTGTGCCTAAGTCTTCGTCGGTCTTGAAGATGAGACCTACGATCTCTATGAAGAGAGCGCTTCAGTCCTTAGACAAATGGATGTTGTCTAAGAAGGATCTGGGCAGGACCACCTTCTGTATGCCTCCAGCCATACTTTCTGGCAAGAGAGGTTTCTGGTACCGAACTGGGGAGAACATGGGCCTTTCTCTTCCAGCGGCAGCCGAAGCGGACTTTTCAACCTTGGTTGACTCGTCAAGGAGACACGCTTTGAATGGAGCTCGCGTGTCTTGGGCGATTTCGGAGACGGATCATCTCCTCAAGGGACTCTTCCATATTTTGGAAGTGTTTAATTTCCTAGACTGGTCCCTTGGGGTGATGTCTAAGAAAGCTCATGACTCGGATGGTCTTGACCCCGAAGAGGAAGTCATTCTGAGTATTCTTGCTTGTATTGACAAGGCGGTACAAGACGGATCGGGAGAAATCTCCTCTCTTTTCGGAGCAGTACTCCTTAAGAAGAGGAGTATTTTTAGTTCATTCCTAACCAAGGCGGTTTCTCCCTCACAGAGAGCAGCCCTGGTTTTCGCTCCCATGTCTGACTTCCTGTTTCCTTCTCAGTTAGTGAAGGACATTTCTCGATCACTGGACTGAGAAGGCGACTCAGGATCTTCTCCTGCAGACTGCAAGGAAGAAGAGACCACTTGTTTCTGTTGACAAGAAAGGACGGACTTCTACGGTTCAGCCCTTTCGAGGAGGGCCTCTCTCCAGAGCTACCTCTAAGAGAAGAGGTCTTGAGGAGAGGTAAGGCTCCTTCCCGTCCCTTTAAGAAAGGGAAAGTGAGACAGACAGCCTCCAAACACCAGTGGGGGCCAGGCGCTCTCGAATTGCAGACGCCTGGTCACTCATAAACTCAGACGCCTCTTCCATGTCCATAATCAGGAAGGGATATCTTATCCCCTTCCAAGACAGTCCTCCACTAACGACCATATTCCGCGGGAACTGTCAGCACAGATACAGGACCCTGTAACTGAGGGATACTCTTCGTCTGATGGTGAATCAAATGTGGGACAAAAGAGCTATAGAACTGGTTCTAGAGCAAAACTCTCCGGGGTTTTACAATCGGCTTTTCCTGGTTGCGAAAGCCTCGGGGGGCTGGAGACCAGTTCTAGATGTCAGCGCTCTGAACAAGTTCGTTCGAAAGGAGAAGTTCTCTATGGAGACTTCGGCCTCAGTCCTTGCGGCGTTACGTCAAGGAGATTGGATGGTGTCGCTGGATCTCCAGGACGCCTATTTTCCAATGTCCCGATTTCACCCTTCGTCGAAGAAGTACCTCCGTTTCATGACGGGGGGAAGGATCTTTCAGTTCGGGGCCTTGTGTTTCGGCCTGTCCACAGCTCCTCAGGTCTTCAAAAACCTGATGAAGAATGTGGCGAAGGTTTCTTCAACCTCAAAGGCGTCAACATCTCTCTATATTTGGACGATTGGCTCATCAGGGCCAGAACAGAGAGACAGTGTTTGGAGGACCTTTCTTTGACCCTAGACCTGATAAAGGCGTTGGGACTACTCGTGAACCTCGAGAAGTCACAGCTGATTCCCAGACAGAACTGGTCTATCTGGGGATTCAGATGGATTCTCGGGGTTTTCGAGTATTTCCTTCGCAAGAGAGAATCGTGAGAGGCTTGGAAAAAAGTCCTCTCTCTTCTTAGGGAAAGAACGGACTTTCGGCGAGGGAATGGTTAAGCCTACTAGCACCCTTTCCTCACTCGAACAGTTCTTTCCTCTAGAAGACTACATCTTCGCCCTCTTCAGTTTTTTCCTAAGGAGATCTTGGAACTGGAAGACGGAACTTCTCTCCGACAGTTTTTCTCCTTCCAATGGAGATGAAACCACACCTGCAATGGTGGTTGTCCCCTCAAAAAGAGAACAAGGGAATTTCTCTGGAAGTTCCGAACCCAAGCCGAGTGTTGTATTCCGACGCATCGGAGAAGGGTTGGGGAGCTACACTAGGACCGAGAGAAGTGTCAGGCACCTGAAAGGCAGCACAGGTGTCCTGGCACATAAAATTGCAAAGAACTTCTAGCAGTTCACTTGGCGCTAAAGTTCTTCGAACCTTTTGTGACGAACAGTGTGGTCCAAGTGAATGTGGACAACACTACAGCCCTGTCCTACATTCGGAAGCAAGGAGGAACACACTCAGTGTCGCTTTACGAGATAGCAAGAGATCTGCTAATTTGGGCCCGCACAAAGAAACATCGCCCTCCTGACAAGATTTGTTCAGGGGACGAGAAACATCAGGGCGGACAGACTGAGCAGGATGAAGCCAGGTCCTTCACACAGAAGAATGGACTCTTCATCAGGAGGTGGTTTTGGTTGGTCAGAGTCTTTGGGATCTTTGGGGCACTCCTCACGTAGATCTGTTCGCCACATTCCTTTCCAAAAGGCTGGAAGTCTTTTGTTCAGTAGTGGAAGACCCAAGAGCTCTCGTGGGGTCGACGCCTTCCTGCTGGACTGGTCTCATGTGGACGTGTACGCTTTCCCCCTTTCAAATCCTGGGACAAGTGTTGAGAAAGTTCGTAGCGTCCAACGGGACAAGGATGACCCTGATAGCCCCGTTTTGGCCAGCACAAGATTGGTTTGCAGAGGTGCTGGAGTGGACAGTAGACTTCCCAAGATCCCTTCCAAAAAGGATGGATCTTCTCAGACAGCCACACTTCGAGAGGTTTCATCAAAAACCTCCCCGCTCTCGCTCTGACTGCCTTTCGACTATCGAAAGACTTGTCAGAGCGAGGGGGTTTTCTCGTGAAGCTGCAAGCGCTATCGCTAGAGCCCGCAGAGCTTCCACTAGACGAGTCTATCAGTCGAAGTGGGATGGTATTCAGAAGGTGGTGTAAGTCTAAGAAGTTGTCCTCCTCCCAGTACCTCTATAACCGAAATCGCCGATTTCCTTTTGTTCTTGAGAGAGGTCTCTCATTTGTCTGTATCGACAATCAAAGGATACAGGAGCATGCTGTCGGCAGTATTTAGAAACAGAGGCCTAGGACATTGCTGAGAATAAAGATCTGCACGACTTGATTATAGATCGTTTGAAACGACAAAATCGAAGGAACTAACTCCACCCAGCTGGAACCTGGACGTAGTTCTCAAGTTCTTTCGTCTGACAGATTTGAGCCTCCCCACGTAGCTTCGTTCAGGGATATAACAAGAAAATGCTTGTTTCTCCTATCTTTGGGGACAGCCAAAAGAGTTGGCGAACTTCATGCCCTAGAAGATGAAGTCGGCCTTTAACAAAGACTCGGCCTTTTGCTCGTTTAGAACTCTTTTTCTAGCGAAGAATGAAAATCCATCGAATCCCTGGCCCAAGAGATTCGAGATCAAAGGCTTATCGAGTCTAGTAGGGAGAGAAACAGAGAGGTCTCTTTGCCCGGTAAGAGCCTTGAAGTTCTTCTTACAAAGAAAGAAACAAATGGGAGGCTCTAGACAAAGTCTTTGGTGTTCGATTAAGGACCCCACAAGAATCATGTCTAAGAACGCATTAGCTTTCTTCATTAGGAGCGTCATTACGGATGCTCACAAGTTCTGTCCTGACGACTTTCTTTTCCGCTTTTAAGAGTAAAAGCCCATGAAGTTAGAGCAGTGGCGACGTCTCTCTCTTTTCAGAAGAATATGTCATTAAAGAAAATCATTGACACGACATATTGGAGGTGCAATTCAGTTTTTGCATCTCACTATCTTAAAGACGTTCACGTGGACCTACGAGAAATGTTTTTCTCTGGGACCATTTGTATCGGCGGATACAATACTGGGTACGGGAGCCAACACCAATCCTTAAATTTGTACATACCTTCTACTAGATATGTTCTAGATTCCTGCTGACAAAGAGGGCTCGGTGCTGCATTGGCGGCCAGTCACTGTTGTTCAGTAAGGAACTCTTGTGATATCTTTTAGGGGAGTATTAAAATTTTTTTTTTTTTTTTAGAATTTTTGTATAAATGAGTTTTTCGTTTCGAGTTATGGGTTGTTTGTTTATGAGTTCGGGGATAACTCAGAGCAATTCTATATACTAACATGGTGGTTAGGATCAGGTGGTCGGGATTGGTTATGCTCCTTCACAAGGTGTGTTGTCATAGAAGTGGTCCAGTACCCATTGACAAAGTCCTTTTAGGCTCTGCGAGTAAGCGGTTCTTATACCCATCGACAGACCCACAAGAACTCTAGCCATAGATCTAATATCTCGCTAAAGTCTTGAGGTGATGCAGACTACCGGGCTACAGCCACGAAGTCTACCACCTATCAGGTAGGAACCAAGGTTTTTTCTTTTATACCTACAACATATGTTGTTTACCTGTCTATTCCATATTAGCTGTCTCTGACCCTCCACCAAAGGGTGCCAATCAGCTATGTATATATCTGAAAGGTAAGTTCATTGTATGATGAAAATATTGTTTATAATACAATAAAGTTTCATACATACTTACCTGGCAGATATATACGATTAATGGCCCACCAGCCTCCCCGCAGGAGACAGGTGAAGAGAGAAAATATGATAGAAAACGGGAATGGTTCCTAGTCCTGCCGCCCAGGGCAGGCAGGTAGATCACCTGACCTACGGTAGCGAGTGGCGCGAAATTTGAATTTCTGGTCGGGGACGACGGAGTCTTAGCTATGCATATATCTGCCAGGTAAGTATGTATGAAACTTTATTGTATTATAACAATATCATTTTCATGTTATCATTAACTGAAGAAATGTCAACTTTATAGGATGAAATCAATAAATATTTTTTTTCCCCATAAATGTTTTTTTCTTCCCCATTTTACGGGGGGAAAAAATACACACAAAATAACAAAAAAACCATATAAGATATTTTCCTAAAATAAAATCCTTACTAGGTTTTAAGCTATAATCTATTATCTTTCAGAAGTAATGGGTGGAATCCTGCCAAAAAAATTACTTGGCTTTGTAGACCAAAGTTGACCAAGTTGTTATTTTCTTCCCCCACTTTACTATAAGTGAACTTCAAGCGTTAGAAGGCAGAGTGGGTTTTAAGAAGGAGGCTGCAATTTCTTTTTTTAAGCCCCTCTTCTTAGCAAAAAAACGAGAATCCCATCAAAACCATGGCCAAGAAGCTTCGAAGTGAAAGGGCTTTCTTCGCTTACGGGGGAAGAACAAGAGAGGACTTTATGTCCGGTAAGAGCCCTTAAATTTTATTTGCAAAAGAAGTCTCTATTAGGAGGTACGGAAGAAAGTCTTTGGTGCTCGGTCAAGGATCAGACAAGATCTATTTCGAAAAACGCTCTGACGTTTTTCATTAAAGGCGTGATTAAGGAAGCGCACCTTTCTTGTGGTGATGAACATTTTAAGCTCCTCAGAGTGAAGGCGCATGAAGTGAGAGCCATAGCAACCTCAATGGCGTTTCACAAGACGTGGACTCTTCAAGCGCTAATAGTCCACATATTGGAAGTGTAACTCTGTATTCGCTTCTCACTACTTAAGAGATGTTAGAGTTACTTATGAGAACTGCTTCTCACTAGGAGCTTACGTTTCCGCGGATTCAGTGCTGGGAGGAGGAGCTGAGGTTAATCCTAATTAGTTTAGTTTGTCTTTTTAGTGTTATGGTGTTTGGTTTTTATGGTCGATTGGAAGAGGGTATAGGAAGTAACCCCTTTCAATTCCGAGATCTAACATGGTTAGGAGGTTCAGGTGGTCGGGATTAACTTGTGGTTTCCTCGTTGTGTATTGTATAAAACCTAAAGCTCTGTCATGTAAGAGGGCTAGCCCCCATTGATACGATACAGGTCAGGCTCTGTCATGTAAGCGGGTAGGCCCCCATTGGCACGATCCAGATAGGCTCTGTCGCGTAAGCGGGCTAGCCCCCATTGACATGATCCAGAAGGGCTATTCGGTTATAGGTCTCTACCTCGCTGAAGCTCTTGAGGCATGCAGGCTCAATGACAGTAATCATCAAGTCTTCTGCCCAAACAGGTGAGAACCAAGGATTGATATCCTACAACAATTGATGTTTCCCGTTATTATTTTTAATTTCTGTGTGTATTTTGCTGTCTCTTACCCTCCACCAAGGGTGCCAATCAGCTAAGTTTCTAACTGCCGGGTAAGTTGCATGTATAAAAATGATAGTTAAGATACAATAAAGTTTTATACATACTTACCTGGCAGATATATACGATTAATGGCCCACCCAGCCTCCCCTCAGGAGACAGGTGGAAGAGAAAATCTGGCTTAGAAAACGGGAATGGTTCCGAATACCGCCACCCAGCGGCGGGAATGGTAGATCACCTAACCTACCTGTAGCGTGTGCCACGAGTTTTGAATTCTGTCGGGACGACGGAGTCTATAGCTAAGTATATACCTGCCAGGTAAGTATGTATAAAACTTTATTGTATCTTAACAATATAATTTTTCGAAATCTTTGCATATAAATCACGATAAATAGAAAAAAAACACGTTCGGTCAACTTTGACTCTACAGAAATAGCCGAAAAACGCAATTGTAAGCTAAAATTTACAATCTAGTAATATACAGTCATTTATCTTTTTGAAACCAATTTTTTAAGTGTCTAGCACAATATTTAGATTTATGGTGAATTAAAAAAAAAAAAAACTCCCACCGCGCACCGATTAGCGGCCGCAAATCTCCGAAATGCGTACGTCACATTCTCCTAATATTTGCTCCTTTTCATATTAGGCGTTTTATAGAGTTTGATATATGAAAATCTGCGCAAATTCATGAAAAATACAAACTAAAATATTTGAAGGTTGTAGCTTTTCTCATTTTTGCAATATTTGCATATAAAAAAAATATATATAAAAATTTTGACATTTGGTCAACTTTAACTCTTCCAAAATGGTCGAAAACTGCAATTTTAAGCTAAAACCCTTCATTTTGAAACAAATTGGAAGTCTCTAGAACAATATTTAGATTTATGGTGAATTTTTGAAAAAAAAAATTTTTTACGTCCGTGCGTTACGAATTCATGCATCATTTTGTGGTAATATTTTTTCTGTGTTGCTTTGATCGTTTTACAATGAGTTATATATCAAAATGATTGCAATTTAGTGTACAATACGATAAAAAAAGTAACTCGTTAGCTTTAACCGTTTTTCGCACAGCTCGATTTGAATACGATTGTATTAATTTTTTTTTTTGTCGCTACCATATATGGCATTATTTATATGTGATAATGATAATTTTTTTCATTTCTGATGGTTGCATACTACACTTCAGGCAATGACAAAAAAAGAGCAAAAAATGTGATGGTTGCATACTACACTTCAGGCAATGACAAAAAAAGGAGCAAAAATGAACTGTTAATCTTGAAAACTAAGCGCGCTGTGATTTTTTGAAAAAATTACTTTTTCCGCTTCTGCGCTCGCTCCAAACCCGTTTCGGCATACGGGAGACGTTTTGGTTTTTAGGGCTTCGTTGTAAGAGGGTCAAGTCCTGTATTATGACGTCACGACATCTGACTTTCGTACCTGTTGTAAATAATTGCTATACTCAACTTTCTTGCAGAACAGTTTACCAGTTATTCATGCAGATTGTTATCAGCTATTCATGTAATTGTTATAATCGTATTGCGCATATTTATTTTTATTATTTACTTTTTGGATATATGAAGTTGTTTTACTGCCGGATTACCGCCGTAGTGTGACGCAATAGTTTTTGGTCCCTGAGCCTCTGTTTTTGCACCATAAGAAATCATGGGGCCGAATTTGCAATGACCAGAAAGTTGTTAAAAGAGGAAAGTTAGCATTGAGGGGCATATGTTTTGATTGAGAAAAAATCAAATTTATTCAATGGTAAAAAACCGCAGGGTACAGAGTGGACCATGTATGATCAGCATGAACAATCCCGAAAAAAGTACATTATAACGCGTCCTGACATCGGAGATGGGCATCAGTCGCGACTTGTTGTTGGGGAGAAATGGAGCTAAAGACCTCTACTCTCCTTTCGAAGTAAGTATTTTCTCCAAAGTTAGAAATTAAGGCAAAATTTAAAGCATTAAACAGAGGGTAGTGAAAAGGGTGTCCAACGCAGTGCAAATCGCACCAAAATGCTTTCGAAATTTTTACTTATGCTTGAATATTTTAGAAGCTTGATGCCATCTCGATGTTTGCGGAGTCAGTCGGTTGTGTCAGTAAACTAACCATTTCCTGTGATAAATCTGCACACCACTTGTACCCACAGACACTGGGGCACTTTCATCACAACAATCGGAAAACTTTCCCTCACCGGCTTGTTTGTTAGTAAACAACTGTTTTGGTAGAAGACGACGAAGAGTGCACTCCGATAATTTTTTAAATAAATAGTAAAACATCAATATTTTACATATTTATGATGATTAATTTGAAAATATTCGTTATTGAAAAAGTAACTATTCTGACTCATATTTAAGTAATTTTTTTTTGGAATTAGAACGTTCTTTTAAGTGCTGTAATATGACGTCACGACATCATGACTTTCGTACCTATTGTAAATAATTGCTTTACTCAACTTTCTTGCAGAACAGTTTACCAGTTATTCATGCAGATTATCAGCTCTTCATGTAAATGTTATAATCGTAATGCGCATATATATCTTTATTATTTACTTTTTGGATATATGAAGATGTTTTACTGCCGGATTATCGCCGTAGTGTGACGCAATAGTTTTCGGTCCCTGGGCCTCTGTTTTTGCACCATAAGAAATTATGGGGCCGAATTTGCAATGACCAGAAAGTTGTTAAAAGAGGAAAGTTAGCATTGAGGGACATATGTTTTGATTGAGAAAAATACAAATTTATTCAATAGCTAGCTTTTAAAAAATACTTTATTACAAAAAACTTGATTGATAACTAAGCAGCATACCCACTATGGGTTTCAGAGACAGTGCAAGCATGTTTTTGGGCAATACCTATTTCTGTAACGAACACTCGTATCAGAACGAGATTTTGCTATAGTGTATTACACCCAGTACCGTAATTTATAAGGGTATCGTGAATCACTAATCGTTTAGAATAACGACACTTGTCCTTGTACCAAGAGACAAAAACTCCATTATGCAGAAATGGATACAAACACGCGTATAAAGCTCCACCTACCCTCTCCCCCCCCCTCCCCTCCACCCCCCCCCCCCCCCCCCCCCCCCCCCCCCCCCCCCCCCCCCCCTCCATTGCCACCCCTTTCCTTCTTAGGTCCTCTCTCTCTCTCTCTCTCTCTCTCTCTCTCTCTCTCTCTCTCTCTCTCTGTTGCCATTCGGTATGTGTTGACCCTCTAAACTGGGTATAAGACTACACACAAAACGTTGAAATTGGTGAAATTAGGCTATGCATTGGATGTATATATACATAAATATTAAAGCAATTTTATCATTATTGCATTACTATGACAAATAGAATTTATGGAAACAGTTTATATTAATGAATCGGCGTATGGGTGAAGCCTCCACTAATTTGGCAACGATGATTTTGCCATTCTTAGCATGCAAACATTAATTTATTTCTGGCATACGGTTATTAAAGAAATTCAAAATACTAATATAGACTGAAATCAATGAAAAGTGCTAGCAAAAACAAAAAAGCAAATAAAAAAAAGTATATAATCCACTTGTCCGTAGTTGTTCCTCTATGGTTTTTGGCAGCCAGATGTACGACAAGGTTAGAAACATTTGATTGTATCTACTTTAGAAATATCTGTAATTTTTTGGGGTAATTTGGTTGCAAAAAAGGGATAATATACATGAATTAAATTCAAATTTACTTTCTTATTTAAAAATTTTAACTAAATAACGAGTAAAGTAAATTTAGGGAATAAAACTTTGCAGTTTCGTCGTCTGCTGTTCGTAACTGTGTTTGTGGCACGCGCGCTTAGGAACCAGGAACAGCAACTTGTTTAAAATGCAATGTGGAGTGAACCGAGACCAAAATGTGTATAATAACAATCAAATAAGCACTGTGGAGTTTCAGTTGTGATGGCAGTAAGGATAAAAACCACCGATTACAAGGTAAGAATAAATTCAGTTCAAACCATGACCCTGGGAATAAAAAGTTTCATACTTTCACTAATATAGGCAACAAAATGTTGCTTTATTTTGCTGATTACAACTGCAATCTTGAGTAAGATCAATAAACGTTACATACAACGCTAACATTGTTCAAATGATTGCTGGGAAGGCTGGTTAAGATGATAGTCACTGATCAGAACCTGTACATCCCACGGTAGCTGCCATATTAGATTTCAAAACTGCCTTGAAAACATATTGTTTACGAAGAGCGTCACATGCTTATTTTAGTTCGTATGGACTTTCATATCATCCGTTATGTTGACAAAACTTCAATCTTTGAATGGTATGCTTAGAGTTGTAATTGTATTCTTGTTTCACCATTTAAATATCGAGTGAATAAGACCTGTCCACCGTGATAAGGGTTGGTAGTCGCTGGTTTTTACCCCTATACATGTTTTGGTCTTAATTCACTCCACATTGCACTTGAACTACGTTGCTGCTCCTGGTTCCTAAGTACTCACTCCGCAAACAATTACGAGCAGCAGACGACAAGGCTGATCATGAGGTGCAAAGCTTTATTCCCTTAATTGTTGACTACTCATTATTAGTTGACTACTCATTATTTAGTTTAAATTTACTTCAAAATGTTCATTTAATTCATGTCTATTTCCCCTTTTTTTGTAACCAAATTAACCCCAAAAGTTTACAAATATTTCGGATGTATAAGGTAAAACACTGCATGGCCTGCAGCAGGCCAACGACTATCAATGCATGCCACCCTCCGAAAAAGTACATTATAACGTGTCTACCGGAAATGGGCATCAGTCGCGACTTCTTGTTGGTGAGAAACGGAGCTTAAGACCTCTACCCTCTTTTGAAGTAAGTATTTTCTCCAGAGTTAGAAATTAATGCCAAATTTTAAGATTTAAACAGAGGGTAGTGAAAAGGGTGTCCACGGCTGTGGAAATCTCACCAAAACGGTTTTGAAATTTTTACTTACATTTCAATATTTTAGAAGTTTGACACCATCTCGATGTTTACGGAGTCGCTTGTCAACAAACTTCCCATTTCCTGTGATAAATCCGCACACCACTTGTACCCACAGACGCTGGGGCACTTTCATCACAACAATCGGAACATGGTCCCTTACCAGGACGTTTTTAAGTAAACAACTGTTTTGGTAGAAGACGACTACAAAATGTGCACTTAGATAATTTTTTAAATAAATAGTAAAACATCAATATTTTACCTATTTATGATGATTAATTTGAAAATATTCGTTATTGAAAAAGTAACTCTATTCCGACTCAAATTTAAGTAATTATTTTTTGGAATTAGAACGTTCTTTCAAGTGCTGTATTATGACGTCACGACATCTTAGACTTTCGTACCTATTGTAAATAATTGCTTTACTCAACTTTCTTGCAGAACAGTTTACCAGTTATTCATGCAGATTATCAGCTCTTCATGTAATTGTTATAATCGTATTTACTTTTTGGATATAAGATGTTTTACTGCCGGATTATCCATTCGGCATTTAAGGGTTAACTACATAATATAATTACCTGTTCTATTATGCAACAATTATAAATATAAATTGTTTTATAAAATTATGATTCAATTAATACATATAAATTTAGATTTTATTAATCGACCGCAACCTACGTCGGTATATTCTCTTGATCATGTGAAGGGCCGTTACAAAGACTGCCACTATCATATTTATGTATAGAAAGAGATAAAAAAAATACCCTGTAATACGTTTTTCATACACATTTTTTAAACATGAAAGATGAAAACTTATAAAACTTATAACAAAAAGCCACTGAGCGATTGCGCTGTTGAAGGGGGGACCACCTGTACCTCAATCTTACGTGAATTGAGTTGCGCAAATTCACTATAGCACAAACTTTTCATTGGAACGTAATTACCATGCACTAGAATTTCACAGACACGCAAATGCAAAAACATGAAAGCAGTCCTTTTGTTTGATGTTCGTAGCAGTTTTGAGGTTATAACTCATGAATAATTGAACATCCTGATTAACAGGCTACCATACGAGGCTGCAAGTAGAGGTTGTTAATGTCAGTTAACAGGTGTCTGCCCTATTAATGCCAATCTCAGATTGAATTAAAGGGTAATTGGAAAGTTGGAAAGAATCAGTTGCCCCTTGTTTGGTAGTGGTTTGCCTAAATTGAATCATCAGTAAAATGTGATTTTGTTTGTATATATTTAACAGAATAGTGTATTTTGCATCTAGAAATACTTCTGATGAGAAAAACTACTCTCCAAGTATTATTTTTGTTTTAATTTCAATAACATTGATATCCATCCCTTAATCAGGTACTCATAATGTTGACTATTAGTCAAGACTCCACGATGTCTAAAAAATAAAAGTATTAGTGCCTTACATTTTATCACAAAATTGTTTCATACTACTTGGGGAGCTAAGAGACAAACATTACTTATGATATACAAATCACTAGTTTTATCCAAAGTAGATTATGGAAGCCCAATTTACGGGTCAGTATCACAAAGTACCTTGAAGTCCCTAGACTTATCCCCCATCGATGCTTGGAGACTTTGTAATGGAGCCTTTAAATCTTCTCCAAACACTTTAGTATGTTGTGAAAGTGGCGAACCCCCATTATCCTTACATCGTGACCTTGTAACAATGAGAGGTGCTTTAAAGATAATGTCCACTGATTCCCCAACAAAAAAACTGTTTGCCATGCGAGACATATTTATCAGTAATCACGAACCACCTTTTCCAATAAGAGCTAATAGGTTATTGGAATCTAATGGTGTTAGAGTAAATATACTCCCACCCCTAAATTCTTTACCTCCATGGATGATGAAGAAAATCAAAGTAGGTTCTGACCTATATCATTTGTCATAAAAGCAAGATTATGCTTCAGATTGCTATAAACAGTATATATTTTAACACATTCGAAGTAAAGGCCCACTTAAAGCCATATACACTGATGGATCCAAATCTTCTGCGGGAGTTGGTTGTGCTGCAGTGTCATCATGCAAAATAAGTCAGAATTCTTTGCCAATTGAGGCAACTGTCTTTATTGCTGAATTAACAGCAATTATATTGGCAATCAATCAGATAAAATTGTCAAATAACAAATTGAATACTAAATTTATAATCTATTCTGACACAAGAAGTGCAATTGAATCCCTCAAAAGTTACTCACATTAGAACCTTTTAGTAAAGGAAATTAAACAAATAATCAATAAATTATATTCATGTGGTGTTAACATTGAAATCTGCTGGATTCTGGCCCATGTTTGAATCCAAGGTAATGAAAAGGTCAAGTCTGGGATAAATTCACCAATTTTTGACAATACGTAAATTGCCTGCTTCAGATTATATAAACTCTGAAGCAGTGCATAAAAACAAAATGGCAAAATCTGTGGGATAGTGAAGCAGACACCAATAAATTAAAAGTGCATCAAGCAGAATGTAGACTTGTAGAATACATCAGTACAAAATTAAAAACGAGCTGAAGTAATATTAACCCTTAAACGCCGAATGGACGTATTAAACGTAGAGTCAAAATGTCTCCCGTATGCCGAATGGACGTACCATACGTTGACTCAAAAAAGTAAATTCGCGGAAAAATACTTATAGGCCTACCAGCCAAAACTTTTGAATCACGCCCCTTGGGGGATGCTGGAGCCTATACCAGCCGAAAACTTTTGAATCACGCCCCTTGGGGGATGCTGGAGCCTATACCAGCCGAAAACTTTTGAATCACGCCCCTTGGGGATGCTGGGAGCCTATCCAGCCGCAAACTTTTGAATCCACGCCCCTTAGGGGGGAAAATGCTGGTTTGGAGCCTAATACCCCCAAACTTTTGAATCACCGCCCCTTTGGGGGATGCTGGGGAGTTTCACTGGATCAATGGCGTTGTTTTTTTGTTTACAATCGTTACGCAGGCGCGCAAGTGCGAATTTCTTTCTTATCGCACTAAAAAGTATCAGTGACACATCTAAAAAATTTAGTCACTTTGACATAGTTTTTGCACCGTTTTAAATTATCCTTTACATGAAGTATTATATATGAAAATGTGCGTAATTTCATTTAGAATACAACAAATAAATACTCATGATTGTAGCTTTTATCAGTTTTGAAATATTTTCATATAAATAACGATAAGTGCCAAAATTTCAACCTTCAGTGAACTTTGACTCTACCGAAATGGTCGAAAAACGCAATTGTAAGCTAAAACTCTTACATTCTAGTAATATTTAATCATCTGCCTTCATTTTGCAACAAATTGGACGTCTGTAGCACAATATTTCGATTTATGGTGAATTTATGAAAAAAACTTTCCTTACGTCCGCGTGGTAACTCTTCCGATAAATTTTTTTTGTGTGATTGTCCTAATGTTTGCACCATTTTAAATTTGCTGTTACATAAAGTTTTATATATGGAAATGTGCACAATTTCATGCACATGGAAATGTGCGCAATTTCATGCAAAATACAACTAAAAACAACCCATGGTTGTAGCTTTTATCAATTTTGAAATATTTTCATATAAAAAATGTGACAAATTTTCAACCTTCGGTCAACTTTGACTCTACTGAAATGGTCGAAAAACGCAATTGTAAGCTAAAACGCTTATATTCTAGTAATTATTCAATCATTTACCTTAATTTTGCAACAAATTGGAAGTCTCTAGCACAATATTTCTATTTATGGTGAATTTATGAAAAAAATAACATTTTCTTTACGGCCGCGCGGTAACTCTTCCGAAAAAATCATACGTGCGATTGTGGTAATGTTTGCACCATTTTAAATTAGCCGTTACATAAAGTTTTATATATGAAAATGTGTGCAATTTCATGTGGAATACAACAAAAAATAATTGAAGGTTGTAGCTTTTCTCATTTTTGAAATATTTGCATATAAATCACGATAAATAGAATCAAAACCACGTTCGGTCAACTTTGACTCTACCGAAATGGTCGAAAAACGCAATTGTAAGCTAAAACTCTTACAGTCTAGTAACATTCAGTCATTTATCTTCATCTTGAAACTAGTAACATTCAGTCATTTATCTTCATCTTGAAACTAATTCGTAGTCTCTAGCACAATATTTAAATTTATGGCGAATTTAAAAAACTTTCCTTCCCTCCGCGCGCGGATTCTCCGCCACAAATCTCCGAAATGCGTACGTCCCATTCTCGGAATATTTGCTCCGTTTCATATTAGGCATTTCATAGTTTTATATATGTAGAATTAAACTAAAAATATTTGAAGGATGTAGCTTTTCTTATTTCCGAAATAATTGCATAAAAAATAAAAAAAAAATTTGACATTCGGTCAACTTTAACTCGTCAGACATGGTCGAAAACTGCAATTGTAAGCTAATACTCTTACAGTATAGTAATATTCAATCATTTGTCTTCATTTTGAAAGAAATTGGAAGTCTCTAGGACAATATTTAGATTTATGGTGAATTTTTGAAAAAATTTGTTTACGTCCTCACGTTACGAATTCATGCATTATTTTGTGATAACATTTTCTGTGTTGCTTTTATCGTTTTACAATGTGTTATATACCAAAATGATCGCAATTTAGTGTACATTACAAAAAAAAAGTAACTTGTTACCTCAACCGTTTTGCGCACAACGCGATTTGAATACAATTATATATGAAATTTCGTTTTTGCGCTATCATATATCGCATTATTTATATATAATGATAATTTTTTTCATTTCTGATGGTTACAAACTAAACTTCAGCCAATGACAAAAAAAGGAGCCAAAAATGAACTCTTTAATCTTGAAAAGTAAGCGATCTGTGATTTTTTGAAAAAAATATTTTTTTCCGCTTCCGCGCTCACTCTGAAACACCTCCGGCACACGGGAGACAATTTTTTTTTTACCGCTTCGGCGTTTAAGGGTTAACAAGATTACGAGTAGGCCACACAAGACTAACTCACGAGTATTTAATGATAACTCCACAAGGGGACATCCCTCATTGCAATGTCTGCAATACAATTTTAACAGTCAAGCATATTTTATGTGATTGACTAATTTTTAATAGAGAAAAAAATTTATATTTAGGCAATAAATCATCATTATAAATACTATCAGTCAGATCATTTTTCTTTATAGAGTATTAATATTTTTAAAAAAGACCAATTTGATTAATAAGATTAAACATTTATAACCCGACTAAAACATGGAGCGACTTTGTCATTTTTATCTATTTCAGTCTTTTATAAGTTTAATTTATATTTTTAATTCCAACCTCATCTATCACTTGTAGACACGCATTTTGTCCGTATTTTTTTAAAATAATTTCCTCCCAAATATTTTTGGGCCAGCACTGTAAGAGTCTAGTTAGACTCTTTGGGATGGTAAAACTTGACTTTATGATTTATGATAATAACTGAAAGAGGAATGTAGTGGCAGAGGGCAGACAAGCTCAGCTGCCAGAATCAGGTGATTGGGACAGAATGGTCTTGACACCCAGACGTGGCGAAAAGGCTGTTTTGACCTGTGGGGGCGTCCAGTAATGGGTCTGTTCACCACCCGGCACAACAGAAAACTTCCGGTTTTCTTCTCAGTTGTGCCGGACCCATGGGCGGCTGCAGAGTATGCGTTCCAACATCCGTGGGACAATCTTGTAGTGTACGCCTATCCCCCAGCAATCTTTGGACAATTCTGGTGGCACCCAAATGGCCTTAGGCCATTAGGTATCCTGACCTGCTGGCTTTTCTTTTGGAGGCTTCGCGAGATATTCCCCCATGGTACAACCTGTTGTGTCAGCCACATGTGGAACCGTACCACCAGGCAGTACATTTCCTTTGTCTTCAAGGCTGGCTGTTATCCACCATCTCTTGTGAGCAAGAGGGTTTTCTCGCTGAGCAGCAACTGAGATGGATGGCTACCTCAGACAGTCTTCTGCAGCAGTATACCTGGGAAAGTGGTCCATCTTCAGCAGGTAGCAGATTTCCTGGAATTTCTTCGCTCCTCTCTGTATCCACAGTTGGAGGATAGAGAGCCGCCCTGGCTCTAGTCCTTAAGCTGCGAGGAGTTGATATTTCCTCCTCCATGACAAAATATCTCCTAATGAGGAGCTTTGAGAGCTCTTGCCCACCCAGGGAACTCTGGCCCCCTGAGTGGTACGTGACTTTTCTTGAGGAATTTGACTCTTGTACCTTACAAGCCTCTGGGATTCATCAGACAGGGATCTGACCCTCAAGACAGTCTTTCTGCTGGCCCTGTCATTGGTTGAGAGAGCAGAACTTCATGGTCTTTCCTTCGATGACAAACTCTCGAGGGGATGGGGATCAGTTATACTCCATTTCTTCCCGGATTTTGTAGCGAAGACTCGGAACCCTTCGCTCCCTGACTTCAGGTTCGAGTCCTTCACAATCCCCTCCCTAGAGGACTTAACTGGTAATGATATGGAAGAGACGCTACTTTGTCCTGTTAGTGCTATGGCTCTATCTGAAGAAAACTCGACACCTTAGGCCTGAGTGTCGGCGCCTCTTCATTAGCACTGGAGTGACCAAGAAAGAAGTGTATAAGAACACATTTCTTTCTGGCTTCGTTAGGTAATCAGGAAAGCGTACGACTCCGAGAGGAGTGCTGACGCCAGTACCTTTCGTCTGAGAGCCCATGAATTTAGAGGTATTGGTCCAACCCTTGCATTCTGCAAGTTGTCAGTTGCACAGGTGCTGAAGGGAGGGGTGTGGTCCAACCAGACCACCTTCACCACCTCCTACCTTTTGGATATTGCCCATTGGTCCTTGGACAAATTTTTTTTTTTTTGTTGGGGTGGGGGGAACTGTGGTGGCTGTTAAACAAGTTGTGTAGCTTACCCAGCTCCTTTAACAGGACAAGGTTGCATCTCATACTTGTGATATCGTGTGAATGGAGAATGAATGTGTGACTGGCTTCTCTTCCTTCTCTTTTCTTCCTTCATCCTGTGGGCAGAGGGCAGCGGTATTACATGCTGGACAGGACGACTGTGCATGTAAGCTACGTAACTGAGCTCCATTTTATCTCTTTAGTTAGGGATAGAAGCATTTATCCGTCCCTTCCGTAACAAGGGGGGAAGCGGACAGCAGTAAGAGACGAACCCAATGCTTTATATTTGGCCTCTTATAACTTGAAGTTCTTGCTTGCCATTCATAAGATGTACGCGTGCCCTCCCTCTTATGAATTGGTCCAGAGGTCTGGCTGCTGATCCTGCAGAATCTCACTCCGATCAGTTAGACAGAGGCTAGGTGTGTGTGTGTGTGTGTGTGTGTGTGTGTGTGTCCTGCTCTTTAGACCAGGAAGGGTAGCCAGGTTGGGCAAACACCAGTCTGTTCACAAGACTTGGATTCCACCTACCAATAGGTGAGTCTTCCTTATGTAAAGGACTGATGGTTTGTATAACGTGTAGGAATAAATCACATATTGCAATACACTCCCTGAACACCTGAATTAGCCCTGGTCACTGACCAGCCCGAACTATATCCCCACATATTTACCCACTAAGTGGGTAATTTTAACTGTCAGTGTTACCAACGCTGCAGGTAAAATCTAGTCAAATGAGTTACCTGTGTTACCGTTGGCAACGCTGCCGCAAATACCTGCCACCAGTGGCCTGTCTCCTCATTGTTTTTTGTTCGCCTTGGTGTGCGGATCAGTCCCACATCAGGCGAACTTTTGGTCATTTAGCCCGACCCCACTCAAAGAGTTTTCGCATCTTGGTTACAAACTACGAATTTTCCCATTTCACTTTATATAGCTACTTTGTACTCGCTATGGATAAGTTAGGAAATAAACGTCATCGCCTTCTACAAACGCCTCGATGATCGAGCCTTCTACTGCTGGATATGTTGGTGCTCATCGGCTCTAAAATAACGTTGTCGCCGACTGCAAACGCCTCTGCTTCTACTTCATCTACAGTTCGACGATCGAGCCTTCTACTGCTGGATATGTTGGTGCTCATCGGCTCTGCATGCCCTTCAAGCGTAGGATGAGTACCCATATACATGATTGACGTTCTTTTTCGTTATTTCGTGTAGGAAGGTTTAGTGCAATACTAGTCAGAGATGTTTGTCTTGGTCAGGAGACAACGAAACTTTACCCCCTAGATGCTGACCCCTTGACGTGGGTAGGGGGCTTAGGGACCAGCAGCTGGGCTCTGATGCCTGGTGGGGTTGTTTTCTCAGTGGTCCTTTGGGCCCAGCTGCTGATCCAACTAAATTAGTCAGAACTTTTCCTTCGTTCTGTAATTTTTTCATTCTTACTACATCCTTCTCCTTCATATAATATTTTTTATTAGCATTTGGATTAATTATGTGGAATTTTCCACTTTAGTTAAATTTTACTGCTTAGGTGAGTCTGAGAAGGGATCGTGTTTTGGAAGGGGTTTGCATTCGAAGCTAATTGTGGGAGTTGTGGTGGTTGAGTCGCCACCTGATATGGTTTGGACCCAAGAGGTAGTGATGGGACCCTCCCATTGCTACCTTGAGGGCGGAACCATCTCCAAACATCAGCCCATCGGAATCCAGGGGGGGTTGGTGTTTGGGATGGGACTCCTGGCTTTTGTCCGGAAGCCCACCAATACGTTTGGAGTGGGGAGTCGGTCCCCATTAGTGGGGGCAGAACTCCCAGCAGGCGGATAGGTCCCTTTATACCAGGGGCCACTGGAGGCGTATTGGTGCTATCCCGTAAGGGTAGGGTATGGGGTGGACCATTGGGAGTCGACTCTCACTTGTGCCATTGGTGGAGAATTTGAATACCTGACTGACCCACGATACCTTCTTGATATAACCAAGCAGACTACAAGTATATTGAAAATATGGATATCGACCAATGTTTGCCCTCCCCTGGATCAGACGACTTAACGGCACTGGCGACAACTTCAGGCATGGACACGGATATGAGCTTGGCTATCACACGGAACCATGCACCGAGTGCTATTAAAACTGGTGGATTGGATGTGAATAATAGAGTACTTTATTGCACTAATGTAAGCCTGTCTTTGGACTACGAGTGCTTGCATAGTGTTGCAAAACAGTTTGGTAAGGTGGAGAGGATTAAGATGCTTCTAGAAAAAGACAGTCTTTTTCTGCGTACATTAGATTTTCCTCTCCCCAAGAAGCTAGTGAGGCACAACTGCAATTAAATGGCCACATTCTAAATGACTCTGTTCTAAGTACCAAGGTGTTTTCAGTGAGGAATTTGAACGATGAGCCGTTTGATTTTGTTCCTAAGGACGAAGAATGTGGACCAGCAACATTCACCAGGACGCTTCCTCCCCCTATATGGCATGTTGCCAGTTATAAAGAGGGAAAGGAAAATTTCATTAAAGCGGCTGAATGTATTGAGAACAAAGTGGGTTCTATTCCTATCGGTAATCTGAAACGATATGGAAAGAACTTGCTCATAAAAGCAGGCAATGAGACGCAAGCTGTTTTATTATCAAAGTTCAAACCCCCTAAAAGTGGAAATATTGAGGCTATCACATCACACAGATTTTTTAACACGCTGAAAGGGGTAGTTTATTCCCGAGACTTGCATGTTTTTAATGAGGAGGAGATTCTCCTTAGGTGCCCTCCTTGTGTCTCTCATGTTAAAAAATTGGGAGGGGATGCAGCTATGCTTTTAACCTTCTCCTCCAATTACTTGCCTGATACCATCAATGTTGGCCATGAGAGGATGCAAGTTAAAAAATATAAAAGAAACCCTAAACAATGTCGCAAATGCTTTGAATATGGCCACATTCAAGACTCGTGTGGAAATAATAAGAGATGTTCTGTGTGCTCTGCTGAGCATGACAATTTGGACAAGTGTGAAGCAGCCCGTTATTGTTTCCAGTGCAAGGGTGATCACTCTCCAAACACTAGGACTTGCCTCGGGTACAGGTTTGAGCAAGACGTGTTGGCAGTGGCTGATAATGAACATCTCGGCATCAGTGCAGCAAAGCGTGTGGTAATGGGGGCTAACAAGAGTGCCAACTCTACCTATGCTTCAGTAATAAAGTTGATGAAGAGTTCTAGCAATGAGAGGCCACCAGTAATTGAATCTAATAGTAAGCATCAGAAACCTGTCTCTCCTAGCAATGGAAAAAATCAGAAACTTGAGTCAGCACGCGTTATGAAGCCCAATACTAAAAATTGTTCTTCCAAAAGCATGGACAATTTATCTTCTCAACTGATTACAAAATGTAAACTGTTGCACATTCAGCTACCTAAGCAAAGTTTAGGAAACTGGGCACAAAATAAAAATTTTCCCACCAAGAAGCAACCAAAGGAGTTGGTCCAAAACTAGAGAGAATCTAGCGCGGATCCATCAATTATCACAGTTGCTAAGAAACTTACAAGACCACAGCTGCAGGAAAGCGCGTTAAGAAAAATGCGTACCCCGAATAATGAAAGTCTTATCATAAAAACTTCAAATGGGTACAGTGTTCTGGAAGAGATCTCTCCGCCAAGGAAGATAGTTCCGAAAGCAGATCCAGTTCAAAGACATGCGAGTTCTCATCAGTCTTGCCGCCCCAAGACTAATAGCAGTAGTGATGCACACAATCACAGTAAAAATCCTGAGCATCAGCCTCGAATTCAGAAAGCTGTTTGTCAGCCAAGAACCCTACTCTCTGTAAAGAATTAAAGGATCAAGAAAACAATCTCTTATTAAGGAGAATTTTCCTCTCCACCCTAGGATCAGTACCTCCCCTCCAAAGAGTGGGAAGTTAGTACACTACCACCTTAACATTCAAGTTCGATGTCCTTCAGTGGAACTGTAAGGGTCTCAGAGCCCGGTCAGAAGACTTTAAAGTTTTAATGCATGAATTCAATCCAGGGATTGTATGCCTGCAGGAGACTATGTTAGGTAACTCTCCTTATAATCCTGGACTTGATTATGCTATTTTTAATCGTGCCCATGGAGGTGCTGCAATTATTGTTAATAAATCCCTGCAGCACTCCACAATACAATTAAATACAACTCTACAAGCTGTTGCTGTCTCAGTCATATTAGACAAAAGGATAACGGTTTGTTCATTATACCTTCCACCAGACCTTTCTTTTAACATTGGAGATATTCAGTCCTTGATTAACCAATTTCCCACTCCTTTTCTCTTATTAGGAGATTTTAATGCCCACAACCCCCTTTGGGGAAGTCGGTGTTTGGACAGCAAAGGGAAAATAATCGAGGACCTTATTGACACGAATGATGACGCCCTATATAATAATGGGTCAATGACCTTCCACAGCGTTCATAATAATCATCTCTCTGCACTGGACCTTAGTATTTCCTCAACAAATATCCACCTTGACTTTAACTGGTCTGTTAATGAAGATTTGAATGGAAGTGATCATTACCCGATCCATCTGAAATATGTTGTAAATGCTCCATCTGAAACATTACCTAAGTGGAAGGTAGAGGATGCTGACTGGGACAAGTTCAGTAAAGGAATCAATCTAGATAGGGAGTTTGAGTCATTTCATTCTCACCTGGATGCCTATGACTACTTCATTGAATCCACTCTGAAGAGTGCTGAGGGCTCGATTCCCAAGACAAAAGGTAAACCTCATAGACCTGCAGTTCCCTGGTGGAATAAGACATGTGGTATTCTGAGGAAAGTCACTAGGAAGTGCTACCGACGATACAAAACTAGTGGTTCCCCTCAGTCTAAATTAATCTATAATCGTGCGTTAGCCAAGCAGCGGCGCTTTTACAAGAAAGCCAAAAGAGAGAGTTGGCTTTACTATATAAATGGAATCAATTCCAGAAC
Source organism: Macrobrachium nipponense (assembly GCF_015104395.2). NCBI lineage: Eukaryota > Metazoa > Arthropoda > Malacostraca > Decapoda > Palaemonidae > Macrobrachium > Macrobrachium nipponense. The sequence continues at coordinate 37,410,606 of NC_087201.1, read as the reverse complement.
TCCAATGAGAGTGGTGTGGCGCAAAATTAGGAAACTAAGTGGAAAATTTGTTGCGTCACCATTACCCTCATTAAAGGTCAATAACACTCTGATCACAGAGCCCACTGAAGTTGCCAATGAGCTGGGAAAACACTTTTCTCAAGTTTCCAGCCCTGACAATTATTCTCTAGAATTTCAAAGAATTCGGAATGCCGAAATGACACTGAAATTTGAATCAGGAAAATCTAAACCATACAATCACAAATTTTCCTTAAGAGAATTTTGGGAGGCACTCTCTTCAACTGAATCAACAGCTCCAGGGGGTGATTCAGTTTTATATGAAATGCTTAAACACCTCCCAGATGATGCCAAAAAGTATCTACTCAAGATTATAAACAAAATATGGGAAACTGGAATTTTACCCAAGGACTGGAAAATATCCATAATTGTTCCCATAAAAAAGCCTAATAAAGACGCTTCCCAAGCCACCAGCTATAGACCAATAGCTCTTACCAGCTGTGTGTGTAAGCTGATGGAAAAAATGATAAACACCAGATTAGTTTGGCACTTGGAAGCAAAAGGACTAATATCTCCATTTCAATTTGGTTTCAGGAAAAATCGTTCCACCCTTGATCCCTGGCTGAGGCTGACCAATCAAATCCAGCAAGGATTTGCCAAACGATGTCAGACTATTGGCGTATTTTTCGACCTTGAGAAAGCATATGACACTACTTGGAGAATTGGCATCATAAAACAATTGCACAAGATGGGCATATGTGGAAGAATGATTAAATTTGTATATTCCTTTTTAACAGAGAGATTCTTTAAGGTTAGAGTGGGCAACACTCTCTCCCAACCTTTTGTGCAGGAGGAGGGTGTTCCACAAGGAAGCGTTTTAAGCGTAACACTTTTTTCAGTGGCAATGAACAGTATAGTCCAACAAATATCATCATCTGTTAAATGCTCACTTTTTGTTGATGACCTTGCAATATACTGCACAGGATATGATGCCTTGTCAGTATGTAAACATCTGCAAAGGTCTGTTAATGCCATTACAAAGTGGGCTGATGAGAATGGTTTTAAATTCTCCTCCTCTAAAACAGTTTCTGTAAAATTTACTAGGTGCCAGCGTGTGGAAGAGGTTCCCACACTCAGTTTAAAAGGATCTATCATTCCTTATGAAAATGAAGTGAAATTTTTGGGAATGACTATTGACCAGAAATTGACATGGGCCAGCCACATAAACTCCTTAAAGATTAAGGTTAAACAATCTCTGAATATTTTAAAGGTTGTTTCTGGATTTAGTTGGGGAGCTGATAAAAAGTCCCTGCTGAGACTATATGACTCGTTGTGTAGGTCCAAGCTAGAATATGCTCAGGGGCTTTTAGAATTTCGCCTGTTGAAAGCATATATGTTGATACTAACCAACTTCCCCTTGATTTGAGAAGGCAAGAACTAGGATTAAGGTACATGGGTAGAATTAAAGTGCTCCCAAAAATCCCTCTTTCCAGGTGCTGAGGGAAGCAGACTCACGGGTCTTTTCTGGTATAAGAGCCTCTAGACCATTCCAAGTTAGACTAAATGAAGATGTTAGGGGTAATAATCTGAAATCCCAGAAAGTCATGGAAGTACACATCCTGTGTATCCTCCATGGCTTATTCCAGAAGCATCCATGTGCAAAAAAGCATTTAACAAAAAAGACTGTCCTGAGGAAGAGATTAGGGGAAAACTCTTGGAGCACGAAACTGTCCATACTAATGTGACAAAAATATATACGGATGGATCAAAGTCAAGTAGTGGTGTTGGCTGTGCAGTTATCCTTGGTGATACAGCATATACAGCTAAACTACCTGACTTTGCATCCATATTCACAGCAGAATTAACAGCCATAGTCTCTGCCCTGGATATAGTTGTTCAAAGTAGCGACACTAATTTTGTCATTTACTCGGATTCGAAAAGCACTTTAGAAGCTATTAAAAAATTCAATAGCTTCCATCCGTTAGTTCAAAAAGTTCAGGAATCGCTCCTCCATTTGTGTTATTTGCGTAAATCTGTCTCTTTCTGTTGGGTCCCTTCACATGTGGGGATTTGCGGAAACGAGATGGCAGATAGGGAAGTGAAAGCTGCTAGTGTCTCCTCAGAAACAGCCTTTAGTAAAGTGCCTCATACAGATCTAAAAGGTCCTTTTAGGTCTTATATTTTAAGCAAATGGCAAGAAAGATGGACTTCTCCTCATCTTGCCAATAATAGAAAGTACAGAAATATTAGAAATAATATATTGCCGTGGCCTTCGTCTTTCCAGTCTGATAGGTGAACAGAAATAGTTTTAAGCAGACTGAGGATTGGGCACACTTATTTGACCCATCAGTTTCTTTTAGAAGGGGGCAGCCTCCCAGAGTGTGCTTGCGGTGGCGAGATGCTAACAGTGGAGCACATTCTGGTTGCTTGCCCCAGATATTTTAACCAGAGAGAGAGATATCTTAGGGGTAAATCCCTTTGTGATATTTTGGGAGATGAAGCAGATATTTCTGCTCTCATCTCCTTTTTAAAGTCTATAAATAGTTTTAATAACATTTAATTATTTTTTAGCTATCACATCATAGATATATATATTTATTTATAAAGCATTTTCTTCATTTATTTCTTCATTAATTCATTCATTTCTCATATGGTAATTTATATATGAACCATTTTCTTCATACACTTATTAACTCATTCATAATGTAATTTATTTAATCTCCATTACGGCGCTGAATGGCTTCTTTGGCCCCAGTGCCTGGGCTTTTGCCCTAAAACTCATACATCCATCCATCTACAACGAAACTTTAGTTAGTTATTCCAGAAATTAGTGGACAGGTTATCATCTAGTATGTTAAGCATATTTCTAGCCTGACGAATAATTTAACCAAAATAGAGATAGTGGTACTAGTAGTATAGTGAATTCTAATAGTTCTTTTTCAGCCCCCTGCCTGTTCCAGAACCAGCCCTAATGGGTGCTGGGGCTAATGGAGAACCGCAAGGCTCCGAGTGGGTAGGTTCTGCCGGCCCCCCCGGCGCGGAGCAGGCAGTGTTGGCAGCAGATTTCCCCTCCCTTCGATTTGTAAGTTCTCAGGATGATGAAAATTTAGGTCAGATACAGACGAGTAGGGATAATACGCTAAATAGTGTCTAGGAAGAGAAGTGCAGGCTTCTTCCGGTCGGTTTTCTATTATAAGTAGTAGTTTATAGAGTGACAGTGTCCTTAGAGCCTCTTGGGTGTTTCTTGCTTCGAGTTCCTTGCGTCAGAATCTTTTAGGCCATGGTTGGCCGTTCAGATCTGGTTTCGGGTCTGTCAGGTTCTGAAGGGTTGAATACTTATCCTTCGTCTTTAAGGTTACTTTTCTCTACTTATACGATAGAGTAATTTTTAATATCAACTAATTCTCTGTTCAACGCATATCGACGTACGATAATTCGTTATGTAGAGAAATCGAATAAAATTAACTACGGCTAGCCTAGTGTTCACGATGATATATTGTATGCATGTACAGTAGCCTAGCCTTGCCAAAAGTATTCGCTGAACTACATAACGGTAGAGTGATTTTTATAGTGGCTAACGCTTTAGGCTCAGGCATTCTGACTACGGATAATTCAGTACAGGTGTAATTGAAACGAACGAGAATCCGATCTTAGTATAATTCAATATGAATGTAATCGAACAGAATGAAGATCAGATTCTGTCCGACTAAAGCATTAATTGTATTGTATGTATCATCATATTAGCGTAGTATAAATACTAACTCGGCAGTCATTCACGCTCTGGAATCCGCTGATGGCGATTACGGGTTAGCGTCGCCGTATCCACCTCATTCTTGTCCTGATTGGCTAGCGTAACTAACGTAACAACTCTTCCTTACTTAGGCCACGTTTGTCGTCTTAAAGGAGACGTGTTTTCTTGAAGGAAACGTGTTTTCAACTATGTTGGACATTTAACATATTCAATACTGGTATCTTTTGGCACATAATTAGATGTCAGATACTATAAGGAATTCGTTGAATGACGTCTTCATACGTTAAACAGACTAATTGCTGTCAGTAATTACATTGTGCTTATGTCAATTACAGTTACGAAAGAATTACCAGTTGTATTATCAAATTACAGTGACGACTGAAATTAATATTTGGCCTAATAAAGTTAATTTAATTACCTTAAAATATGTAATTTATTCATTTTCAATTAAATTGAAATATGTAATTTATTACTTTTCAATTAAATTACAATTACACAAGCTTGTCAAAACAGCACTGTTGTAAGGAGGCGTGGCTTAGACAGACAATGATGCCGGCTAGTCTATTTCCTTGGCTCCAGATTCAACCATATCACTTGGTCTCGGTTAAT